>NC_092716.1:57352152-57657446 GCF_047496885.1 Scyliorhinus torazame | reverse complement strand
TCCTAAGGTGTGCGCGTTAGGCGGATTGGCCATGCTAAATTGCCCTTAGTGTCCAAAAAAAGGTTAGATGGGGTTACTGGGTTACGGGGATAGGGTGGAGGTGTGGGCTTAGGTAGGGTGATCTTTCCATGGGCCGGTGCAGATGCGATGGGCCAAATGGCCTCCTGCACTGTAAATTGTATGTATGATCTATGTACAGAAGGAGGCCATTTGGCCCATCAGTCTGCACCAACCTTCTGAAAGAGCAGTGCAACCAAGCTCACTCCCCGCCCTATCCCAATAATTCCTTAATCTAACCTACAATCCAACGCTAATCTCATTTTAGCTAAGCTACTCAAGGCTGTTGTTCCTTTAAAAAGAGACCCCCCAAAACTCAAATTATTACTTTAAAATATTTTAATTCAAATAAGGATATACATAACAACATATAATCAGTCAATAACAAAATACACTTCTCCTAATTTGAGATTTTATTTTTCTTATTTCCATTAAACCTTTCCCTTTTCCCCTCCCTGACCCTCTCCCATCCCTTCTCCCCTGCCCCCTTTCCTTTACCCGCTGGCAACGAACAGATCTGTAAATAGAGACAAGAACCGCTTCCATCTCGTCCAGAATTTTCTATCTGAGCCACAAAGGGCAAACGTAATTTTCTTAAACTTAAGGAGTTCTGCAAGATCCCCTAAACATGTCGATATTTTTGGTGGATCTTCTAACTTTCATTCCAATAAAGTTCACCTCTGGATGATCAATGTGGCAAAGGCCACCACATCGACTCCTTCCCTTACTATTAGTCCTGATACTTCCTCAACTGCCTCAAGAGGTCCTGGTAATATTCCACCTCCACAATTTTTGATAATTATTTAAATACTGAGAACCAAAACCCCATTAATCGTGGCAATGACCAGAACATGTGGGCATGGTTAGCTGGTCCTCCTTAACACCTCTCACATTTATCTTCTACCTCTGTGAAGAATCTGCTCATTCTTTCCTGTGTCATATGGACCTTATGTACTTTCTTGAATTGTATTAAGCTCACCCTAGCACATGAAGATGGAGGATTGACCCTATGCATAATTTCACTCCCTAGTCCCCATTCCAATTCCACATCCAACTCTTCCTCCCACTTTTGTTTTATTTCTTCAATCAGTGTTTTCTTTGTGTCCATCAGCCATCGATAAATGTTAGTAATTTTCCCATCTCCCAACTCATCTGGCAAGAGCAATTTATCAAGGAGGTTGTTATCTGGTAGTCGAGGGAAAGAGGACAACTCCTTTTCATCAAATTTTGTCATTGAAGATATTTAAACTTCTCCATCTGCATTTGTGTTTCTTCCTCAATTCTTCGAAGTTTGCAAATCTACCTGCTAAGAATAAGTATTTTTATCTGTCTCAGCCCCTCTTTATGCAGCAGTTTAAATGCTGTATCCAATCTTGCCATGGTGAATTGGTGGTTTCCATAAATAGGGGCTAGCACCGACATGTTTCCCAAACCAAAATGCCATTTCAATTGGCTCAGATATTTAAGGACGAGGCCACTACTGGACTTTCTGTAAACCTCCCCGGGGTAAATGGGAGTGGGGGCGCAGCTAAAGGCTTCAAGCTGGCCCCCTTACATGATGCTTCCTCCACCTGCACTCATTCCGTTTCTTCCTCTTTCCACCATTGCCGAATCTTCTTTAAATTAGCTGCCCAATAATAACACAAAAGATTGGGCAGCGCCAATCCTAAATTCAACATTAACTAGAGAAATGTCCACTGCTTTATTCAGTTATTTGGAAATGTTCCCCATCAGCTAACTTTATTTATCATTTTATATCACGTTGAGGAAACAGTCAAATCAGTGCTCTATTTCCATGTCATATGCAGATATTAATTAGTTATATTTTTACCAGCACAAAATGCATAGACAACTATTGTCAACGAACACAGCTTTAGTTATAGCATGAGTACCATCTTTATTCCATGCTTCTTCCAGTTCTCCAGTAATAATTTGACAGCCAGGATGTATCCTGGAAACTCACAAAACTATTGATCAGATCTATAGGAACTGATCACCCATTAAATCAGAATCCGACTCCCGTTTCCATGCTTCTGTTGTTTTTAACTGATGTTGGCCCCACATTCGCTGTAGGTTATGAAGAGCATTCAGTACCTTCTCGATGAGAACTTTGTCACTATCACAAGAATAAAAATAAGTGACAAGCAAAAATGATTTTAACACAATACAAGTCATCCATGGCACTATTTTGAACAATTTGAGGATGAACTGCATTGAAAACCAGCTCTGCTTTGAAATTGGTCCCAGGTCTAAGTGTCACTACCAGGGTGCCAAACATGGGGCGGGATTCTCCATCCCGTGATGCCTCAAATATGTTCCCCGATGGGACGGAGAATCAGGCATCGGGGGAATCCAGATTGGCGCCTGAACGCGATGCTTCGACTCACCGTTGGCGGCGTGAAGAGGTCCACGATGTGGGCCTGGCGCCCTATACTCCGGCCGCCGATGCTTCTCCGGTCTCCGTGGATAACTGGTGGTCTCAACAATCACTCAAGTGTGATTTACTGCACTTATATCTCTTTGATGTAGTCAATGTTTACAAACATTGGGGTTTCAGCACTTAGGCCACTGAAGTGTGAAAGAATAAGAATCTATCAAAGCTGCAGATAGTTTTTACAAGCAGTCAATCACAGACCTCGACTAGAAAGCTATGAATGTCTTGCAGATAATGCATCTGTGAGAATCAGACGCAGGCACAGCTGCTCTCCTTCCAGGAGTGGACACATGGAGCTGCGAGGTACGTATCGCAGCTATAATGTTTCCCACTGCCCTAATCTGACTGCTCTCTAGCTCACAGATGGGGGGGCCTTTTCTGGGGGGAGGGATGTCTGTATGGGTGGGGTGGGGAGGTCTGTGTGTGTGCGGGGGTCTGCGGAAGGGGTTCCTTTAGGCAGGGGGTCCCTGTTGGTGTCCCACTAATACAGGGGTGGGGGTGTCTCCCCTTATTAAAGATCTCCCTGAGGGGATGGGTCAGGTCACGCATTGTCAACATCATCTCCAGGACACATGGCCTTTGGGATTCCACCAATCGGCTATGCACTTGCTGGAACATCCCTAACATCCCCTCATGAATAATAATAATCGCTTATTGTCACAAGTAGGCTTTAATGAAGTTACTGTGAAAAGCCCCTAGTTGCCAGATTCCGGCGCCTGTTCGTGGAGGCCGGTACAGGAATTGAAACCGTGCTGCTGGTCTTGTTCTGCCTTAATAGTCAGCTGTTTAGCCCACTGTACTAAACCAGCCCCTAAATCTCGCAGCTCTGGCCTATCATCTGCATCAGCTCTGGGAGAGCCTTGTCAAGAGGCACGGCATCTAATTGGGGCTCAGCTGATTCCTGGGATCCAGCAGACCTCCGACTGCTGTCTCCCCTGGATGTTTCTGCCTCCACCCAATATGCATCAGCATTTTAGTGGTGCTCACCAGATTGTGCCCCAGAAGCCAGTCCACTAATGTCACCCACCAAGGTGTGTGTCTCTGCGCTGGTGGAAGGTGGGGGTGATAGCTGTGACGCCTCAATGGTGATCTCCTCTGAGCTCTCATCCGAGGTAGTCTCTTGGGTGGCGGGGGGGGGGTAATGACTCCGGATGGCACTGCCCCATCAGAGGGCAATCCTGCGAGACAATGGGCATATGGTCAGTGATAGGGAAGAGACATGAAAAACTCATGAGACATGTCATCTGGTTGAAAGGGCAATGGATCCTCACCTCTGTGGCACAGACCGACCTCAGTGTTAGTGACTGCTCTCTCCTTGGGCAGCCCAGTGATTTCCAGTGCCCATTCCTCATAGGGGCTTAGCAGTTGAATCTCTGGCATTCTCCCCATCTTGGTCCTTTCCTGCTGATTATGGGCTATCTTCTCCTGCAGGGATGAAGAGAGGACAGTGTGAACCACATGCCTGATTAGCGGGAGCGGGGTACATAGCAGGTGGCATGTGTGGAAACCACACCTGCGAATGAAGGGGTTTTGCCGGTGGGTACCAGGGGTTCTGAGGAGCAACCACAAAATTTGAATGTGGGGAAAGGGTGAGGTGTCTGCCAGTGACTTGTGGGAAGAGGGTTGTGAATTTGAGGGGTGGCAGGCAGAACTGATGCCAGGAGCATGGTGGTAACTTACCCTTACAGCTCGGTGGAGATCGTTGGTCTTCTTCTGACATTGGACAGCAGTCCTCCTTGTCATGCTGCCCGCACTGACAGCCGCTGCCACTGTCTCCCAGCCGGTATTGGTGACCCTGCTGCTGGTCCTCCTATCCCCTCGAGGGAACAGGATGCCCCGGAGAAGCCTGGTCAGGTCAGTGTCCCCAAAGCAAGGAGCAGGTCTGTGCACTGCCATGCCTGTGTGTGGACTGGGAGTGAGTGGTGAGGGAGCGTTTAAAATCAGCTCCCTCTTGTTAGCGGTGAAACGCTGAGACGCAATTCTGGCGAATCAGGTGGCTAGACAGCCAGTAATGGCGAGAAGCTCCTGGCGACTCATTTCCAGCACTAAGTGCCATTAAATACGGGCCACGACCTTGCAAACATGCCCGTTGAGAAACACCGCAACAATCGTGCCCAAAATGACACTTAGAAATTTTGCCATGAAATTGCTCCCAATGTCCTGACATGCAGGCTGCTTCAGCTTGAGTCCTCTACTTAAAGGCACATTCCAAATATAGGTCCACGGACAAAAAATAATAAAAGAAAAGAAAATGGGAACAAAGTAAATAAACAGGAAGGCTCTTTCAGAAGCAGTGACCGCCTCACAGTCCTTGTGGAGACAAAGTCATGTATTGATATTGAGAGTACCCGCCATCGTTTTGTGTGGCACTGACTCCATGATAAATGTGATGGATTTCAAACTAATCTAGCAATACAAAACCGGGCATCTATGAGGCACTGTGCACCACCAGCAGGAACAGAATTGTATACAACCACAATCTGTAACTTCATGGCCCAGCAAATCCCCAACCCTACCATTACCATCAAGTCAGGGAATCAATCTGGGTTCAATGAAGAGAGTAGGAGGGCATGCGAGGATCAACAACAGGCACGCCTAAAAATGAGGTGTCGCTCTGGTGAAGGTACAACTCAGGACTACTTGCTTGCCAAACAGTGAAAGTAGCAAGCGATAGAGCTAAGCAATACCACAACCAACGAATCAGATCCAAGCTCTGCAGTCCTGTCACAATCAGTCGTGAATGGTGGTGGACAATTAAACAACTCACTGGAGGAGGAGGCTCCACAAATATCCTGACCCTCAATGACAGGAGAGCCCAGCACATTCATGCAAAAAACAAGGCAGAATTATTTACAACATTCTTTGGTCAGAAGTGCCGAGTGGATAATCAATCTGAGCCTCCTCCTGAGGCCCCAACATCACAGATATCTGTCTTCAGCCAATTCAATTCACTCTACATGATATCAAAGAACAGTTGAAAGCATTGGACACTGCAAATGCTATGAACCCTGATCACATTCTGGCAAATGTACTTGCAAAACATGTGTGTTGAAACTAGCCACGCCGCTAGCCAAGATGTTCCAATACAGCCACAACATTGGCATCTACCCGGCAAAGTGGAAAATTGCCCAAGTGTGTCCTGTTCAGTAAAACCCGGACAAACCCATCCTGTCAATGACGACCATATCAGTCTAATTTCAATCATCAGTAAGGGGTCATCAGCAGCGCTATCAAACAGCACTTACTCAGCAATAACCTGCTCACTGAGGCTCAGTTTGGGTTCCGTCAGTGACACTCAGCTCCTGACTACCTTGGTCAAAACATGAACAAAACAGCTGAAGTCAAGAAGTGAGGTGAGAGTGACTGCCCTTGACATCAAGGCAGCATTTGAGTGAATGCGGCATCAAGGAACCCGAGTAAAACTGGAGTCAATGGGAATCAGGTAGAAAACTCTCCACTGATTGGAGTCATGCATGGTACAAAGGAAGCTGGTTGTGGTTGTTGGAGGTCAATCATCTCAGTCCTGGGACATCACTGCAGGAGTTACTCAGGGTAGTGTCCTCGGCCCAACCATCTTTAGCTGCTTCATCAATGACCTTCCCTCCATCATGGTCAGAAATTGGGATGTTCATTGATGGCTACTCAATGTTCAACATCATTCATGGCTCCTCTAACACTTAAGCAGCCCATGCCCATATGCAGCATAACCTGGACAAAGCTTGGGATAAGTGGCAACTAACATTTGCGCCATACAAGTTCCAGGTAATGACCATCTCTAATAAGAGAGAATCCAACCTACTCCCCATTGACCTCACCATCCTCCACTATCACCATCCTGAGGGTTACCATTGTCCAGAAACTGAATTTGACCAGCCATATAAATATTGTAACTTCAAGAGCAGGTCAGAGGCTGGGAATTCTATGGCGAGTAACTGACCTCCTGACTCCCCAAAGCCTGTTCACAATCTACAAGGCACACGTCAGGAGTGAGACGGAAGACCCTCCAATTGCCTGGATGAATGCAGCTCCAACTCAAGAGGCTTGACACCATCCAGGACAAAGCAAACCACTTGATTGGCACCCAATCTGCCCAATCCGCCGCCTTCAACATTCACTCACTCCACCCCCAGCAAACAGTGGCAGCAGAGTGTACCACCTACACGTTGCATTGCAGCAACTCACCAAGGCTCCTTCAGCAGCACCTCCCAAATCTACAACCTCCAATACCTGGAAGGCCAAGGGCAGCTAATGTATGGTAACACCACCAGCTATAAGTTCCCTTCCAAGCCACACATTATCCTTACTTGGAATGCCATTCCTTCACTATCACTGAGTCAATAATGTGGAACTCCATTCCTGTGGGTGCACCTCCACCATGTGTACTGCACCAGTTCATGAAGGCTGTTCACCACCATCTTCTCAAGGGTAACAAATACTAGCCTAGCAAGTGACTCCCACATTCCATGAAAGAATACATTTTAAAAGCTCAAATCTCACCACATTACCTTGAAAATATGAGGTTGTCCACTTTGGCAAGAAGAATAAAAAATGAGTACATTATTTAAATATAGAGATATAGCAGAAGTCTGCAGTGCAGCGGGATCTGGATGTCCTAGTACATGAATCACAAAAGGCTAGTATCCAGGTACAACAAATGTTTAGGAAGGCAAATGGAATGCTGCCTTTTATTGCAAGGAATATAAAAGTATGGACATTTTGCTGCAATCGTACAGATTGTTGGCGAGACCACATCCGGAGTATTGTGTACAGTTTTGGTTTCCTTACTTATTAAAGGATATATTTGCATTAGAAGCAGTTCAGAGGCAGTTCACACAACTGATCCCTGGGATGGGAAGGAGGTATCTTATGAGGAAAGGCTGGACAGGTTGGGCCTGTATCCATTTTTAGTTTAGAAGAATAAGAGGTGATCGCATTGAGAATAAAAATAAGCTGAGGAGACTAGACAGGGTGAATGCTGAGAGGATGTTTCCCCTTATGAGAGAGTCTAGAACTAGGGGATACAATTAAAGATAAGGGGTGTTGCATTTAACATGAAGATGAGGAGAATTATTTTCTCTCATATGGTCATTGTTCTGTGGCATTACCTTCCCCAGAGAGCAGTGGTGGCAGGGTCATTGAATATTTTTAAGACTCAGTGATATAGATTAACAAGGGATTAAAGGGTACAGAGAGTAGACAGGAAAGTAGAGTTGAAGCCACAATCAGATAAGTCATGACCTTGTCAAATGACGGAACAGGTCCGAGGGCCAAATGGCTTACTCAAGCTCTTAATTTGAATGTCCACACACATATATATATGTATCCATTAGTAATGGTAAGCAATAAACTACCAAATAGTAATAAAACTCCATCTATGTTCACTAATGTCCTTTAGGGAAGGGCATCTGCCATCCTTACCTGGTCTGGCCTATATGTGATTCCTGACTCTTAACAAAATGGTTGATTCTTAACTTCTGGTCTCATATGTCTCTTAGTTGTACCAAACTACTACAACCAAGCTTACCACATAGACTGCAACAGTTCAAAAATGCAACACATTGCCCCCCGCTCAAGGATAACTAGAGATGGGCAATAAATGTAGGCATTTGTCATGATATTCAGATAAACATCATGGTGCAAACATACATACATACGGATGGACAGATCAACGGACCAATCAATACACACACAACACCACAGCCAATCACAGGCAAGAGCATACACACTATAAAATGGGGAACACGACACTTCCCGTTCATTCCAGCAGGAGACAGCTCAGGGCACAGAGCTCACAGCAAGCCACTCAGACATCCACCATGTGCTGCGTGCCACTCCAAGATAGTGTTAGGGATAGGTCCACAGATTCAAGGGTAATGAATGAACCACAGTAACCAGTTTACCATTGTAAATATTGTTAGTAATAAAACTGAGTTGTACCATCTGCAACCGTGTTGGTTCGTCTGTGTAGCAGAGCACCCAACACGACATAGTACCAGGATTGGAACCCGGTAACTGTGAGACCTACCTACGAATCCTCAGGAATCCGCCATCCTGCGCCATGGACACCGTCAGCACGCCGCATCCGTTACAAATCGGTGGAAAACTCGGTGTCAATTGGAAGCTGTTCAAACAGCGCTTCCAGTTCTTCCTGGAAGCCACCGAAAGGGAGAGCGCTTCGGACACCAGAAAAATCGCCCTCCTCCTCTCCACAGCAGGGCAACACGCCATCCATGTCTACAACTCCCTGGTGTTCGCGGAAGGTGAGGACAAGACCAAGTACAAGACGGTCCTTCTCAAATTCGAGCAACACTTCAGCATCGAGGTAAATGAGAGTTTCGAGAGGTATCTCTTCCAGCAGCACCTGCAGGGTAAGGATGAGCCCTTTCAATCTTCCTTACACACCTCCATATCCTCGCGCAGTCCTGCAGTTACGACACCACCTCTGATTCAATGATTCAGGACCAGATTGTTTTTGGGGTCACCTCGGGCGCCCTACACCAGCAGCTCCTCAAAATTAAAGGCCTCACCCTAGCCTTCGTAATCGAAGCCTGTGTCCTTCATGAAAACGCGACCAGCCGCTACTCCTAATTTCAAGCGCCCGAATCGGCAAGGCAGGTGTCCTACGAGGCCGAACGGGTCCAGGCGATCGAGTTCATCCTGGCCCGCGGCCCGGACGAGGGCGGCCATTTCGCGCGCTTTCCGCGGCCTCCCGCGTTTGTGCGCGCCAAAAAAGACGTCGATGCAGAGGGACGTGATGCGCAGGCGCGCTCGACGCAAGACCGAACTGCGCATGCGCGGTGGCACAACGAACGCCATGACGTCACGATGTGCGGCAACTGCGGAGCCGCACATTTAAAGCAGCAATGTCCGGCAAAAAAATGGCAATGCCTCCGCTGTGGCAAGATAGGCCACTATGCTGCCTGCTGCCGAGCAGCTCAACCTGCCAATGCTCCCCAATTCCGACAACCTCGCAGGGACGTGTAGACCATTCAGCCTCCGTACTACGGGTCGTGCCCAGACGATATCCAAACCAGTGACACAGACGACCGGGACGCCTTCCGTGTTGCGGTCATTGATAGGAACCGGATGTCTCCAGGCAGGACCCACCAGCCGATGGCAGTGAACAGCGTCAATCCGGGTGATGAATGGTGTGCCACCCTAACGGTCAACCTAATTCGTCGCCCACCTACTAGGCTGGACTTATGAGCCTGTTTGAACATTGATCTCACTGATGTATCATACCACTGTGTTAATATGTTTCTCTTTTTCCTTGTCGTTACAGGAGTTCATTTTGACGTTTAACATTTCCACGTGTTTTGTTTATGGTACAACCTCGTTGCTATGTCGCACCTGACATTGCCCCATGTATATAGTTTAGCCTCATGTACATGCTGCAGATATTGCATACACACACACATTCGGCTGCACTCAGTACACATCTCTATTTATAACCACATAGGCACATGTTCTTGTAAAAAAAGGTGGGATGTCATGATATTCAGGTAAACATCATGGTGCAAACATACATACATACTGATGGACAGATCAACGAACCAATCAATACACACACAACACCACAGCCAATCACAGGCAAGAGCATACACACTATAAAACGGGGAACACGACACTTCCCGTTCATTCCAGTTTACCATTGTAAATATTGTTAGTAATAAAACTGAGTTGTACCATCCGCAACCGTGTTGGTTCATCTGTGTAGCAGAGCACCCAACACAACAGCATTGACAGCAGCATTCACGTCCTGTGAATGCATTTTAAAAATCAAGGGAATCTTGGAAGATGCATCATCTGTGCAGAACTTTATTTTAAAATCCTCCAGTTCCATATCCGAGTCCTTTGTGTCCTCCCCCTCAGTCTCTGAATCATCCTATAATATGTAGCCATGTGCCAACCAGAACAATCCGCATCTTCAGTGGAAGTAGGTGCAAGGAGTTCACATAAGCAGCTCCACAAAAATTGCCTTTAATCAGCACTCGTGTGTAAAACCTGAAGGTGTCTGTTTTCATACCTGGTGGCACATTAAAATCGTGACAATCAATTAACTCCAAAGTTGCACACTAAAACTAGACTTTGAAGCAGATGTATCTTATTCGCACAGCATTAAATTAGCACCATTTTCACCCTTTTACCAAAATAAGTTGTCTGGTGCTACCTTGGCAATACCTGCTTGACTTTACTCAAATCACAATTGTGCCCTGCAGCCTTGGTCTTTCTCTTCAGAACGTTAAATTTATGCCTACACCCCCATCCTCTCTACAGATAAATGCCCTAATATTTCATTCATCTATATCTATTTCCAAAAGCTCCATTTCTGAATATTAACATAGGTCCTTCATTATTACAGACACTGAAAACTCAGACTGAGGATTGGAGACATGTTGCATTCTGTGAAGCATTGATTCAATCATACTCTACAGTTCATCCTCGTCTTTAATCATTCTTTGACGTCCTTGGTTCACTGTAAATTCAATACTTTTGAACGACGCATCAAATAATATTCAAAATCTTAGATCATTAAATACATTGAAATTTGTGGGAGTTACACGGTAGCACAATAGCAATTGAAAAATTGGATGAGGCAGTATTTTGCTCCCACCCCCCTTTGTACTATCGTGTATGACTTTTGCGCCTCCTCAGGGAGAGAATCACAGAACAATTATACTGCCGGCTTAGTGCACTCTACAATGCAATACAACAACCCATGATTATCAAGTAAGCTTTCCATCAATACTAATCTAAAGTGCAATATCAAATTAATTCTACATTTGACCTTTGATGTATTTCATTTCACAGACATTTTGATAAGGTTCTATTGTGCCTGAGTGTATCTCAGTGTTGTGACAAACAGCAATATAGCAAATCTTTATTCACCGGTATATTTGTACAATGGGCAACATTACCTATGTTTAATATGGAAAAACTAAGGCTGAGGGAAGAACCGCTTCCACTGAAACTGTCAGCTTCTCACCTGCTGCAGAAGTAGTTTTTATTTACTGAAGTTCTGCAAAGTACTTTCATCAATGATACCTGTCCATTGGAAATTGGTTAAGGTTGTGCGGTATGCCAAGGATTTTAGATAGAGTTAAAGGTAAAGAATAAAGCCAGAGGCATGTGTTACAGTTTTGGCATTTCATCAATTTGTGAGGGCAGTTATTCAGGTTCGACCTCAGTGCCTAGGTTCTTGTTATTCCTGCCATTCTTTCCTTGCCAGGACTGACCTTTGCAGTTTTGACTCTCAAATTTTGTGATGTAGTTTTCCACCATGTGATAAAGAGAAAGATATTTTCATCTTGGTAAAACTAAAGTTTGTATCAGATTTAGTTGAGAGTGAAACAGTGTTCTGCTGAAAAATAAAAACACTTCCATTTCACACATGTCGATCTATTTCCTAAACTTTTACAGTTGTATAGAAGGTGAAACTATCACCATTCATCATCGTTAATTTGTGAAACTGAGCAAATTCTGGCTACTGCATGTGTGTGGTAAAAGGTGGAAATCCACAAGTTGCTGACAGTGATTATCTGTTTATCCACTGAAGTCCTTGCAGATGGAAATCAACATGAGATCACTGTGTTGGCGTGAAATTCCACTTTTCA
Organism: Scyliorhinus torazame; assembly: GCF_047496885.1. Taxonomy (NCBI): domain Eukaryota; kingdom Metazoa; phylum Chordata; class Chondrichthyes; order Carcharhiniformes; family Scyliorhinidae; genus Scyliorhinus; species Scyliorhinus torazame. The sequence goes on along the minus strand of NC_092716.1, from coordinate 57,645,341 downwards.
TGCCATAGGCACGAAAGTGGGCAGGGCTCAAAAACTGGTGCAGGAATTGTAGGAAGCAAGCAAACTTCACGCTGCCTGTTTCGTTTATTTTTTTTATTGGTATATGAACATCATTGGCTAGGCCAACATCCATTGCCCATCTCTAATTACCCTTGAGAAGCTGGTGGTGAGTCGCCTTCTTGAACCTCTGCAGTGCAAGTGGTGTAGGTACTCCCGCAGTGGTATTAGGGAGGGATTGCCAAAATTCTGACCAGCAACAATGAAGGAATGGTGGTATCGTTCCAAGTCAGGATGGTGTTTGCCTTCGAGGGGAATATGCAGGTTGTGGTGTTACCATACATCTGCTGCCCTTGTTCTTCTGGGTGATAGAGGTCACGGGTTTGTAAGGTGCTCTCGAAGAAACCCTGGTGTGTGGCGGCAATGCTTATTTGTGGCATTCTGCCACCATAAAATGATATAAAAACCCAAGTTTATTTATAATATTTAATTTTAACCTTAATCCCATGTGTACATACAAATCTTTATCACACTTTCAGTAAAATTATAAAAAATGAAATGGTACAACGTGCATGTTGCTTCACAACTTGCTTATTATTTTTTGGTTTGTTGTCTGTGAGAATTCTTCAATGTGATTGGCTATTTAGCTGCTGGTAACATCACTGTTGATTGATACCAAATATACACGATTGCTGGCATTGGAATGAAATTAACATTAAGAATATTAATATTCACTCCACAGAACTCAGCTGATCTTTGAGGGCATCTTCTTCAGCAGCAAAGTTCGGACTGCACATTCCAGGTCAATATGTTCTGTGCAGTCAACGTCCAATATTCAGACCCACCTTTTGGTGTTTAAAGTGCATGATGTTTTTCTTTCTCCATTCCAAGAGCTGTGTGAGAAGGCAGTATCATCATGGCAAACAGCCACTCTGCTTTCAGAAGTTAGTTTGTACACCTAAATAAAGCAGAGTCCCTCTTTGTAACAGCAGGGTGTAGATTGACAACACTTCATTTCAGGAATTGATAGCATGAAACCATGTCTTATCATTTGATGCACAGCTCATAGGTAATCTTTCACAATGAGTAGCATGGATCTAATAAGTCTTTTCATTTTCACCATCGCTTCAAATTCAATTTAGTTTCTCAATATTACAAGATTATGAAGATAAAGCCAAATGAGTACACTGTTATATTGAGCAACAACCACTCGAGGTTTTATTAGAAAAATAAATCATTACTCCATTTTTATTACAGTCTTGGGCAATGCTGTCAGTATCCGTTAGGTTGTATTACCTTAATTGAATAACAATGTGTGGAATCTACGTATATAAAAGCAAAAGGTCGGACCATCCCCTAAATTGAGGGGAGATAGATATAAGACAGATGTCAGAGGTAGGTTCTTTACTCAGAGAGTGTTAAGCACGTGGAATGCCCTGCCTGCAACAGTAGAGGACTCGCCAACACTAAGGGCATTCAAATGGTCATTGGACAGACACATGGACGATAAGGAAATAGTGTAGATGTGCTTTAGAGTGGTTTCACAGCTCGGCGCAACATCGAGGGCCGAAGGGTCTGTACTGCGCTGTAATGTTCTATGTTCTATTTGCTTGTTGAAAAACTTCACCATGATCTTTGGGCCACTCTCAAACAAACTTGGTGCAATTATACATGTCATGATATGCAGATAATGATATACAGACAGGCACAGACAGGCAGCTAATGAACACAGAGAACAGGACATGACCAATGAGCAGGCAGGACACTCAGGGGTGGTATCTCATAATAAAAGGCACGAGGCACTCACGCTCCGCCTCTTTCCACTGATGAACATCTACAGAGTGAGTGTAATTGATAATATGGAAAGATGTGTCATTTGAAACATGGAAGTCTGGCAATATCTGGTCTGAGAGAAACATGAGAGGATACAGGGAAAGATCCCACAAAGGGTTAACAGCAGTTGCAAAGAGCAGGATTGGTCAAGCAGGCTTAGCAAAATGAAGCCAAAAACAATGGCTCATACCTTCATTGAAAGTAACTATCTTAGTAAGCAGATGGAAAGGAAAGGATGAGGTTCAGTTGAATTTGGTGACAATTCTAGGTGTGAAATGTTGCTAATACCAGGTAAATTAAAGAAAACTGGAGACTATCAGTCTACGAGAAACATAATTTAAAGAAAACTGGAGACTATCAGTTTACGAGAAACATAATTTAAAGCTAAAATCAAAGTCAAAATTATGAGCTGAGGCCACAATTGGAAAATAAAACTATAGAAATGACAGGAACCGAACCAAAATTCCCACCTCTTGAAACCAAAGCATTTTTGAATATCACAAAGGAACTTTGAACATCACAAAGGAAACAATGTAATCAGAGACCTGAGAGGTGGGGTTATGTCAAAATGAATACTTAGTTGTATTAGAATGTTTAGATCAAAGGTACTTTTTACAATCAAAGTGATAAAAGTTACTTTACAATAAAGTCATAAAAACTAGACAACTGTTAGAAAAATATATAAACCCGAAGAAAGGGGACAGCAGGCAGAACCAGAACTCAGGGAGAAGCAGAGACGGAACAAGCAGCTCAGAGTCAGATTACAGTCAGCTCGGCCATGGGAAAGGGACAGGGCATAGCAGCCGAGCTAAAACAGTTAATACATCTAAGGAAGACTAGAATTTAAAGAGTAGGCAAAGTCAGCTCAGAGACAGCCAGCAGAGCCAGCTCTCACAGCTCGGTACAAGGGAAAGATAGAACATGGCAACCAAGTTAACCAGCGAATACATCTAAAGAAGACCAGACTTTAAAGAAGATTGATTGTCAAGGTGGGCCTGAAGGTCCCTTCAACCAACCAGAAGGATCCAGAAGCAAGATCTTTTTACTTTTCTGTAAAGACAGTGATTGCATCTTTTAAAAAGAAAAAAAATATATAATAATAAAATAACTTAATTTAACCTGAAATAGTGGTTATTCCAAAGTCTACTTTACTTACTTAGCAATGCGGGACCCAGGATCGATGTTACTAAGTGGTAAGTAGATGAAATCTTCGGTGACGGTATGGGTTATACCGGGGATAACTTGAAAATATAGTTTGACCTGAATAGCACCCACTGAAGCCTGCATCGGAGTTGGGGAGTGAGAATCCCTGTTCACGATTTAGAATGTTGGCCCTTTTTGGTATAGGGGGACTTCTAAGAATAGTGGTGAGTTTTCAACAACATGAGTCAGGGTGTATGTACAGTATAACACCTCCAGCACATGGCTAAGAGCTAGTCTGGTTTAGTCAGACAGAGTAACCACCCTTAGGTTAGCAGAGAGTCAAACTCATAGAGAACTGTGCTAACTGTGCTACTGGTTCAATAAATCAACTTGAACTAACTTCAAGGTCTGGAGTATATTTTGGTTAAAGCTGCATCCAGTTGCAGCCTGCATTATCCCAGAGTACATAACACGACATGCTACCAGGAGACTGCTTAATCTAGCTGGTTTACCTCAGTCCATTCCGTGATGACCAGCAAATGTATCCCGGCACCATGGAGAAGATTCAGACTCCTCACCAGCTCAGGACCTCCGGCAATCTCAGTGCCAACTGGCAGACATTCAAGTAAAGGTTTCTGCTGTACATCGAAGCTTCAGACCTCGTGGGTGCGTCTGATGCAAGGAAGATTGCTCTTCACCTCTCAACAGCAGGTGATCAAGCCATCGAACTCTTCAACTCTTTTCACTTCACCGAAGGCCAGGACAAGACAAAGTTTCAGACCATCCTGGACAGGTTTGACAGTCACTGTGAAGTGGACACCAATGAAATCTTCGAGCGCTACATATTCAAACAGCGTCTACAAGGTAAAGATGAATCTTTCAACTCCTTCTGAACTAATCTCCGCCCGTCAGCGCTGTCCTGCAACTTTGGTGATGTTGCTCACTCCATAATCAGAGACCAAATCGTTTTTCGAGTTTGCTCTGATCCTCTGAGAGAGCAGCTACTGAAAATCAGGCTATCACCCTGCCAGTCGCGATTGAAACGTGCACAGTGCATGAGCACGCCAAAAACCGCTATGCCAGTACAAATTGGCTGAAAATGAGAAACTTGCCTCCCACGAGTCAGAGCGTGCAGGCCATCTCCCGAATGCAGCGCCTCAGCATTGATGAAAGTGGCCATTTTGCCCGCTTTTCCCGGGGCCCCATGTATGCGCGATGCAAACGGAATAACAAAGCGGCCGACACCCGCAGTGCGCATGTGCGACAACGCGGCAATGCCCACTTGAAGAAACACTGCCCTGCAAGAGGCAGGCGATGTTTAAACTGCAGGAAGCCTGGACACTATGCAGCCTTGTGCAGGTCTGCACCAACAGTCAGGGGCCAGCGCTCCCAATTCCGACGACGGCGCATTCGGAGTGTGCAACAACGATTACAGGATTCTGATCCTGGCAGCACAGCGGATCCAGAGGACGAGTGCCTGGACTCCGCCTACTGTGTGGGCATCATTACCAAATGTGAATATGCCACATCTAACTCATCACAAATTCAATCCACCTTCCCTGTGGATTCTGCGGGCGAATGGCGTGCAGTGATGCAGGTCAACCACTGCTCCATCCAGTTTATGCTGGACAAAGGTGCTTCTGCCAACCTCCTCTCACAGGCAGATTTCAAACGCATCAAGAAGCCCCCCAAGGTCCTTCCAGCAGCCTGCAGGCTCCTGGACTACAACGGAAATGCCATCACGGCACTGGGATCCTGCCATCTACTCATCGCCAACCGGAGCACCCATGCACGGTTACGTTTTAAAATTGTTAAGCCAGACAGGGCATCCCTACTTGGCGCGCGTGCCCGCAAGCAGCTGAACCTTGTGCAGTGGGTTTACACAACAACATCCTCCAATGTGGATCTTCAGGCCGGCAATGACGATATCCTCGCTCAGTATCCAGATGTGCTCGATGGGATGGGCACGCTGCCATATTGATACAAGATTCTGCTACGACCTGATGCCAAGCCAGTGGTCCACGCACCACGCCGGGTCCCGGCTCCGCTGAGGGAGCGCCTGAAGGCACGGCTCAAGGATCTTCAGCAACAGGGCATCATTTCCAAGGTAACCGAACCGACTGACTGGGTCAGCTCGATAGAAAGCCTTCGGGAGACCTGTGCATCTGCATTGATCCCAAGGTTCTCAATAAGAATATAATGCATGAACACTACCCCATCCCGAAGCGGGAGGAATTCACCAATGAGATGGCACACGCACGTTTTTTCATAAAGTTAGATGTGTCACATGGATTTTGGCAAATCCAGCTGGATGAGTCCAGCAGAAGGCTCTGCACCTTCAACACACCGTTTGGCAGAGACTGCTATAATCGCATGCCATTTGGCATTGTCTCAGCATCGCAGATCTTCCATCACATCATGGAGCAGATGATGGAGGGCATTGAAGGGTTTTGTGTGTACGTGGACGACATCATCATATCGTCCACGACCCCTGAAGATGATGTTTCCCGTCTCCAACAGGTATTCTACCGCATCCATGCCAATGGCCTGAAGCTGAACAGGTCCAAATGTTGCTTTGGCATATCGACACTCAAGTTCCGAGGTGACCAGATCTCTCAGCAGGGCGTGTGCCCCGACACAGACAAGGTCAAGGCCATCAAAGCCATGAAGGTCCCGGAAGACAAGAAGGTGGTGTTGCGCTTCCTAGGCATGGTCACTTTTCTGGGCAAGTTCATCCCAAACCTGGCCTCACACACCTCGGCCCTACGAAACCTGGTGAAAAAGTCCACTGCCTTTGAGTGGAAGGCAGCACATCAGTCAGAGTGGTTGGAGCTGAAAGCCAAGCTCACCACTGCATCCGTCTTGGCATTTTCCGACCCAGACAGGGAGACAAAGATCTCGACAGATGCGAGCCAGGATGGCATCGGTGTGGTGCTGCTTCAACGCGATGACACTTCATCCTGGGCACCGGTAGCCTATGCATCGAAGACCATGATGCCCACCGAAACAAGGTATGCGCAAATAGAGAAGGAATGCCTGGGTCTTCTCACTGGCATTCTCAAGTTTCACGACTATGTCTGCGGCCTGCCGACATTCACTGTCGAGACAGATCATAGGCCACTGGTCCACATTATCCACAAGGACCTGAACGACATAACGCCTCGGTTGCACCGCATCCTCCTCAAACTCAAAAGGTATGACTTTGACTTAGTGCACACGCCTGGCAAGGATCTTATCATCACTGATGCATTGTCCCGCTCCATCACATTGCCGAGTGAACTGCTGGAAATCATCTGGCAGATTGAATCACAGGTGCAGCTGTGTGCTAGCACCCTCCCGGCGTCTGATGAGAAGGTGGTTCGTATCCGCGAGGAGACAGCCAAAGACCCCCTCTTACAGCGTGTCATGCACCACCTCGCCAATGGCTGGCAGAAAGGGCAGCGCCCTCAATTTTACAATGTAAAGGACGGCCTGACGGTGATTGATGCTCTCCTCCTCAAGCTGGACCGATTGTCATTCCACTCAGTCTCCAGAGCTTGGTGCTCCGCCAAATCCACGAGGGACACCTGGGCGTCAAGAAGTGCAGACACAGAGCCAGGCAGGCTGTCTACTGATCCGGTATTAGCCAGGACATCTCGGACATGGTCCTCGTGGGCAGCACGGTAGCATTGTGGATAGCACAATTGCTTCATAGCTCCAGGGTCCCAGGTTCGATTCCGACTTGGGTCACTGTCTGTGCGGAGTCTGCACATCCTCCCCGTGTGTGCGTGGGTTTCCTCCGGGTGCTCCGGTTTCCTCCGACAGTCCAAAGATGTGCAGGTTAGGTGGATTGGGCATGATAAATTGCCATTAGTGTCCAAAATTGCCCTTAGTGGGGTTACTGGGTTATGGGGATAGGGTGGAGGTGTCGACCTTGGGTGGGGTGCTCTTTCCAAGAGCCGGTGCAGACTCAATGGGCTGAATGGCCTCCTTCTGCACTGTAAATTCTATGAAAACTATGAAAACTGTGCGACCTGTCAACGCTTCCAGCCAGCGCAGAGCAGGGAGACGCTCCAGCAGCATGAAATCGAGACCTCCCCGTGGTCCAAGGTTGGCATCGACATCTTTCGTGCGAATGGTCGCGATTAAGTGTTGATTATTGACTATTTCTCCAATTACCCTCAAATCGTGAAGCTCTCAGACCTCACAACCCGGACCGCCATCAAGGACTGTAATGAGACGTTCTCCAGGCATGATATCCCACTCACTGTCATGAGTCAGACAGGTAAAGGGAACCAGCAGTCAGGAACTCAGGAGCCTCAGCCCTTGACCCTGTCCAACAGGTATGAAGCACTTGCTCCCTGTGTGGATGGCGAACAGGGCTGCAGGAAGGATGAGTCAGCTGACCAAGGCACCATGGTTCAGCAGGCCATTCAAGGGGAGGGAGTAAATAGGCAAGTTGTAGTTGTAGAGGATTCTATTATCAGGGGGATAGATAGTATCCTCTTTGAGCAGGATAAAGAGTCCCGCATGGTATGTTGCCTGCCCGGTGCTAGGGTGCGGGACATCTCTGACCGGCTTGAAAGGATACTGGAGAGGGAGGGGGAGGATCCAGTTGTTGTGGTCCATGTCGGTACCAACAACATAGGCAAGTCTAGAAAAGAGGACCTGTTTAGAGATTATAAAGAGCTAGGATTCAAATTAAAAAACAGGTCCTCAAGGGTCATAATCTCCGGATTACTGCCCGAGCCACGTGCAAATTGGCATAGGGAGGCAAGAATAAAGGAAGTTAACACGTGGTTGAAAGCGTGGTGTGGGAAAGAGGGGTTCCTTTTCATGGGACACTGGCATCAGTTTTGGGACAGGTCTCCACCTGAACCGAGCTGGGACCAGTGTTCTGACGAAAAGAGAAAATAGGGTGGTCAATGGGACTTTAAACTAGAGATTGGGGGGGAAGGGAAAGTCAGGGAACCAAGAGGTGAAGTAATCAGTGGGAAGCGTAGCTGCTTAGGAATACAAAAAAGCACAAAAATACAGAATTCAGGAGAGGTTACGATAGTCCCCATCCCACAAAATATGACACAGTGTATGGAAAGCCTGAGTAAACCAAGGTCCACCACACTAAGAAAACAAAAAGGGACGGCCATAGAGAATTAAAGGTGCTATACTTAAATGCGCGCAGTGTACGGAACAAGGTAGATGAGCTTGTGGCCCAGATTGTGACTGGCAGGTATGATGGGGTAGGCATCACAGAGACATGGTTGCAGGGGGTTCAGGACTGCATTTAAACATCCAGGGATTCACAACCTATCGAAAAGACAGAGTGGTGGGCAGAGGGGGCGGGGTTGCCTTGTTAATTAGGAATGAAATTAAATCAATAGCACTAAACGACATAGGGTCAGATGATGTGGAGTCTGTGTGGGTAGAATTGAGGAACCACAAAGGCAAAAATAACATAATGGGAGTTATGTACAGGCCTCCTAACAGTGGTCAGGACCAGGGGCACAAAATGCACCACCAAATAGAAAGTGCATGTCAGAAAGGCAAGGTCACAGTGATCATGGGGGACTTCAATATGCAGGTGGGCTGGGTAAATAATGCTGCCAGTGGACCCAAGGAAAGGGAATTCATTGAATGTTTACAGGAGGGCTTTTTGGAACAGCTTGTGATGGAGCCCACGAGGGAACAGGCCATTCTGGGCTTCGTGTTATGTAATGAGCCAGACTTGATTAAAGATCTTAAAGTAAGGGAACACTTAGGAGGCAGTGATCATAATATGGTAGAATTCAATCTCCAATTTGAAAGAAAGAAGGTAGAATCAGATGTAAAGGTGTTACAGTTAAATAAAGGTAACTACAGGGGCATGAGGGAGGAACTGACGAAAATCGACTGGGAGCAGAGCCAAGTGGGAAAGACAGGAGAACAGCAATGGCAGGAGTTTCTGGGAGTAATTGAGGACACAGTACAGAGGTTCATCCCAAAGAAAAGAAAGGTTATCAGAGGGGGGATTAGGCAGCCATGGCTGACAAAGGAAGTTAGGGAATGCATCAAAGCAAAAGAGAAAGCATAAAGAGTAGTGGGAAGTCAGAAGATTGGGAAGGCTACAAAAACAAACAGAGGATAACAAAGAGAAAAATAAGGAAAGAGAGGATCAATTGTGAAGGTAGGCTAGCCAGTAATATTAGGAATGATAGTAAAAGTTTCTTTAAATACATTAAAAACAAACGGGAGGCAAAAGTAGACATTGGGCCGCTCCAAAATGACGCTGGTAATCTAGTGATGGGAGACAAGGAAATAGCTGAGGAACTAAATAAGTACTTTGCGTCAGTCTTCACAGTAGAAGACATGAGTAATATCCCAACAATTCAGGAGAGTCAGGGGGCAGAGTTGAATATGGTAGCCATCACAAAGGAGAAAGTGCTAGAGAAACTAAGAGGTCTAAAAATTGATAAATCTCTGGGCCCAGATGGGCTACATCCTAGAGTTCTAAACAAGATAGCTGAAGAAATAGTGGAGGCGTTAGTTATGATCTTTCAAAAGTCACTGGAGTCAGGGAAAGTCCCAGAGGATTGGAAAATCGCTTTTGTAACCCCCCTGTTCAAGAAGGGAACAAGGAAAAAGATGGAAAATTATAGGCCAATTAGCCTAACCTCGGTTGTTGGCAAGATTCTAAAATCCATTGTTAAGGATGAGATTTCTAAATTCTTGGAAGTGCAGGGTCGGATTAGGACAAGTCAGCATGGATTTAGTAAGGGGAGGTCGTGCCTGACAAACATGTTAGAGTTCTTTGAAGAGATAACAAATAGGTTAGACCAAGGAGAGCCAATGGATGTTATCTATCTTGACTTCCAAAAGGCCTTTGATAAGGTGCCTCACGGGAGACTACTGAGTAAAATAAGGGCCCATGGTATTCGAGGCAAGGTACTAACATGGATTGACAATTGGCTGTCAGGCAGAAGGCAGAGAGTTGGGATAAAGGGTTCTTTTTCGGAATGGCAACCGGTGATGAGTGGTGTCCCACAGGGTTCAGTGTTGAGGCCACAGCTGTTCTCTTTATATATTAACGATCTAGATGATGGGACTGGCGGCATTCTGGCTAAGTTTGCCGATGATACAAAGATAGGTGGAGGGGCAGGTAGTATGGAGGAGGTGGGGAGGCTGCAGAAAGATTTAGACAGTTTAGGAGAGTGGTCCAAGAAATGGCTGATGAAATTCAACGTGGGCAAGTGCGAGGTCTTGCACTTTGGAAAGAAGAATAGAGGCATGGACTATTTTCTAAACGGTGACAAAATTCATAATGCTGAAGTGCAAAGGGACTTGGGAGTCCTAGTCCAGGATTATCTAAAGGTAAACTTGCAGGTTGAGTCCGTAATTAAGAAAGCAAATGCAATGTTGTCATTTATCTCAAGAGGCTTGGAATATAAAAGCAGGAGTGTACTTCTGAAGCTTTATAAAGCATTAGTTAGGCCCCATTTAGAATACTGTGAGCAATTTTGGGCCCCCACACCTCAGGAAGGACATACTGGCACTGGAGCGGGTCCAGCGGAGATTCACACGGATGATCCCAGGAATGGTAGGCCTAACATACGATGAACGTCTGAGGATCCTGGGATTATATTCATTGGAGTTGAGGAGGTTGAGGGGAGATCTAATAGAAACTTACAAGATAATGAATGGCTTAGATAGGGTGGACGTAGGGAAGTTGTTTCCATTAGCAGGGGAGACTAGGACCCGGGGGCACAGCTTTATAATAAAAGGGAGTCACTTTAGAACAAAGATGAGGAGAAATTTCTTCAGCCAGAGAGTGGTGGGTCTGTAGAATGCATTGCACAGAGGGCAGTGGAGGCCGGGACGTTGAGTGTCTTTAAGACAGAAGTTGATAAATTCTTGATTTATCGAGGAATTAAGGGCTATGGAGAGAGAGCGGGTAAATGGAGTTGAAATCAGCCATGCTTGAATGGTGGAGTGGACTCGATGGACTGAATGGCCTTACTTCCACTCCTATGTCTTATTGTCTTTTGGTCTTATGGAGTGACAATGGCTCGTGCTTCAACAGCCACGAGTGGTCTATGTTTGCCAAGTCATACCATTTCAAACATGTCACTTCCAGCCCACACTATCCGCAGTCCAATGGGAGGGTTGTGAAACAGCTCATCTGCAAGGCCGCGGATTCTGCTTCTGACATCTATCTCGCGCTGCTTGCATACAGGGCGACCCCACTATCCACTGGCATGTCGCCGGCTCAACTACTGATGAACAGGGACCTGCAGGCGACACTTCCAGTCATGCACTTGCCCAACCTGGATCACCTCCCGGTGCTGCAGCTCCGAAACCAGCAAAAGCAGGACTATGATGCTCATGCCACCGATTTGCCCGTGTTATCCCCGGCAGACACTGTCAGGATCAAGATACCGGATGGTGGCTGGTCTGCTCCAGCTGTTGTTGTTCGACAGGCTGCGCCCCGCTTGTATGTTGTACGTATGGCTGATGGTTCTGTTGTGCGACGAAACAGACGGGCACTGTGCAAAGTTGTCTGCCCACAACCGCTTTCTTCTCCGTTTCTGTCCATTGTTTTGCCGCCTCCTGATACCTCGAACTACGAGGCCACCAATCAGGCTTCCATCCCGCCTGTCAAGGGGCCGTCGTCCCCACCACCACCTCTCTGGCAGTCGACAAGGGTAAAACGCAAGCCCCAGAGACTGGACTTATGAACATTTGTTTTGTTTGCTATGTTCTGTTTTCTGACATTAGACAGCTGTCTTCACATGTAAATACGTTCACATATGCCACCGCTTGTAAATATGTTAATATATGCCACCACATTTCAGTACATTCCCATGTGCCAACAAAACATTTTTAAAAAGGGGCGATGTCAAGATATGCAGACATGCAGATAATGACATACAGACAGGCACAGACAGGCAGCTAATGAACATGGAGAACAGGACATGACCAATGAGCAGGCAGGACACTCAGGGGTGGTATCTCACTATAAAAGACACGAGGCACTCACACTCCGCATCTTTCCACTGATGAACATCTACAGAGTGAGTCAGGGTGTATGTACAGTATCACACCTCCAGCACGTGGCTAAGAGCTAGTCTGGTTCAGTCAGACAGAGTAACCAACTTAGGTTAGCAGGGAACTCATAGAGAACTGTGCTAACTGTGCTACTGGTTCAATAAATCAGATTGAACTAACTTCAAGGTCTGGAATATCTTTTGGTTAAAGCTGCATCCAGTTGCAGCCTGTGTTATCCCAGAGTACATAACACGACAATACCTTGGACCAAGAGGCATGTTGTAGGGAAGTTGACATCGAATCACACTCCCATCAGGGGTTAGCTGTGGCCTTCTAGCAGGGTTCTCACTGTTCTGTCTGCACTGTGTTCCAGCTGACACTGTAACTCAGACATGCCTGAACCAACCTGAACCATACATTACAAGAAAGAATAAGAAGTTGACAGAGAGCGACAGAGTGCAAGAAGAGCTAAATCTGCAAGTAAGAGACCAAAGGGACATTAGTGATGTGCAACAAATACAGGCCTTGCCATTGATATCTACAACCCATGAAAGAGTAAAGAATGAATAAAATAAGAATATCTAATCTACAGTGAAAACATCCTTGACACATCATTAAATAAGGTGTCACAAATTCCCCTTCATCCATAAATGATTTGCACCAATGAGACATGGCAGGGATGGGCAGAAAGATGCCCCACCCACCCTCAGCTGACAAATTTGGAGGACAAGGGGCCACTTTAAAATGGCACCTGGACAATAACTCAGCGCCTACTGCTGCATTGGCCTGGCCGCAGCTTAAAGAGACCTCAGCAGCATTAACTCTGTATTCCTCTCTGGACAAATGTCTCAGTACAGACAACATGTGGCCTCATGGTTCAGCAATGTTTGCCTGCAGGTTCTCCTCCAGGTTATCTGGGAATAGTTGGAGGTGCTCTTTGCCATCAATGGTATTAGGGAACCCTCCTGTCTGACCAAGGAAACCTGCAGGAGAGTGCCCCGAAGGTATGGAGCAAGGGATCCACAGGGCAACATGTTCAAATTCAGGAAAGGTGTCAACAATGTACTTCACACATAAGGGTGAGTGGAAAGGTGCAGGTACATAAATACGACTCACAGGAGGGCAACAAGTAATGTGTCGCTGCAATGAGAAAGAATGGGCAAGGAGGTGAATGAAAGGTCAGACATATGTGCAGATGTATCATGAGTCCTGAATGTTAGTGGGCAACAAGTAACTGGCTCTTACTGCCATTGTACAGCAAGTTGCAAGAGAGCGGGATTGTTGCTGGTTAACCATGGAGTACCATGATCTATCAGAGGGATACATGCTGATGAGGGATTTGATGTGCAATGACCTGAGACTCATTCTCCCCTTCTGTCCACATAGGAAAATGGCACGTGCCAAGGAATGGGCAATGATTGCTGAAGGAGTACCCGACTTAAGGATTCTCACCCCTGTAGAGGAGGAGACAGTGAATCTGGTCGGAGAGCAGGGTGGTCAGGCAATTGCCAATGGTGAGGCAGGAGTGCAAAGAAAAGTGATTTAGGAGGACCCAAGCTTGGTGGTGACCTCTGTGCAGAAAGGAGATTTTGATACTTTGAGTTCCTTACTTCCTCTGCTCGACTTAAAGGTACAGCTCTGTTAACGATCCATGGACCAAAAACAATAAAGACAAAATAAAAGAAATAGGAATGAAGGGAATCAACAGGAATTGCCATTTCAGTCTTTGGTGCAAATCATGTATGGATGAAGGGGAATTTGTGATACCTTACTTAATGGTGTGTCAAGGATGTTTTCACTGTATGTCCTTATAAGATGTCCTTATTTTATTCATCCTTTACTCTTTCATGGGTTGTAGGTACCACTGGCAAGGTCTATATTTGTTGCACATCACTAATGTCCTTGCGAATGTGCAGTGCTGCCATTCTTAACAGTTACTTGCATTTTATGTGTGTGCATCGATATTGCTGCTAGGAAGGGACTTCCTGGATCTTGACCTTGTAACAGTGAAGGATTGGCAGCCTAATTCTAGGGCAGGATGGTGTGTGGCTTGATGGAGATTTTGTAGGTGATGATGGTGTCCCCATAAGTCTGCTGTCCTTATCTAAGGTTGTATAATCTAGGGACTGGAGAATGTCTTGAAAGAGGCTTGGTGATCTGGGTGAAGATGTAGAGCTCATCTGAGTGTCACAGAACATCGAGGCTTTCATGAGCATTATCCTTGCTGGAACCTATTCAGACCACCGGATTCCATCCCACAACTCTCTATGGAATCGGTTAAGCCTTCCTGCTTATTTGTATTTTCCCATCATCCTCATCCAATGAATATTGGGGCTTCTCCATCTCAGTGGCTGGTAGGTCCTCGTCCATCTGTTGTGTAATGTTGTATAGTGCACAGCAGACCACAATATCCTTGACACTCAGACAATTTCTGTGGCGACCATCGGACCCATCAAGGCATTGGAACTTCATCTTTAACAAATCAATCATCTGTTTAGTTCTTGCCCTTGTGGAGCCCTGTGTAGCTACGAGAAGCATTGTACCTCTTGGATGAGATCCACAAGTTCCAGACTGATGTAAGTGGCTGTGTTTTCAGTGGAAACCTGCAGCCCTTCAGAGTTCTGTGTGCGGCCCAGGAGACATTTTGTTGACTGTTGCCCACGTGCAGGATGTAGCCCCCAGAAACCAGACAGAAGCCAGGTACCCCTGACCTGCGCTTGATCAACCTTGACCTTTCTTCTCTTAGCTACTAGCCTTCCTCTGTCACTCAACCTGTGCTGCCAAGCTTCCTGGACATCTCCCCCTTTCCAGCAAATTTTACCATCAAAGAAAAGTAGCTCCAATTCACTCCATGGGCTGAATTTTTGTTGCATTGTAATGGGCAGGAAACTGACTCAGAGGTTTGTATATACTCTCCCACTCCCTCCCTTGAAAGACTTACTCTGATGTGCACACTGGCCTATTACCGGGTTCTCATAACTGTGTTTCTCGAGTGTTCACCGCTCACCCAATGGCCATTGAGCGTGGGATGTCCAGCATTCTGCTAGCGGGCTGCGACCTGGAAGGAGGAAGGGCTGTGTCACGTGCACAAGGGGTGTGAGTGTTCATGAAGGAAGATTTTCATGCTGCTGAGAAATTTACTGCAGCATTGATAAAATGCCAATTTTTATTTCTTTGTCTGCTTATTTACGGATGGGAAGATTGTAGAAATTTTAGCAGGCAAGAAAAAGAATTTGAAGCATGACCAGAAATGGATTGGAGGGCTGAAGGGCCTGTTCCTGTGCTGTATTGTTCTTTGGTCTTTGTTATAATCCTAATGATTGTCAGGAGATATTAAATATCAGGCAGTTATTCCCATTGGCTCGCTACAGGTGGCTGGGAGAAGTGACCAGGGCAGAAGTTTAAGGACTGTCCCAAGGTGCAATGTCACCCCTCTGTGAGCACACCTTAGGGTGGTCTTCAAGCCAGAGATCCCACTCAGCCTGATCAAAACAGCCTGTGCGGAGGTCGCAGCGGAGGTCACTAGCCTTGGTCAAGTTGAGAGGACTTGGATATAGTTCAGAAAGTACCTCAAAAACCTTTTACACTCTGCCTGGGTGAGTGAGGCTCGATTATGGAGATGTATATTAATGGAGGGAGGTGGGCTCAATTACAGTGTTCTCTTGTGCGCTGACCAAAGATGTAAGGCGACATGATGAACTAACGCCATCTCGACTTCCCTGAAGCCTAGGAAGGTCATTTTTGAGGGGGAAATATAAAAGATACACTGATTATTTGGTGCTGTAGATTCTTCAGTCTGTGGAGTTCTCAGAGGTCAGAAGGGTAGGGGAATGATGGTGGAAATTCTGCCCGAGACTTGCCAACCAGAGGATGGCAGCTCTTAAGTACCGGCAATGCACCAGGAGCAGTGGCCACTGCCAGTACAGCACCTTTGAGGATCGCTGTTGGATCCCCAGATAGAAGCGAGTGTGGGCAGATTGGGGGTGGCAGAGAGGGCAACAGATGGGGGTCAGATGCAAGACTAAGGGAAGCGTTTTCAGCATACCACCCCCTCCCCGACGCCAGATCTCTCACTCAAACACAGACAGGGTCTGCTGCGTTGTTTCTCTGCATGGTTGAATACTAGCTGCAGTGGAGTGAGGCCCTGAAGAATCCTTAAATTGCTACTTAAGGGCCTCAACTGGCCTCTAGGTGAGAAGTCTGCCTTTCACTCTTCCCACGCTGAATTTGATGGGGGTAGGTGACAGGTTCCTCCCTCACCAGATCAAACTCACATGCTGTGGTGGAACATTAAAATCCACCCAAATTTCAGAAATATACTTGCAATGGGTTATTTGCATTATCCTTAACTGAAAATCATTTGGACAGTTCAGCTGATTATATCAGTTACATGAAGCTTTACAAAGACTTGCCAGGGAATTCATGCCGCATTTTGCAGTAAAAGCTGATGCATCACCATGGTAACAACTGAAAACCGTTAATAATGTACTTTGAAAGTAAGTTTATGATTTGGTTGAGAACTAGCATTTTTGATCATTGTAGAATATCTTTGGTGAAGCTTCAATATAAATTCTGCAGCCCACATGTACAATTATTAGCAACAAACACTTTTGTGCGCCACATGTGAACTCTTCCAGAACTGAACAGGATTTCACTCGCTCATTGTGCAGCTGATGTGCAACCACAGGCAGTAAGTACATCATGCTGGAGAGTGCCCATTATCCTGGCAGTTGTCACAATTCCTCCATTCTATGCCACCTGCATTTGATCTGCCACAGGAAGTCAAAAGCTGGCTGCCAGGTGACAAGGGTTAACCATTCATCACATGACTTAGGACTCTGGTCCACAGCCCACGCACATGTTCACAGCGGGCCTACAGTAAGAGCCATGCTCTCATAAGGAATTTTAGCAATAGACAATGCTTCAGAGGCTTGGGGCTCTCTGGACGAGTCCTGCAGTATTCATTTCATTTGGATGGGTATCAGAATTTGTGGTAGTACGCTGCATTCCGCACAACCTGGCCATTATGAAGGATCTGTGTTCATCACCTGGGGGATAAAGGGTTAATAGAAAGTTATAATAAAGAGTTCGTGATGTATATCATGATGTAACAGTGACATCGGCAGTCAGGTACTCAAGGTTCTGTACAGCAATTGCAATAGTCTGTACTCAAAAAGGGTGTGCCCCATTAGTAGCTGATCATTTGTAAATAAAGCAATTTGAAGGATAACCTCCTGAATTGCCCACAGTAACTCAGATAACATAGATCACATGACTAACATATGAAACATCATCCCCTATGAGGCGAGAAATTGCAGAGCAGGAGCATGGGGAAGAGGATAGGGGGAGAAGAAGGAAGAGAAGATGAAGGGAGACTACAAGATTGACAGTCCCTTTCTGCCTGGGTTCTGTGTGATTAAATAATTATTGAGCAATATAACAGTAACCTCAATCACATTTCCCCATTATTATCATTCACCAATAGTCCCATATTAATTTCCTTTGCTCTATCACTTGCCATCACCTCATCCTCTTTACAACACAAAATAAAAACCACCAAAAATTGCATATTCCAATCCAAGTTTATAACTTCAATCAATGCATAATGCAAACAGAAGTGAACCAACCACCCTTGTACATTCACTTAGTACCTGTACCCTTGCTCCTACAAGGTGCTTCCATGGCAACTGCAGCTTGGGTAATGGAAGGATACTGCAGATTGCCTTGGAAAATTAGGTCGAGTAACTCTATGCCCAGGGGCCCCAGTTTCTTCTGTACCATCTCTGCCTGGACTGCAGTAGTCTAGGGTGGCTGGCTGACAGACATAAACAAGGGGACTTGAGAAGTGACAGGGGTAAAAACAGAAATACCAGCAGCCTGTTAGAAGAAAGCAGGTTTGGGCTTTAGGGAGTCTTTATCACTCCAATAACCCACCACAGCACTCAGACAGGTCTGTTAGAGAATATAGGAATAGTTTGTTATGATCCTTGAAGAGTGGTACCCTATGCCAGCAATTTCAGTTCGCACTCAGTAGTCAGATCTTTGCTGGAAAATGTCTGTGCTGCAATATGGGCCATCAGACGCTGCATCACTGTGAGTTCCAGGAGTGCTGATGGAGGGACCTACCTTCCCATGTTGAAAAGGATGAGTTCTTAGCTCTGCTCAAATCCTGGACCAAATAGGAACTAGATTCCTCTGTTGTCCTTGATATTAGGTGCAGATTTTTGAGAAGGCTTTTCATTGTGACACGCATTTGGGACAAGCCTTCTGTATCCTTCTTTGTCCATTGAAGTCCTCATCAAATCCTCTATAGTGAAGCAAGTGTATGACCGCACCCTCTGATGCTGGCATCTATGTTACCTTCACTGCCCACTCTGACTCCTGTGCTCCCAGGCCTGATGTCTCACTACATACAGATCCCTCCTCTCCTAGCTTCTGTATACATACAGTGTCCATGTCTGAGATTGGGGATTGATCTTCACTGTCTTCTTCCTCTTTCTCCAATGATCATCAAGGTTCCAGATCTTGGTTATCTGGAATTAAAAAGTCAAGGATTGGGCTTTGCTGAGGGGAAAGATGAAAATAAGAAGTGGATTCTTGCTCTATTTCCAGATTTTAAATCAGATATGGCTGAGGGTGAAGAGTGAAGTGGATTGAGAGAATAGGTAAGGTTTGCAGATACCTTCATCATCTCTTTGTCCTTGTTCCAGGGTAGAGGGGTCAATTACTAGGGGGCAGAGGTTTAAGGTGCGAGGGGCAAGGTTTAGAGGAGATGTACGAGGCAGGTTTTTTACACAGAGGGAAGTGAGTGCCTGGAACTCCCTACCAGAGGAAGTGGTGGAAGCAGGGACGATAGTGACATTTAAGGGCATCTTGACAAATACATGAATAGGATGGGAATAGAGGGATACGGACCCAGGAAGTGTAGAAGATTTTAGTTTAGATGGGCAGCATGGTCGGCGGAGGCTTGGAAGGCCGAAGGGCCTGTTCCTGTGCTGTACATTTCTTTGTTCTTTGTTTGTTATTTAATCTCTCCTACCCTATCTCAGACCTTCCCTCTTGTTCTACCTCCCCCTCTCCCTTTTCAACAGCTTCACACCCATCATATTTCTACCTCTCTTCAGTGCCAAACAGCAGGTATATTGGACTCGAAACATGAACTCTGTTTCTCTCTCCACAGATGCTGCCAGACCTGCATTCTGCACTTTGTTTTTATTTCAAATTTCCAACATCAGCTATATTTTGCTCTATTACCCTCATCCCTGACACTATTCTAGCAATAGTACTGAAGAACTTGCTGCGCCCCTACCAAGTTATTCCAGTAAAGCTATGACTAGTTTGTACCCAAAAATGTGTAAAATTGCCCAGGTATGTTCTGTACACAAAAACAAGGACAAATCCAACCCGACCAATTACTACCCCATCAGTTTACTCTCGATCATTTAAAGTGATGGAAGGGGTCATCAACAGTGCTATCAAGTGGTACTTACTCAGCAATAACCTGCTCACTGATGCTTTGTTTGGGTTCCGCCAGGGTCACTCCACTCCTGATGTCATTACAGCCTTGGTTCAAACAGACAAAATAGCTGAATGTCAGAGGTGAGGCAAGAGTGACTGCCCTTGACAGCAAAGCAGCATTTGATGGGGTATGGCATCAAGGAACCCTAGCAAAACTGGAGTCAATTGGAATCAGGGGGGAAACCCTCCGTTGGTTGGAGTCATACCTGGCACAAAGGAAGATGGTTGTCGTGCCTGGAGGTCATTCATCTCAGTTCCAGGATATCACTGCAGGAGTTCCTCATGGTAGTGTCCTAGGCCCAACCATCTTCAGCTGCTTCATCAATGACGTTCCTTCCAGCACAAGGTCAGAAGTGGGGATGTCTGCTGATGACCACACAATGTCCAGCACCAGTTTTAATCCGGCAGATAATGAATCAGTCCATGTCCTAATGCAGCACGACCTTGACATTATCCAGGCTTGGGCTGACAAGTGGCAGGTAACATTCGCAATACACAAGTGCCAGCCAATGACCATCTCCAGGAAGAGAAACCTAACCATCACCCCTTGACATTCAGTGACAGTACCATTGTTGAATCCCTACATTGACTGGAAACTGAACTGGGCTAGCCCTATAAATACTGTGGCTACAAGAATAGGTCAGAGGCTGGAATCCTGTGCCAAGTAACTCACCTCCTGACTCACCAAAGCCCGTCCACCATCTATTAGGCATAATCAGGAGTGTGTTGGAATACTCTCCACTTGCTTGGATGAGGGCAACACCATCAACACTCAAGAAGCTCAATCCAATCCAGGACAAAGCAGCCCGCTTGATTGGCACCCCTTTCACAAATATTGTCTTCCGCCACCACTGACAACAATGGCAGCCGTGTGTACTATCCACAAGATGCACTGCAGTAACTCACCAAGGCCTCTTAGGCAGCATCTTCCAAGACCACATCCGCTATCATCTTTAAGGACAGGGGCACCATCACCTGAAGGTTCCCCTCCAAGTCACTCGCCATACTGACTTGGAAATATATCACCGTTCCTTCACTGTCGCTGGGTCAATATCCTGGAAGTCTCCCCGTAACAGCATTATGGGTGTAAGTACACCATATGTACTGCAGCAGTTCAAGAAGGCAGCTCACCACCACGTTCTCAGGGGCAATTTGGAATGGGCAATAAATGCTGACCCAGCCAGCGATGCCCACGTCCCATTAAAAAAAATGAATTCAAAAAATTCACTGCTTTTAGCCCTGCCAGTATCCATAGCCTCAGCACTGCCTTGGCCCTGGATAACCAGCACAGTTTCCTTCATGCATTTTAAAACATGCAGTCACATTTGTCTTTTTGGTGTTCTTGCCTACTGCCCACTGTCATGCACTCCTTTTTCTACAAGAAAGGTGTAGCGTCAGTGCATGTTTTGTGATATGATGTGACTCTCAGTGTGTGTGACTGTTGAGTTGTGGCCGTGAGGTTTGCAACATTTTTCGGTGTGGGAGGATGATGTAAAGCATCTGAAATTTAGAGCTAGGTCCTGACTGTTAGCAGATATGCAATGTGGGTGTAGTAAATAGAGAAATGGGCCAGGCTAGTGGCATAGTTGATAAGATATGCTTTTTGAAGATGAAGTCACCCACCTGAACTCATGTAAAATCACTGAACCTCTTTGTACGCTACCTCTATGTTCTAAAACCAATTACTTTAACTTCCACTGCTACTTTTTATTCCATTACCTCCTGCACATTTGCCTGGAGGACCTCCTGCACCCTCCCCTTTAACCTAGCAGCCAGAGGTCTTTTCTCCTCCTATCCGCCTCTTCCATCAAAATCTCCATGCAGTGAGTGAAACCCTGGTTGCACATTTTCTCACTTATTCAGCCATTGCTCAAAATTTCAGAGCACGCAATCAGTTTTTAAATGACTCCCATCACTTCTTGTAGCTAGAATGCACCTCACCTAGAAGAGCTGCAGGTTGCATGCTGCATGCAACCAATGAACAGCTCAGATAGCAACGCTGCACACAATAATCAGGCAAAAGCATCCCCATGCAGACACGGGGGGAACATGCAGACTCCGCACAGAGAGTGACCCAAGCTAGGAATCGAACCTGGGACCCTGGAGCTGTGAAGCAACTGTGCTAACCACTGTGCTACCATGCTGCCCATATCCCAATGAATCAGTGGGCGTTAGTCACAAACTCCAATCCCCATGTCCATTTCAGGCCTTACCCAATTTAGCACACAAGAAGTTTAACACAAGTAAAAGAGAAGCTTTTCATAAGCCTGCTTTGACCCTTCAACGAAATTCATATTTATCTGGCCAACAGATTAATTTCTAAGCAATCATATCGGGATGTCTGCAGTAGTTTATCCACTCCCCATCTTCCACAACAAAATTATTCGTTATGGTTCTAAAGATAACCAGAGTCATCTGATGAATCACCAAAGTGGTCTTATTTAAAGTTAATTATCATATTATGCAAAGGTTTATACACATTCCCAGGTAATTCTGTGATACATGCTAAAAATGCAGATCACACAGCATTTTCAGATAGATACACTGAGGATCTTAAATAGTTCTGCACAATTGAGTTGTACTCAGTGGGGAGGAGTTGCTTGATGATTCAGCTGGAGTCAATCCAATTAAAGGAGGCTTGGGGCACATTGGGCAGAGGGAGAAAAAAATGAGAATTAATTGAGTATTTGGTTGAGCTAATAACAGGGATTTGTAGCAATTCAGGCATTTTAGTTCTAAATAATCTGCATATTAAGTATGAAAATTTACCTCAGTGTAACACAATGGAAAGTACAATGGTGGAAGTCATATTAGCGGAAATTAGTAACTTCTCACTTACAGTAAAAAATAAAAAGTAAACCTTAGAACCAATGCAAAGAAATTACAGAAATGAAGCAACAGAATTGGGAGACAGAGAAAGACTGAAAAGAAGGATGGGGTCACTGACGAGGGAAGAAAAATATCTGTGATTATGGGATATTGAATAATGACTGAGCGGAAAAAAATAAATATGAAAGAGATTGATGGGTAGTTAGAAAAAGAAAGGCAAGCTAGAGGAGCGAACAAAGAAAGTGTGGTGGTCCACTGTAATAGGAGATGTAAGGTAGGACCTGCACTACAGGTTCGCCAGTAGCTCCTGCCGGCTGGCTCCTCCCACGGAGAACTGTATAAATATGCATGACCTCCAGTGCCCTGCCATTTCGCCAGCTGCAGCAGGAGGCCACGCATCTGACTGTAATAAACCCACAGTTGTACCCAACTTTAGTCTTTGTGCAATTGATCGTGCATCAATTTATTACAGTCAGATTTTCCACAGAATAGATATCAGAATTAAGCCCGATCGCCTGCAGCTGGATCCGCACTCGCCCGACGCCAGAAAAGACTTTACTCACTGGCTAGCATGTTTTGAGGCCTACATCAAGGCTGCGGACCCCGAGCCAACGGAGGCTCAGAAGATTCATAGAATTTACGGTGCAGAATGAGGCCATTCGGCCCATCGAGTCTGCACCAGCTCTTGGAAAGAGCACCCTACCCAAGCCCATACCACCCTATCTCCATAACCCAGTAACCCCACTCAACCAACACTAAGGGCAATTTAGCATGGCCAATCCACCTAACCTGCACATCTTTGGACTGTGGGAGGAAACCAGAGCACCCGGAGGAAACCCACGCACACATGGGGAGAACATGCAGACTCCGCACAGACAGTGACCCAGCCGTGAATCGAACCTGGGACCCTGGAGCTGTGAAGCAATTGCGCTAACCACTATGCTACCGTGCTGCCCAGATAAACGTCCTGTACTCCAGACTGAGCGCCAGCATGTTCCCATTGATCCAAGATGCCACAAATTACACAAAAGCAATGGAACTCCTTAAGGAACACTATGCGCAGAAGGCGAACACGCTCTTCGCCAGGCATGTACTCGCCACCCGCTCGCAACTATCTGGTGAGTCCATCGAAGACTTCTGGCGAGCCCTACTTCCACTCGTCAGGGACGGTGACTGTCAGGCCGTTACGGCCGCCGAACACGCGAATCTCCTCATGCCCGATGCCTTCGTGACGGGGATTGCGTGGACCGCATCCGAGAACGATTACTGGAAGGGGCCACGCTCGAACTGGCGGAGCCAAAAACCTTGGCGTTCTCCATGACGGTCGCATCCCGTAATGTACAATCGTACCCCACCCGCCGCGCTGCCCACCCTTCTACTCCTTCCTACCCCCCTGGACCCCGTCGATGACCTCCTCAGCTGGGGCCCTGCCTTCACAATACGCCTGCGCCGCACGCCGATCCGCGCACCCCGGGGGTCCCCGCTGCTACTTCTGCGGTCAGCAGAAGCACCAACACTGCCCGGCCCACACTGCAGTTTGTAAAGCCTGCAGTAAAAAGGGCCACTTCGCGGCGGTGTGCCAGGCCCTCCCCCACCCAGACACACAACGGGAGCCTCCATCTTCTCCTCCCGGGTCCATGTGCGACCAATGGGCGCCGCCATCTTGTCCCCCTCCGGCTACGTGCGCCCCATGGGTGCCGCCATCTTGTCCCGATCCCGCAGTGTGAGCACCATGGGCCATCTTGTCCCCCACAGGGTCTCCGGACATCCCGACATCGGAACCGCACACGCTCGCCACCCGAAGCATCCGATGGCTACCCGCAGCTCGCTTCAATGACGCTGGACCAATCTCGCTCGCACAACCTGGCCACCGCGTCAACAATGGTTAAAATCAACGGCCACGCGACCTCGTGCCTGCTGGACTCCGGGAGCACCGAAAGCATCGTTCACCCAGATACGGTAAGGCGCTGCTCCCTCGTGGTCCACACTACCAATCAAAGGATCTCCCTTGCCTCCGGATCCCACTCCGTCCCGATCCGAGGCTTTTGTACAGTCACCCTCACGGTCCAGGGCATAGAATTTAGTAACTTCCGCCTCTATGTCCTTCCTAATCTCTGCGCTGCACTCCTGTTGGGCCTGGACTTCCAGTGCAACCTCCAGAGCCTCACCCTCAAATTCAGCGGGCCCTTACCGCCCCCCCCCTTACCGTTTGCGGCCTCGCGACCTTCAAGGTCGATCCCCCCTCCCTTTTTGCCAATCTAACTGTGGATTGCAAGCCCGTTGCCACTAGGAGCAGACGGTACAGCACCCAGGACAAGACCTTCATCAGATCCGAAGTCCAGCGGCTGCTTAAGGAGGGTATTATCGAGGCCAGCAACAGCCCCTGGAGAGCCCAAGTGGTAGTGGTTAAAACTGGGGAGAAACACAGGATGGTCGTGGACTACAGCCAGACCATCAATCGGTACACGCAGCTCGACGCGTACCCCCTCCCACGCATATCTGATATGGTCAATCTGATTGCGCAGTACCAGGTCTTCTCAACAATTGACCTGAAATCCGCCTACCACCAGCTCCCCATCCGGAAGTCGGACCGGTCATACGCTGCCTTTGAAGCGGACGGTCGCCTCTACCACTTCCTTAGGGTCCCTTTCGGTGTCACAAATGGGGTCTCGGTCTTCCAAAGAGGGATGGACCGAATGGTCGACCAGTACGGTTTTCGGGCCACCTTTCCGTACTTAGATAATGTCACCATCTGCGGCCATGACCAGCAGGACCACGATGCCAACCTCGATAAATTCCTCTGCACTGCCACTCTTCTCAACCTGACCTACAACAAAGAGAAGTGTGTGTTCAGCACAACCCGGTTAGCTATTCTCAGCTATATAGTCCAAAATGGACTTCTCGGGCCCGACCCCGACCGCATGCGCCCCCTCATGGAACTTCCCCTCCCCCACTGCCCCAAGGCCCAAAATCGCTGCCTGGGGTTCTTTTCCTACTACGCTCAGTGGGTCACAAACTATGCGGACAAGGCCCGCCCACTCATTCAGTCCACCGAATTCCCCCTTGCGGTCGAGGCACAACATGCTTTCGCCCGCATCAGAGCAAACATCGCAAAGGCCGGGATGTGCGCAGTGGACGAGTCACATCCTTTCTAAGTAGAAAGCGACGCTTCAGACGTCGCCCTTGCCGCCACTCTAAACCAGGCAGGCAGACCCGTGGCATTCTTTTCCCGCACCCTTCATGCCTTGGAAATTCGACACTCATCCGTCGAAAAGGAGGCCCAAGCTATCGTTGAAGCTGTGCGGCATTGGAGGCATTACCTGGCCGGTAAGAGATTCACCCTCCTTACGGACCAGCAGCCGGTAGCCTTCATGTTCGATAACACACAGTGGGGCAAGATCAAAAATGATAAAATCTTGCGGTGGAGAATCGGGCTCTCCACCTATAATTACGAGATCTTGTATTACCCCGGTAAACTCAACGAGCCCCCAGACGCCCTCTCCCGAGGTACATGTGCCAGCACACAAGTGGACCAACTCGGGCCCTACACGACAGTCTTTGTCACCCGGGGGTCACTCGATTGTACCATCTGGTCAAAGCTCGCAATCTGCCCTACTCCGTCTAGGTCTGTGCGAAGTGCAAGCTGCACTTCTACCGGCCAGATCGTGTGTGCCTGGTGAAGGCTTCCCACCCCTTTGAACGCCTCAGCGTGGATTTCAAAGGGCCATTCCCCTCCACCGACCGTAACACGTACATTCTCAGTGTGTTCGATGAGTACTCCAGATTCCCTTTCGCCATCCCATGCCCCGATATGACGTCTGCCATCGTCATCAAGGCCACATCCAGGGTGTCGCTCCCGACTTGGCTCGCTGCTCCAGGACCGGCCCTTCTCCGTAGGCACGTCCGACTCCACAAGGCGGATACCTTGGTGGACAGGGTTCACTTGCTCCACGCCAACCCTCAATATGCCTACGTTGAGTTCCCCGACGGCCGCCAAGATACTGTCTCACTCAGGGACCTGGCACCGTCAGGTTCCACCCCAACACATCCTGTCCACCAAGGGGTCCCCCACCTCAGGTGAATGAAGAGGTATGTTCCAGAAACATATATATAGACAGATTCAAAGATGCCAGACAATGCTTGGAATGCGACCATTAGCTGGTGATTAAATCTTTACAGATCCAGAGATGGGGTAACCCCAGGTTAAAGAGGTGTGAATTGTGTCAAGCCAGGAAAGTTGGTAGGATTTCGCAGGCCAGATGGTGGGGGATGAATGTAATGAGACATGAATCCCAGGTCCCGGTTGAGGCCGCACTCATGTGTGTGGAACTTGGCTATAAGCTTCTGCTCGGCGATTCTGCGTTGTCGCTGCTAGCAGTCAAGGGCATTCAGCCTCTGATCTCCGGGTAAGCGTTCTCCAAGGCGGCCTCCAGGACGAGCGACAACGCAGAATCGCCGAGCAGAAGCTTGTAGCCAAGTTCCGCACACATGAGTGCGGCCTCAACCGGGACCTGGGATTCATGTCGCATTACATTCATCCCCCACCATCTGGCCTGCGAAATCCTACCAACTGTCCTGGCTTGACACAATTCACACTTCTTTAACCTGGGGTTACCCCGTCTCTGAACCTGTAAAGATTTAATCACCTGCTAATGCTCGCATTCCAAGCATTGTCTGGCATCTTTGAATCTGTCTATATATATGTTTCTGGAACATACCTCTTCATTCACCCAAGGAGCAGCGCTCCGAAAGCTAGTGACACCGAAACAAACCTGTTGGACTTTAACAAGGTGTTGTAAAACTTCTTACTGTGCTCACCCAAGTCCAGCGCCGGCATCTCCACATCATGACTATTCCTGTAGACAGTGAGGACATAAAGATCAAAGCCAAAGGCTCTGCAATCTCATCCCTCGCCTCCCAAAGAATCCTAGGATATATCCCATCAGGCCCAGGGGACCTATCTATCCGCAGGCTTCTCAAAATTTCTAACACATCTTCCTTCCGAATATCTACCTCCTCCAGCCTACCAGCCTGTGTCACACTATCTTCCTCAACAACATGGCCCCTCTCCTTTGTGAACACTGAAGAAAAGTATTCATTTAGGGCCTCTCCTATATCTTCAGACTCCATGCACACGTTCCCACTACTGTCCTTGACCGGCCCTAACTTCACCTTGGTCATTCTTTTATTCCTCTCTTAAGTGTAAAAAGCCTTGGGGTTTTCCTTGATCCTACCCGCCAAGGACTTCTCATGCCCCCTCCTAGCTCTCCTAAACCCTTTCTTGAGCTCCTTCGTAGCTATCTTGTATCCCTAAAGTGCCCTAACTGAACCTTGTTTTCTCACCCTTACAGAAGCCCCCTTCTTCCTCTTGACAAGACAGTCAACCTCTTTTGTAAACCATGGTTCCCTCACTCGACCATTTCCTCCCTGCCTGACAGGGACATACATATTAAGGACATGAAGTATTTGCTCCTTGTACAAGCTCCACATCTCAATTGTGCCTATCCCTGACAGTTCCTGATTCCATCTTATGCTCCCCAATTCTTGCCTAATCACATCATAATTACCCTTCCCCCAGTTATAAACCTTGCCCTGCCGTATGTTTCTATCCCTCTCCATTGCTGTAGTGAAAATCACTGAATTGTGGTCACTATCTCCAAAGTGCTCTCCCACAACCAAATCTAACACTTGGCCCGGTTCATTAGCTAGTACCAAATCCAATGTGGCCCCGCCTCTTGTCAGTCTATCCACATATTGTGTGAGGAAACCCTCCTGCACACACTGGATAAAAACAGCCCCATCCAAACTATTCAAATTATAATGGTTCCAATCAATATTTGGAAAGTTAAAGTCACCCATGACAACTACTCTGTGACTACCTCACCTATCCAAAATCTGCATTACAATCTTTTCTTCCACATCTCTGTTACTGTTTGGGGCCTATAGAAAACTCCTAACAAAGTGACCGCTCCTTTCCTATTTCTAACTTCAGCCCACACTACCTCGGTAGACAGATCCTCCTCAAACTGCCTTTCTGCAGCCATTATACTAGCCTTGATTAACAATGCTACTCCTCCGCCTCTTTTACCACCTTCCCTAATCTTACTGAAACATCTAAACCCCTGGAACCTCCATCAACCATTCCTGCCCCTGTTCTATCCACATTTCCGTAATGGCCACAACATCGTAGTCCCAGGTATCAATCCATGCTTCAAGCTCACCAACCTTATTCCTGATGCTCCTCACATTGAAGTAGACACACTTCAAACCACCCTCATGCCTGCAGATCCACTCTTGTGACCTTGGTACTTTCTTCAGTACTGCACTACCCTTAACTTCCCGAACTCCAGCAAACCTATGTCCTGGACTACAAATCAGTTTCCCATCCCACTGCCAATGTCATTGGTACCGATGTGTACCACGACTTGTGGCTGCTCTCCCTCCCCTTTAAGGATCCTGAAAACACGATCAGAGACGTCACGGACCTTGGCACCTGGGAGGTAACACACGAACCGTGAGCCTCTATTGTTGCCACAGAACTGCCTATCTGTACCTCTAACTATAGAGTCTCCAATAACTAATGCTCCCCTGCTCTCCCCCCTTTCCTTCTGAGCCACAGGGATAGACTCAGTGCCAGAGACCTGGTCACCATGGCTTACCTCTGGTAGCCCCCCCCAACAGTATCCAAAACGGTATACCTTTATTGAGGGGAACAACCGCAGGGATCCTTGAACTGACTGCTTCTTCCCCCTCCTTTTAAACATCACCCAGCTACCTTCATTCTTAGGAGTAACTAAAGCCCTGTAGCTTCTATCTATAACCGACTCTGCCTCCCGAATGATCCTCAGTTCATCCAGCTCCAGCTCTAGTTCCCTAACATGGTCTTTGAGGAGCTGGAGATGGGTGCACTTCCCGCAGGTGAACTCAGCAGGGCCACTGACGGTGTCCCTCACCTCGAACACCCTGCAGGAGGAACATTGCACTGCCCTCTCCGCCATCCCTTCCATTTATCCACTTGACAATTACAGAAAAAAAAAGCTTACCTGATTTTCACACTGCCCAACAGCTGCTTTCAACTTGCCCCCGCAGTCTAACCTCACTGAGAGCTCCTTCTCGTCACACTGACTGCACCTGAGGCAAATCACTCCCCACAACAGCCAATCAGCATTGCCGCTTTGCCGCCCTCTTTGTTTTATGGTTAAAAAGTGATAATCGCATGTTATTTTGCTGCAAGGAATGTAAATATGTGGAATTCTTTACCGCAGAGTGCTCCGGCGGCTGGGTGGTTAAGTATGGTCAAGGTTAAGATAGACAGATTTTTAAGGGAATTAAGGGTACTGGGGATAAGGCGGGAAAGTGGAGTTGAGGATTATCATATCAGATTAGTCATGATCACGTTGAAAGACGGAGTGGACTCGATGGGCCAAATGGCCTACTTCTGCTCCTATTCCTTATGGTCTTATGGACGCCCTGGCCAATGTGAGACCAACCAAGATATGGTAAAAGTTATAATGTGAAGGTCATGTTGCAAAGACTTGGAGCCAGTGGCAGGATTCTCTCAGCCCGCAGCAGAGTGTCCACGCCGTTGTAAACGCCGTCGCGTTTTCCGACGGCGTGAACAGGTCACTGCCAGGACTAATTCTGGCCCCTACAGGGGCAAGCACGGTGCTGGAGCGGTTCACACCACTCCAGCTGCTGATCCCGGCGTGAACTGGGCGCCGCGGGATCCGTGCATGCGCAGTGACCTCCTTCAACACGCCGGCCCCAACGCAACATGGCGCAGGACTACAGGGGCCGGAGCGTAGGAAAGGAGGTCCCCATCCAGAGAGGCCGGCCCACAAATCGGTGGGCCCCAATCGTGGGCCAGGCCTTATCGGAGGCCCCCCCCCCCCAGGTCGGCACCCCCCTCCCCCTCCCACAGGCCGCAACTCGACCCTTCCACGCTGAGGTCCCGCCAGCTGAGAGCAGGTTAGAACGGCGGCGGCCGGACTCAGCGTTTCCACGATGGCCACTTGGCCCATCCCGGTACGGGAATCGGCGGGCCGGCCGCGTAGAGAGGCCCACGACCGGCGGCACTCCAACACGCCGGCGCCAATGGTGCCTATTCTCTGCCCTGCAGAGAATCGCATGCCGGCGTCGGGGCGGCGTGGCCTGGTCGCGGGGATTCTCCGGCCGGCCCCGGGCTGAGAGAATCCCGCCCCAGATTCTGAGGTAAAAATAAAGGTGAGGCTATCAGTGCTCACTGCTATTAAAGAATAAATTGGAAAGAAACTTCTGGTGTCTGTACACATGCAGTAAATACAGAAGTTGGCTGATTTCCTTATTGTTCCACAAGCTTCAATACAACAATTTCTCACCAATAGACTCAGCATTGGAATTTGTATTTACCAAATTCCCACAAACAACTTTAAGGTGTCGGTGAACATCTTTTCCTGTTAGTTGAACACCAGTGATGTCAATTGAACACAAAATGCTTCTGACCATTTTGAATGTTAGCAATTGGTGTAGTTTGAGTGCCATGTGATTTCATTTCAAGGTCAGTGATTTTACTTAATTGCCATGAGATGTCAAATGATGGCTTAAAGATTGGTTCTGAATTCAGATCATCGTAAATGAGTGCGAGTCAACGCTGTTGCAGAAAGAATGATTTTAATATTTTCAGGTTTAGGTATAACTACCCATTAATTATAACAGAAAATATAGGGCTTCTCTATTCATATATTGTGATTATTTAACAATGTTATGTCTCAATGACTGCCAAACAATTTCACTGGCATTGAAAATCAGCTTTTACAAGTCTGGCTTCCCATGTCTTTGGTTGTTATAAATATCTAATTCATGGTTCATAGTAAGATTTTTGAGGTAATTTTTAGTTCTAGGAAGGTTAAATTTAACTGTAGAAAGTGGAATAAATGTAACTAAAGCAGCTTAAAGACCATCACATTTTAAAGGTTGAGGCCATGTTGACTGAACTGGTTAACAACTGGAAAGGTAAGATCATAAAACAGCATGTGAGCTTACTTAGCCAGATGATTGGAAATCACGGGCGAGATTCTCCGACCCCCCGCCGGGTCGGAGAATCGCCGGGGGCTGGCATGAATCCCGCCCCCGCCGGTTGCCGAAGTCTCCAGCACCGGATATTCGGCGGGGGCGTGAATCGCGCCACGACGGTTGGCGGGCCCCCCCGCTCGATTCTCCGGCCCGGATGGGCCGAAGTCCCGCCGCTAAAATGCCTGTCCCGCCGGCGTAAATTAAACCACCTACCTTACCGGCGGGACAAGGCGGCGCGGGCGGGCTCCGGGGTCCTGGGGGGTGCGCGGGGCGATCTGGCCCCGGGGGGTGCCCCACGGTGGCCTGGCCCGCGATCGGGGCCCACCGATCCGCGGGCGGGCCTGTGCCGTGGGGGCACTCTTTCCCTTCCGCCTCCGCCATGGTGGAGACTCCCTCCAATGTGCATGCGCGGGAATGCCATCAGTGGCCGCTGACGCTCCCGCGCATGCGCCGCCCGGAGATGTCATTTCCGCGCCAGCTGGCAGGGCACCAAAGGCCTTTTCCGCCAGCTGGCGGGGTAGAAATTCGTCCGGCGCCAACCTAGCCCCTCAATGTTGGGGCTCGGCCCCCAAAGATGCGGAGCAATCCGCACGTTTGGGGCGGCGCGATGCCCGTCTGATTTGCGCTGTTTTGGGTGCCAGTCGGCGGACATCGCGCCGTTTCCGGAGAATTTCGCCCCACGTGTCTAAATTGCTTGGAAGGAAACACAACCTAAGGAATTGTTTTGTTTTGGGAGTTAATTCTTTAAATTTATTTATTTAAAAATATTCAGTGAGCCCTGGAATGCTACATTGGCATGGAGATAGGTGGAGCTTAAAAATGTTCTTGAGTTTCAATTTATCTGTGCACTTGCTGGAAGGGGAGAGCTCTGCAGCAAGAGAAAAGGTCATACTGAAAGGGGTTCTGCTGTTAGCAGGTTCCAGACAGGAAAAAGTGTTACTGTTTGAAAGCTCTGTGTGTTGGGGCTCAGAAGAAGTCACTGGCTCCATCATCCTTTGTTTTTATTTGTTCACACAACGTGGACGTTGCAGGCATTTATTGCCCATCCGTAATTGCCCTTGAGGGTGCAGTGAATAGTAAACCACATTGCTGTGGGTCTGGAGTCACGTGTAGGCCCGACCAGGTAAGGATAGCAGATTTCCTTCCCTGAAGGACATTAGTGAACCAGATTTTTTTTTACGACAATCAACAGTAAATTATACTTTTAATTCCAGATTTTTATTGAATTCAATTTTCACCATCTGCTGCAGCGGGATTTGAACCGGGTTCCCCAGAGTATTACTCTGGGTTTCTGGCTTATTAGTCCAGGGACAATACTCCACCACCTCCCTCTAATCAAGAACCTATCTATCTCTGTCTTAAAGACACTCAGTGACTTGGCCTCCACAGCCTTCTGCGGCAATGAGTTCCACAGATTCACCACCCTCTGACTCAAACAATTCCTCTTCATCTCAGTTTTAAAGGATCATCCATTCAGCCTGAGGCTGTGCCCTTGTTTTCTAGTCTCATGTACTAGTGGAAACATCTTCTCCACTACCACTCTATCCATGCCTCTCAGTATTCTGTAAGTTTCATTGAGACCCCCGGGGCTCATCCATCTAAACTACCCAGAGTTTGGTGAAATCCAGGGTAAGTGCCAGCCCTGTGAATCTAGAAGGCTATTAAAGAGCTGTCCTTTCACAATGAAGTAGAGGCAGGAATGCAGGCACGGAAATCCAGGGCAACGGAGTCTGGAGACAAGCTTGAAACCCTGGGAGGATTGCAATCATTCAGGCAGTCTGGGTAGGAGCAGTTTAGAGGGAATTCAGAGGCTTGGGGCGAAATTCTCCGGTATCGGCGCGATGTCCGCCGATTGGCGCCCAAAACGACGCAAATCAGTCGGGCATCGCGCCGCCCCAAAGGTGCGGAATGCTCCGCATCTTGGGGGGCCGTGCCCCAACCTTAAGAGGCTAGGCCCGCACCGGACGAATTTCCGCCCTGCCAGCTGGAGGAAAAGGCCTTTGGTGCCCCGCCAGCTGGCGCGGAAATGACATCTCCGGGCGGCGCATGTGCGGGAGCATTAGCGGCCGCTGACGGCATTCCCGCGCATGCGCAGTGGAGGGAGTCTCTTCCGCCTCCGCCATGGTGGAGACCGTCGCGAAGGCGGAAGGAAAAGAATGCCCCCACGGCACAGGCCCACCCGCGGATCGGTGGGCCCCGATCGCGGGCCAGGCCACCGTGGGGGCACCCCCCGGGGCCAGATCGCCCCACGCCCCCCCCCAGGACCCCGGAGCCTTGTCCCGCCGGTAAGGTAGGTGGTTTAATCTACGCCGGCGGGACAGGCATTTTAGCAGCAGGACTTCGGCCCATCCAGGACGGAGAATCGCGGGGGGGGGGGGGCCGCCAACCGGCGCGGCGCGATTCCCACCCCCGCCGAATATCTGGTGCCGGAGAATTCGGCAACCAGCGGGGGCGGGATTCACGCCAGCCCCCGGCGATTCTCCGACCCGGCGGGGGGTCGGAGAATCTCGCCCTTGATCTTTGAAAGTGAAATATTTGGAGACCCGCATGAGAGAGACAGTGTTTTAGTGGGACTGCTTGGCTCACAGTGTATGCTGGCGTCTGAGTGGGTTGCTGAAATATCTGTGGGATCTACCTTGGTCACATTTGCTATTTATTGCACCATTTGGTGTGTTCGACCACAGTTTACCTGTCAATTCACATCTACCTGAATGTTAAGAGTGTAAGATAGATATTCTAAGTTGTTTTATCTTTTGACCTTGTATAGTAAGTTTACTTTTTTTCTTAAAAAGTTGCTACTCGGCATCCATTGACTTTGATGGTTTCAGTAGCAGAGCGGCCAGTCGACAAAGCTAAATTCTTGTCTCGGCAACAAGTTGAGAATCTACTCCACAGAAATAAGCCAAGCTTCCTGTGGAGAGAAATACAAGTCTTTTAATCGGTGTGTTATCATGGCCATCAGACCTTGGGTAAAGTGGCTGTTTCACATTTTATATTTATGAAGCTTTCAATAACATCAATTTGACGGCGCATAAAAATTTATTGAACAGCATCTTAATCACTTTGTAATTGATGTGTGATTCTGCAATTATGTTTAAAAATGGCTCTCAAGGCATGGTACCATACACATTCTCATTGAAGAGGTTATATTATCATTAAAATCTGCCTGATCATTGCGTTTTATTGAAGTCATTTCAATTCCCCAAGAGATTACAGCCTCAAAATCATACCTCTGCATCTGTTTTCTAAATATCTAACACATATATGATGAGGACAAACAGCAGGTCACATTGCAAATAAGGATATATTCGCCCATGACTTAAATACTCAGGTTTCTAAGTCACAAAGCAAAATAGAGGTCTGGGACACAATTTAACGGGCAAAGCACTGAGTGCGGTAGCGGGCACGACTTCCCGAGTGCTCACTGATGGCCAACCCGGCCAGACTGCGGTCGGTATCTAACGTCAATTGCGGACGGAAATGATCCCTCATGGGCTTCACAGTGGAAATTGCCGCCCTGCCAGCTGATTCGCCTGGACAACACCCAGCAACACTTTGTTAAAAAGGGGGAGCAGCGCATAAACTACTCAGCAACATCCATGCCAACACTGAGAACTGGTCCGCGCTTTGGGGATGCCAACCTGGCCAGGCTGCAGGATGCAGGGAAGACAAGATGGGACACCATGATCCCCTAGGGGGTCGGAGGATCAGCCAAAGGCCCGCCAATGTCACCTGTGTGGCAATGGCAGCGGCCATCAATTCGGGCAGAGTGACCAGGAGGACCTCAGTCAAGTGCAGGAAGAAGACCAACGACCTCCACTGGGCCGCAAGGGTATGTTGACACCGGCCCCCTGGCATCAGTCCCGACTGCCAGCCCCTGACCGCCACCCCACACTCTCTAATGTGTTGATGGCTGATACCTCACAACACATACCACTCTAGCATATTACCGCGCCTGTGCCCCAGCACAACCTGGCACCCACCAGCACAACCCACCCATGCCCAGCAGTGGTGCCCACACATGTTGCCTGCCATAGACCCCCCCCCCCTGATGCATAAGGTGTGTGGCTTTTGTTCCCGCAGGAGATGTTGGCAGATAATAAGAGGGAAAGGGCCCAGACGAGCGATGGGGTGCCGGACATTAGAGTCCTCACTCCCTATGAGGAACGGGCCCTGGAGATAGCAGGACTGACCGAGGATAGAACACTCAATGACAGCGAGGCAGGCCTGTACTGCAGAGGTGAGAATGCACTGCCCCTTCACCCAGACTGTCTCAAGAGAGTTGTGCATGTCAGTCAAAATGATCCCTCCCTCTCACTGACCACATGTCCTTTCTCTCGCAGGATCTCCATTGGATGGGGCTGGGCCATCCTGGGTGCCCGCCCACCACCATAGAGAACAACTTGGAGGAAAGCTCTGTGGAGACCACCATTGTAGCATCACAGCTGCCACCCCCACCCTCACAGACACAGACCTCGGCGGGCGACACTAGTGGACAGGCCTCTGGGACACAATCTGGTGAGCACCACCACACAGTTGCTGATGCACATCAGGTGGAGACAGGAATAATTGAACGAGTTAGCAGTCGGAGGTCTGTTGGATCCCAGAACTCAGTTGAGTCCCAGTTAGATGCCGAGCCTCTGGACAAGGATACCCGGGGCTGATGCAGACGCTAGGACACAGCCGTGGGTGACAGGAGGGGATGTCCGAGACATTCCAGTGAGTGCATAGTTGATTGGAGGAATCCCAAAGGATACGGTGCAGGAAATGGTGTCGGAAATGCGTGGCACGAGGCCAACACTGCTAGGGACCGCTGTGGAAAGCCTCATGATGTCCAAGGTATGGTCAGTCAGTGACGGCCATGGCTGATAGCCTCGACAGCATGTCCCAGTCGCTAAGGGAAATGTCTCAGATGCAGGTGGACATTGTCAAGGCACTGCAGAGCATGGCCCAGACACTTAGGAGCATCATTGAGGGCGACAACACCATGGTGCAAACAATGGTGAAGTGCCAGGCTGGATGACGCAGGGGCCTTTGGAGTTCACTTCAGCTGCCACTCCGTCCATGGATTCTCCCAGGATCCCATGGGCACCATTCAGGAGGAGGGAGAACTGAAGGCCAACCCAGGGCCTTCCACCAGGGAGACAACGGCGGTCTCCAGCTGGCCCAACTCCCCCCCCCCCCCCCCCCCCCACCTTACCCTGGCGCATCTCGAAGTCAGCGGGCAGAACCGGGTGGAACGGCGATGGCAGTGTCATTGGTAAAGCAGCAGGGCCCTCCGGCCCCAAGCCTTCCAGGGGACGCATGCCAGAGGGTGCAAAAAGTAGCAGGCTGCCTCCACCTCTGATGTGCATCCTGGGGATACACCTAGACGTAGTGGCAGGGTATGGAAGCTTAAGAAGATTGAGGATAACTGAGTGGGCAGAGGGAGGAAGGGGGGCACCATTCTTAGCTTGGGACAGTTAGGGTTTAGTAGGTGCAGAATTGAACGTTCTACATCTGGTATATGTGAAGCCTCTGTCACATTATTCCGCATAGTGGGTCAGCCTGCACCCTGATCCCCGTTGCTGTCTGCACCCCCCCACTCCCTGCCCCCCAGGCAGAGTGTCCTAGATCAAGACTGATGCATACCACGTGCAGGTGTCAGCTGAAAGACAGGAGTCAGGCTATGGCACAGATTGAGGTGCACCGGAGCTCAGTGCACAGCAGGTTATCATCACCCTCCTGCATTGTATAATGACCCACTGACAGTGCTGACAAAGATTGGCATGGTGGCACAGTGGTTAGCACTGCTACCTTACGGCGCCGTGTCCTGGGTTCGATCCAGGTCCTGGGTCACTGTCTGTGTGGAGTTTGCACATTCTCCCCGTGTCTGCGTGGGTCTCATCCCCACAACCCAAAGATGTACAGGGTAGGCGGATTGGCCATGCTAGATTGCACCTTAATTGAAAAAAAAAGATTTGGGTACTCTAAATTTATTTTTTAAAAAGACAGTGCCGACAAAGTCCCTGGAGTGATGTTCCACAGACCCTTGGAGGGTGGAACAGGGTATTCCGGGGTGGGGGATTGATCGGGGGGAGGGGGGGGAGGGCTAAGGGGGGAAGGGGGACCCAGGCGGGTAAGTGGGGAGGGGATAACAGATGAAGCCTCATCCCATGAGAAGTGGGTGAGTATGGCGGCATCCCTGGCCCTCCGGGCATGCAGGACCCTTGCTGCCGGCTGGTCCTGCGGGTGCCCCCCAGGCTCATTTTCAAGCCCCTTCTCATGCTCCTCCTCAGATGAGGCAGCATGTCCCTCCTCCTCCACCTCTAGCACTTCGGCCCATTGCTGTGCCAGGTTGTGGAGGGCATAGCAGACCACCACAAAACAGGCAGCCCTCTGGGGATGAACTGCAGGGCACCACCAGAGTGGTCCAGACATTGTAGCTGCATTTTCAGCAGTCTGATGCACCACTCAATGACAGTATGGGTGGCAACATGGGCCTCGTTATAGAGGGTCTCAACATCGGTCACCAGTCTCCGTACTGGCGTCATCAGCTGGAGCTCGGCGGTACCCCTTATCCCCGAAGAGCCAACCTGTCATCCTGGGGTGGTCCTCGAAGATGCCGGGAAACTCCGATGTCCCACTACTGTCGTGGACACTTCCTGGGAAGCATGCACTCATGTGCATGGTCCGGAGGTGGTGGTCACATACAAGTTGAACATTCAGGGAGTGGAACATTACTGAAGGGCGTTCCTTGAAGCCCCAAGGTAAACATGCGTGCCATCAATTATCTCCTGAACCTGGGCCATCCCAATGATGCCGGAGAATCCTGGTGGGCTTGGTCCAGCTCAAAGTTTATATAGTCAACTGTCCAAGCATACAGAGCATCTGTGACCTCAAGGATCTACTTGTGGGCTGTAGGTTGTGATATGCCACACAAGTTCCTGCTCAAGCCCTGGAATGAACATGCGGCATAAAGGTTCAGGGCTGAGGTGACGTGGCACAAATGCTGCGTGGTTCCCTTGTTGAAACGGAGCCTCCTGCAGTACATGCTGCCCGACATCTCCTCAAATAACCAACAATGGAAGTACACCTTAGGCCGTCACAGACCTCCCCTCCAGGTCTCTCCTTGGCAGGGTGAGCGGCGTCCCCCTGCACATGGCGTGCCGCCTCGAGCCTGCGCCAATGCTGCTGCCAACTTCCCTGGCGTCTGGCCACCTGGGTTTCCACCAGCACTGTGAAGGATGCCACTGCGGGTTGATAATACATTCCATATTGTTAGAACTATAAGGAAGTGGAGAAGGTGAGACACCAACCATCAGGTGCGGCTTCCACTCCGGGATCATCAAAGCCCCCAAGCCTTCCTCAACCTTACATACCTCGCCTTCACTTATAATGGCATCCACCGAGCTGGTTGTGCTGGGGAACCCTGCCCTGCACACGCACCCCCCAGTCACTGGTAGGGCCCCTAGACCCCCGACCCCTGCCAGGAACATGAGGGGGATCAAGCACAGGTATCCTCCCCTGATCCCTCTTGTTGCGGGGATATCTCCAGTGCTGAAGAGTGTTTTGATTGTTGGCTGCTGTCTCTGTAGTCCTGGCACTCCCAGGATCCAGGGCAGACGTCCAGACCTGACAGTTTGATTGGAATGCTCGGCAATAACATTCATCTGAGACATGGCACGTGTATCCACGAGAATCACTTCAGTAATATTTTATTGGCAAAAACGGTCAACATTAACAAATATTTGGAAATTCCACATATTACACGGACCAGTAACCAACAAGGAAACATCACTGTTTCATATTGGTATTTCTCAGCTCATTTTCAGAAAAAAATCCCACACGTTATCACCCCTCACAGGTTCCTCAACAGAAATGGAGGATAAGCCTGAGAATGTGTTATCAGGTCCAGAACCTTGTTGTAGAAATGATCTGTCCATCAATGTGTGACTTGTTCCATGTATCAATGCCATTCTCTATCCAGGAGCTGCAGCTGTGCAGGCCCTCCCACACGGCCCAATCTCACCGGAACAAAATCTTGGCATCCATATATTCCAATGGAGCTCAACGTGTAATTGAACATCTTTGGCTTCCAGCATATATGACCTGCGGTCACCACACCAGTAACAAAAGCACAGCAATCTGCAAAAGCATTTCTTCAACATCTTCATCAGGTTGCCCATGTGCATCAATATCGCACACCAGATCCCGCAGCATCTTCTTGCTTCAAACCTGATTGCCTTCTGGACTCATTGGTCCCCCTGAGCCCAGTGGTCCAGGACCCAGGTATGTTAGAAAAAATTGTCCTTCTTTCAGGCTACAGAAAAAGAAGGAAACAGCAGCAGCAATCTCCAGGCATTGGCAGCTACAAGCAACAGCAAGCAGCAAACATAACCCGCAGCACCACGTGAGAATATCTTGTTTATTAAATGGTCAACAGAACCTTCATGTAAAAAAGATGAAAACCAACCACTTAACAGTCCATAAATCACACCATCCATTAATCAACAAGGAAAAATGTCGGGAGGGTCGCAGAGCCGTCCATCGCGGCGCTCCCGATTGCGCAAATGCGCGCACAACAGCGGCAGCAGCCGGCTTTTAATAATGCTGGCTGCGAGCGACCTTCAAAATGGCCAGGAACAGATTTTTAAAAATTGACCGCACTGCACATGCGTGCCCGATCATCGGTGCACATGCGCGAAACTATGCGCATGCGAACCGATGATCGGGCACACATGCGCAGTGTAGCCGCAATTTTTTAATATGGTCGGAACCTTTTTTTTTCAAGTTCGGGGTGCCAAAGGGACCCAAGACCATTTCCTCTATTTTTGTCAGCAACAAAGAAGGTAAGAGAAAATGGTGGGTTACGAAGGTCGGCCGGCGTGGGACACGAAGGTCAGGCAGGTTGGGTCCCGAAGGTTGGCTGGTTGGTAAAAATGGGTCCCTGGAAAAAAAGTTTGAGAAACACTGCATTACAGAATATTGGTAGAAACAAAATCCACAACAGTTCATTAGTACAAAGATAACCAAACACACTGTATCACCCCACG
The DNA here is from genome assembly GCF_047496885.1 of Scyliorhinus torazame. NCBI lineage: Eukaryota > Metazoa > Chordata > Chondrichthyes > Carcharhiniformes > Scyliorhinidae > Scyliorhinus > Scyliorhinus torazame. The sequence goes on along the minus strand of NC_092716.1, from coordinate 57,604,935 downwards.
CGGGTCCTCAGCCGAATGGAGGATCCTTACTGTGCAGTTGTTAGTTTCTGTCCATGAACCTCCGTTGCAAAGGCTTTCTTATGTGGTCTAATTTAATTGGAACCAAAGCTCAGTATCCGGGGCTGGATTCTCCCTTCTGGGGACTAAGTCCCCACGCCCGCTGGAAAACGGGCGGGGATCACTCCAGACTTTTTCGTAGAAAGTCCAGGATGATTCTCCATCTTCAAGGGGACTAGCAGGGCCCCGGCATGCATCCCGCAGCTCCGCCGGGTGGGACCACCTGTGAACCACGCTGGCGGGACTCACTGGCGTGACTGGCAGCGTTAATCGCATGCGCGTGACTGGCAGTGATTCTCCGGTCGCCAAGAATCGCGTGCCGGTGTGGGTGCCTGTTTTGGGTAATTCTCCGCCCCTACGCCGTGCATGATTTTGGCGGGGAAGGTAAGAGCATCCCGCCCCATATGTTCCACTAGTGTTCAAGGTGCAGTAATACAGCCTCAATGTCCAGTGTGTTTGACTTGATGCAATGTGCTCATTGACATGCAGCACTCACCGCACTCACAATAAAAGCACCAGTAAACTGCAAAAGCATTTCTTCAAACCTTCATCAAGTTGCTCACTCGGTTCGATCCTCCTTTCTTAAGCAAAGAAGTAACGGATGCATGTAGAAATGGTACAGCGGTTATCATGGGAGATTTTCTAATCTGCATGTCGATTGGTTTAACCAGGTTGGTAAAGGCAGCCTTGAGGAGGAGTTTATAGAATGTGTCCGGGATAATTTCCTGGAACAGTATGTAATGGAACCTACAAGGGAACAAGCGGTCCTAGATCTGGTCCTGTGTAATGAGGCAGGATTGATTAATGATCTCATAGTTCGGGATCCTCTTGGAAGGAGCGACCACAATATGGTGGAATTTAAAATACAGTTAGAGGATGACAAGGTAAAATCAAACACTAGTGTTTTGTGCTTAAACAAAGGTGATTATAATGGGATGAGAGAAGAACTAGCTAAGGTAGACTGGGAGCAAAGACTTCATGGTGAAGCAGTTGAGGAACAGTGGAGAACCTTCCGAGCGATCTTTCACAGTGTTCAGGAAAGATTCATACCGACAAAAAAGAAAGACGGTAAAAAGGGGAAAAATCGACCGTGGATATCTAAGGAGGTGAGGGAGAGTATCAAATTGAAGGAAAAAACATACAAAATGGCAAAAATTAGTGGGAGACTAGAGGACTGGGAAGTCTTTAGGGGACAACAGAAAGCTACTAAAAAAGCTATAAAGAAGAGTAAGGTAGACTATGAAAGTAAACTTGCTCAGAACATAAAAGCAGATAGTAAAAGCTTATACAAATATATAAGACAAAAAAGAGTGGCTAAGGTAAATATTGGTCCTTTGGAAGATGAGAAGGGAGATTTAATAATAGGAGACGGGGAAATGGCTGAGGAGCTGAACAGGTTTTTTGGGTCAGTCTTCACAGTGGAAGACACAAAAAACATGCCAGTGACTGATGGAAATAAAGATATGATAGGTGAGGACCTTGAGATGATTGTAATCACTAAGGAGGCAGTATTGGGCAAGCTAATGGGGCTAAAGGTAGACAAGCCTCCTGGCCCTGATGGGATGCATCCCAGAGTGTTAAAAGAGATGGCTAGGGAAATTGTAAATGCACTAGTGATAATTTATCAAAATTCATTAGATTCTGGGGTGGTCCCAGAGGATTGGAAAGTAGCAAACGTGACACCACTGTTTAAAAAAGGAGGTCGGCAGAAAGCGGGTAATTATAGGCCGGTAAGCTTAACTTCGGTTGTAGGGAAAATGCTGGAATCTATCATTAAGGAGGAACTAGCGGGGCACCTGGAGGGAAATTGTCCCATTGGGCAGACCCAGCATGGGTTCATAAAGGGTAGGTTGTGTCTGACTAATTTGGCAGAATTTTTTGAGGACATTACCAGTGCAGTAGATAATGGGGAGCCAATGGATGTGGTATATCTGGATTTCCAGAAAGCTTTTGACAAGGTGCCATACAAAAGGTTGCTGCATAAACTAAAGATGCATGGCATTGAGGGTAAAGTGGTAGCATGGGTAGAGGATTGGTTAACTAACAGAAAGCAGAGAGTGGGGATAAATGGGTGTTTCTCTGGTTGGCAACCTGTAACTAGTGGGGTCCCTCAAGGATCAGTGTTGGGCCCGCAGTTGTTCAAAATTTACACAGATGATTTGGGGTTGGGGACCAAGTGCAATGTGGCAAAGTTTGCAGACGACACTAAGATGAGTGGTAAAGCAAAAAGTGCAGAGGATACCGGAAGTCTGCAGAAGGATTTGGATAGGTTAGGTGAATGGGCTAGGGTCTGGCAAATGGAATTCAATGTTGCCAAGTGTGAGGCTATCCATTTTGGGAGGAATAACAGCAGAATGGATTATTATTTAAACGGTAAGATGTTAAAACATGCTGCTGTGTAGAGGGACCTGGGTGTGCTGGTGCACGAGTCGCAAAAAGTTGGTGTGCAGGTGCAACAGGTGATTAAGAAGGCTAATCGAGTTTTGTCTTTCATTGCTAGAGGGATGGACTTCAAGACTAGGGAGGTTATGCTGCAATTGTATAAGGTGTTGGTGAGGCCACATCTGGAGTACTGTGTTCAGTTTTGGTCTCCTTACCTGAGAAAGGACATATTGGCACTGGAGGGAGTGCAAAGGAGATTCACTACGTTGATCCCAGAGTTGAGGGGATTCGATTATGACGAGAGGTTGAGTAGACTGGACTGTACTCATTGGGGTTTAGAAGGATGCGTGGGGATCTTATTGAGACATATAAAATTATGAAGGGAATAGATAGGATAGATGCGGGCAGGTTGTTTCCACTGGTCGGGGAAAGCAGAACTAGGGGGCATAGCCTCAAAATAAGGGGAAGTAGATTTAGGACCGAGTTTAGGAGGAACTTCTTCACCCAAAGGGTTGTGAATCTCTGGAATTCCTTGCCCAGTGAAGCAGTTGAGGCTCCTTCTTTAAATGTTTTTAAGAAAAAGATAGATACCTTTCTAAAGAATAAAGGGATTCGGGGATATGGTGTACGGGCCGGAGAGTGGAGCTGAGTCCACAAAGATCAGCCATGATCTCATTGAATGGCGGAGCAGGCTCGAGGGGCCAGATGGCCTACTCCTGTTCCTAGTTCTTATGTTCTTATGTTCTCTCTCCCTCCTGAAGCAGGATGCTCCTCAGCTGGGAAAAATCACACTGATGCAGAGCACACCAGAAGAGAGAAAGAGCTCCCCTTCCCCTTCTCCAGCACTGGCAGCAGATAATTTCGCCATTCTCCCTTTACTTACTCCAGGCCACAAAAGCAAATGGGCGGCAGCAAACTAACATACAGTTCCAAGCATTTGACCATCAGCAATGCAATAAAGTCTCCAGCAATCTGCAGAAGCATTTCTTCAACACCTTCATCAGGTTTCTCAGTCAGATCAATCCGCCTCTCTCTCTTCCTCCTACAGCCCCCAGCAATAGATTCCTCAGCAGGAAAAAAAATCACACCGACGCAGAGCACACCAGAAGAGAGAAGGAGCTCCCTGCCCCTTCTCTACTGCTGGCAGCAGGTCATCTTACCATCTGCCTTTTCCTTACTCCAGGCCACAAAAGCAAATGGATGGCAGCAAACAAATACACAGCCTCCAGGCAGCAGCAAGCAGCAACAAGCAACAAACACCAACATTTGAATCAATCTGCCTCTCTCTCCCCTCTTGCAGCTCCCAGAGGTAGACTTCTCAGTAGTGGAGAGTCACGCCGACCCAGAGAATGCCAGAAGAGAAAAGAGCATCCTTCCCCATTCTCCAGCCCAGGTAGCAGGACATCTTCAATCCTCCCATTCCTTACTCCTGGCTATAGCAAAAGAAGGAAACAGCAGCAGCAGTCTCCAGGCATTTGCAACTACAAGCAGCAGCAAGCAACAAACACATCCTGCAGCACTACTTGAGAGCTATGAAGTGCTCACATAACTAACATTGCCAATACCCTATTAGCAATAGCTTCAGCTCTGCAACCAGAGGCTGCACAGAGCCAGAGGGAGTTAAAGAGACCTGCACCATAATACTATGGACAGGGCTCCACCCTAGAGCTGTTCAGTGGGACAACTGTAGTTGCTCCTGTTATTGGTACACACAAACTGGACGATTGCCTGTCAGACACATGGACACTGAACCCCTCAACCCCGGTCCAGGGCGACACCCCACTGATGGCACCCAGTCCTCTGACCAGACCCGTACCCCCGGGGGCTCCCCACCCCCCGCGAGCACTGGAGTAACCCCCGTACTACATGCCCGATTTCAAAAATGCCTCCTCATCTCCTCCAATCCCCACAGCAGCCATTGTACTAGGTTTCTATTTAAAAATAGGTTTGCTGAAAGACGCCCGGATGACCTCCCGCTGGGGAGCCGATTAGACACCGGCAGGCCATTAGATAGAGAGTCCATCTCATTAATGAGATGAAGATTGCCGTCAATTGGTGTTAATTGGTACCTTGCCACGTCCGGGCGGGAGCGGGTCGGTTAAATCGGAAACTGATCTGCGCCCGGCGTGGATCCCAATTTCAGCACATCGCGATCTAACCGGCTCACATGAATCCACGCAGGGCATAACGCAGCCAGTAGATCGCTTCCCAAATCTAATTAATGCGATAAGATTCTATCAATAGATGAGAAAATGCAGAATGCAATAGATTTAATAGAACAACCATATATGTTATATATGATGTATTGGGTAGCAGGGTCATTTTTGACCCTGTCCTTTTGTGCGCCCCCCCCACCCCCACCCCCCCAAAGGGGCAAGTAAGGGCCCCATGCTCAGAATTACAAGCCATGGCCAATCTTGAAAGCAACAAATTTCCTCGGGTGATGGCAGAAGAGCTAGAATCTCGAAGGACACCAGCTGCTTACGGGCAGGGGATCCTTTGGGGAGAGGAGTCACATTTCCTTTAAGCACACCGGAGAAAGGCAACAAGGAACCACCTCATGGCTTCACTCCCCAGTCATGTTGCTCATTGATGCTGAAAATCAGAGTTTCTTATGAGCAACTGAAGAGGGAAGAGTAGGATTTTGAGGTGTGTAGAAATGAGCAGAGGATCTGTCCTTGGGCTAATCCCCACCTCATGAAAAATACATCATTGATGGTAAATGAAAAATGTGACATTTTTCTCTAGACTCGTATTAAGAAAAATCACAGATACTATGTGTACTTCTTTCCTTGTTTTGTAACGTGTCCTCCCATTTTTGAAGATTAATGTTTTGTTCCTGTACTCCTTTTAATGTTTCACATTACGTATCCTCCCCGTAACTATCCTCCTAAAATGTATCATCATGCATTGCTTTGTCTTAATTTTCTTCTGACATCTGCCTGATCTAGAAATTTGGCTATTTCCTTCCAAGACTGATTAATCTTCTTCATAGGGGCTGGTTTAGCACACTGGGCTAAATCGCTGACTTTTAAAGCAGACCAAGCAGGCCAGCAGCATGGTTCAATTCCCGTACCAGCCTCCCTGAACAGGGCGCCGGAATGTGGCGACTAGGGGCTTTTCACAGTAACTTCATTGAAGCCTACTTGTGACAATAAGCGATTTTCATTTCATTTCATTTCAGTAAACCATTTCCTGTTTTTATATCTTCTGGCTGTTTAGCACAGGGCTAAATTGCTGGCTTTGAAAGCAGACCAAGGCAGGCCAGCAGCACGGTTCAATTCACGTATCAGCTTCCCTGAACAGGTGCCGGAATGTGGTGACTAGGGGCTTTTCACAGTAACTTCATTTGAAGCCTACTTGTGACAATAAGTGATTTTCATTTCATTTCATATCTTCTACGCAAGCCCAAGTAAAATTGCTTTTATAATTTGAGAAGAGCAATGCCTCCAACATTGATCCATAGGTGCCAGCTTTACTTTCATTCCTTGAATCCAAAAAAATCAGCCATTGACCACTGATCTGTTTCTTGTCATTTATCACATTTCCACCCGAATAATGTGTGTTTTCATTTCATCAACTGGTTTCTTATACACTTGTCATGAAACACCTTGGAAAATCTATTTACACCATGATCCAGGTTTTTAGCTTACACCCCAGTGTAAACAGATTGACCACTCATTATAGAAACCTCCAGATTCTCAATTCCATTGTAATTAATGCCAAGGTAACAAGTGGGAAATGTATCCACTTCAAATGGAGGGAGAGGATGATGGTGTAGTGGCAATATCACTGCGTGAGTAATTCAGAGGTGCTGGCTAATGCGCTGGGGGATATGGGTTCAAAACCTACCAGGACAGCCAATGGAATTTAAATTCAATTAATAAAAATCCAGAATTGAAAGTTAGCCTGTGATGGTCACCATTGATTGCTGTAAAAAGCCAACAATATTTTCAATCAAACATTAATTGTAAAAACCCATCTGATTCCTTTAGTAATGCAATTATTAGATGGAAACTATTCTGAAACTTTGAGGTGTCACGGACTATAATAGGAATATACTTTCACTCAATTTTATAATTACCTCGTAATTACCTTTCACAATATTACAAGTTTTTATGTTCAATATTTCACAAACATTTTCCCCAGGCTGCAGAGAATAAGACATCCATTAAATATGCACAATATGAATATTTGTGAGACAGTAAACATCATTGCTGAAAATACTGCAATTTGCAAATTACTTACAGTGCAAGCAACTTTTCTTCACAGTCTATTTTCAATAGGAGGAAGATTTGACAAAGACAAATTAGAAGCAAAGATGTTTTAAATGGCACCGCTGTGACTGTAAGAACATTAGTATTAATAGGAACATAGGCACATGAAATTAAATGAAAATCGCTTATTGTCACAAGTAGGCTTCAAATGAAGTTACTGTGAAAAGCCCCTAGTCGCCACAAGCATCCTTCCCAGTTGGGATTGGGAAAGAAAGTATGAATTTGGGCCACCTGATTTCCCCCTATTTTCCGCAGTTATCCAGCCTGATTTGGGGCATCATCATGGAAGGTTGCTTCACTAACTTCTTTCTTGTTCAAGTGTTTCCCAGCTGGACCATTAATAAAATTGGCTACCACCGTCCTGTCTCCCTTGAGGAGAGGGCCTTCAGAAATAATTTATTGCTATCTCAAACTGATGGGCAACCTACCTGACTTGGTGAGTTAATTGGCTCTTAATTGTTTCAGTTTGAAATCATTTAGGAGCCACAACATTCCCCAATGGGTCTATCCAACTGTACAGGGGTCTATCCAACTGTACAGTGCATCTTGACCATCTGGCCCATTATCCATTAAACCTTTTGCCCCAGAAACCCCAGCACATATAGTTGTGAAGGGAATTTAAGGTGTGCATGACCACTCAAATTTCACTTAATTCCAAATCTGTTCTGCAAAGAAATGAATCCAAAAGCATTCCAAAAAGTGACAGTTATACAACAAATTACTACAAAAACTGAAGAGGCACAGCGACTTCGGATCGCAGGAATAAGCCATCCAGTCCCTCGATGCTGTGCCATTCTATAAGGTCATGACTGATCTGTATCTTAACTCAGTTTGCCCACATTTTCTCTTTAGCTCTTGATGCCTTTTCTCTGCAAAAAAAGTCAATTGATTTCATTCTTGAAAATTTCGATTGATCCAGTCTCCATAACCATTTGAGGTGAAAGGGTGTCAGATTTCTCATCACCTCATTTCTATCACTTGCTGGGAATTGTACCAGTGCTTGGGACAAATTATTGACAAATTTGACACAAATTATTGAGATGTGCCTGAGTCTGTGCTGTCAGCTTAATGCTGCATTGCCATATTCAACAAATCTAAAGGAAGAGAAAAGGGTCTTTGTTTCCATGCCTTTGAAAAGAGGCTGTGTTAAAATACATCTTGTCCCTATGTCCAACTATGCTGGATGATTGGGATGACATGAAGAAAAATAAGAAATGCAGGTTACTTGGCGGGTATGTCATCTTGCTCCAAAACCCTGCTCTATGCTCTCCACAAACCCCTGATCAGAAAGAGCCAGGGCAATGTCTTTAAAGTCTAACTACTGTTTTAAAGTAGCAAGTTAATTTCCCATTCTGTTCTGGGCCACCTTAATCTCAGCACATATAACTGTGCCCAATTCATCAATGTCTTTACAAAAGTGTATTGAAAAACAGCATGCCGTTCTGATAACCACAGCTTTGATCTGATACATGACAAATTTTGTGTGCCCGACTAGAATTGTGCCCTACAACTTGATGCATTGAAAATATGTGGAGGAAAGAGAAGCAAAAAGTTCTTGTCACGCTTTGCATGCAATTGCCTGCATGAGTGCTGCAGCTGAACATTGACATTTCTATTGTTGTGATTCCCATAGAGAAAGATAATTTTTTTTTAAAAGTTTGATAGTTAATAGCTGGAAGGATGGCACAACAAGATTTTACATTTTAAGACTTTTAATGTAACCAAAAGACTAAAAGCTCTAATGACTAAGCACTACTTTTATAAGCAACTTATACATGAAACTACAAAACAGAACTCTTCTCTTTTACTCTTAATGCAACCAAAAACCCACTTCAAAAATATACTTTACAAAGTTCCTAAATCATCGTTCGGTTTTCCTGGATCCACTGGTAATTGATTTTCAGCTCCCAAGTGTTTACTTCAATTCCTTTCCTTTCCCAGCCTGGTAACGTTTAACCTCAGAACTGTCTTATACAGTGAGGATCTTTCCTGGCAATTTTCTCTCTACAGAAAGCTGGGTGAATCTTCCAGCCTCATTTCAAATCCACATGAATTTGATTTTTCAATCTGAGCATGAGCTCCAACCTGTATTCTTGCACCGTGAACAATTAACTTATCAGGTGGTTATTAACTGACTCGAGAAGGAGTAGCTTTCCCGAGGAAAAAAATGTAATGGTCGCCGCTTATTCACGTTACAACACTGAAACTTTGGAGTGGATTCACAAGACATAGTCATGGAGATGGCATTTTCTTGCCACTCCTACCTGATACAGATATTCTCCAGTCATGTAGTTATTTTCCAAGAATCAGTGGATATATAAATGATGAACAGTGCCATGTTCATTATGCTATCCACTTGCCCTTTTTCCACCCATCTATCATGATGGGCCCACACAGTTGAGCCTTGGCCAGGTCCTTCACATTTACACAACATCATGGCATAACAATATGACTAAGAGGATGGAAACCAGGAGGGCTGTCAGTCACCCAGCACCCCCCACCACCCATCCCCTCCACTTCCTCCCCACTCCCCACTTCAGATCATCCTTTCAGCATCAAGAGAAGGACAAGGAGGCAGTGTCTCATCTGCTTAGCCCATATTCTGTCAGCTCAGATGAAAGCACTTCAGATAGATGCAGTGTGTGTGTAGAGTTGCTGGCACAGGGTGAAAGTCACTGAACCAGAGTACTAGAGGAGGTTTCAGAGTCAGAGACATTTTTTTTTACAGCATCAATGTTGATGCTTTTATTCATTGTCAACAAAACATGGCAGGCAGTCAGTCTGCTTTGCTTAAGGAGATAGCAGGGTGTTTCATGCAGTAGTCGACTCTAATATTTTGTTGGTCCAAATGTGCCTTACTGTCTATTTTGCAAAGTCTGAAGAAGATTAACTGCTTCTTTATGCATAGTCGCTCCTTGGAGGAGGAAGGAAAATCATGATAATGCTTCACTGGGCAAAACGTGGAGACTCAGGTGTCATATGTTTGGCGCACAATATTTGGACAACCAAGAGCAGATGTATGGATATCTTACGGAGTTCTTTGAGGCAGTAGGAGCTCCTGGACTCCAAAAGTGTAGTCAGTCACTGTCATGAGCTCTTACCATGAGATATTTACCACTTTCATGGAGAGACACATGCAGCAATACTCAGAGTGGATGTAAGAACAGCGTCTCGGCTAGGAAAGGGCTCAAGACTCCCTCGGTAGCCTGAATCAGTCCACTCAGAATACGAGCAATGACATCCATGGATTACATGAGCCGGGACCTTTAACAGGACAGTTGCTCTGTTGGCACAATGGTTGCTGGAATGGATGACTGCTGCACACCAGCTGACAGCCCCATCAACCCCACCTGATAACCAACTCAGATCACTGAGGAGGATGAATTTATCATAGAATTTACAGTGCAGAAGGAGGCCATTCGGCCCATCGAGTCTGCACCGGCTCTTGGAAAGAGCACCCTACCCAAGGTCAACACCTCCACCCTATCTCCAGTAACCCAGTAACCCCATCCAACACTAAGAGCAATTTTGGACACTAAGGGCAATTGATCATGGCCAATCCACCTAACCTGCACATCTTTGGACTGTGGGAGAAAACCGGAACACCCGGAGGAAACCCACGCACACTCAGGGAGGATGTGCAGACTCCGCACAGACAGTGACCCAAGCCGAAATCGAACCTGGGACCCTGGAGCTGTGAAGCAATTGTGCTATCCACAATGCTACCGTGCTGCCCTCAGCACGAAGGTACTGAGAGTTCTTTGGCATCTTCATTTTCTTCTTCCACCTCCCTCGCCCCTTCACCAGATCGTTTATCTCAAGCACATGTGCCATTGACCATGGTTGATGTTGCAGAAATGCAGAGGATACAGTCTGAAGGAGGCCCCCAATGGCTGCCTGCGTGACAAGGCTGGCCACCAAATTCCTTATTACCACCTAGGCCGAACAATGAACAACCTGTCTCCAACTCTTCTGAGGCAACACAGGAGGTACTTTGTAGGAGTGTGTGGGAGCGCAGTCTTATCTGGAGCACTAATGGGTTCACTGTGATTACACTTTTGACATTGTATATATCACATTTGAGAACTTCGTGAATATATTTACATACGCTTGTAGATGACTCAGTGTGTGTTTGAACACTACAGAACTGCAACAAAATGGTAATGTTATGAAAGGTGTTCTTACCAAATAATGAAGGTGGCAAGCTGAGGTCTATCTTGAGGTGAATTCTTAAGGAGCAAGAGCGTGACCATATTTGTGATGCATTAGTGGTTTCTTCCCTCTGGTCTAACAGATAAGAAGCGCATGTTTAAAGGTTCAAGCATCGAGATGCTCCTTGTATCTTACATTGTCTATCCAAACTTGACTTTAAGGGAAGCTTGACGATCAGACTACATGGACAGAGGCTGGGAAGAAGGCGTATGCACACTGAGAGCAAGGCACTCATCCACACATCTTTGTTACACATTAGCCTAGGTGTAATTATTGCAGCTCAACATGCAAAATATTCTCTCAGGAACATTGTCTGCTGTCCCTGGAACTATGGCAGCAATTGAATTCCAGATGGCAAAGGATGCCTTTTGTATGGTAAGCAGAGATTCTGGAGGCCTGGAATGTTGCATATGGAACCCCCCCTCAGGTACTTGGACATTGGTCGGAATGGCTGTTAAGCAGGTTTTCCAAAGAGCTGTTGCTGCATAGTTGTGGACTGATCCTGTGCAAAGTGCCTTATCTATATGTTTGCTGGCACAAACAATCCAATCAGCATTTAGAGGGGGTTATGTCTTATGTCATCTCACTCTCAACATTGCAGGTGTGATTTGATTATGGACAAGGGTTGGGATTTTGATGCCTCATTTACAGGCACAGGAGTTAATGTGAGGGGGTTCAGGTGAATCGATTTTGCACAAGAACAGAAGGCACAGTCAGCTCTGGCTACATGGCCATGCCTCCCAGCTGCTCAGCCATTGGCAGCTGCCTTAACCTCCTACATTTGGAAATTGTCAGAATGGACAGGGGCTTCCTCTTCTTCCTCAACCTCCTGCTCCTGAGAGGTTAGAGCTCTGTCCATGGCATTATTGTGTCAGTAAGTTTGAGGTCCCTCTGCTGTGCAATATTGTGCAACATCCAGCCGTCACTACTATTGTTAATGCTGTTGCTGGGGCATACTGCAGGGCTCCACCTGAGCGATCATGGCACCTGGACCTAATTTTTAAAATGGCAACTGCCTGCTCGATTGTGCTCCTTCTGACAACATGTTTGCCATTGTACTTGTACTGCCTCAAAGGGGTCTTAAAGGGGGTCAGTACCCAGGTTCTTAAGTGGTAGCCCCAGTTCTCTGGAGGCCACCTGTGGATCTGTGTAGTTGGCTGAAATAGTTGAGGTTGAGAACTCCTTAGTGCAAAGGAGTTGGAGCCCCTGTCAGGAATCCTCGCACATGCTTGAATACCTTGTTATGGCTGCAAAACCAAGTTAAGCAATTAGAAGAACTTTTGGTTGCCAAAGATGTCCACGGTTTGAGTTATGGTAATGTGGGTGCAATCAATAACAGCTTGCACTCAAAGGAAGTCCCATAATTGGACAAAGGCCTTGGCTCTGCATCTGAGAAGCCAAATCCACAAGTAAATTAATGTGATCCCCCCCCCCCCCCCCACATGAGCAAACAGGACATTAGTTACTACCTTAATGCTGTTGTGTGTGGCTTACTGGGATACAGTAAGAAGTCTTCCAATACCAGGTTAAAGACCAACAGGTTGTTTCAAATCACTAGCTTTCGAAAGCTAGTGATTTGAAACAAACCTGTTGGACTTTAACCTGTTGTTGTAAGACTTACTGTGCTCACTCCAGTCCAACGCCAGCATCTCCACATCATTACTGGGATACAGCAGACAGGTCTTCTGAATGTCCATGGAAAGAGAATGAGGCATAAAAACTATCATTACAGCCACTGGCAGGGCAAGGGAGTCAATGGATTATGACTCAAGTTGCTGCTGGAATATGTGACATATGTCTGTCATCGTCTCAGGGTTTTGTCTCTGTTGCCTTCATCAGTGGTTCTCCATCATATTGAGGAATGATATCCTAGGTCTGGATAACCTTCGCAGTCTTAGACAATGATACTGCCTTCACAGTCGCTGAGCTTTAACTCTTTGTGAAGTCCAATAGGATCTGACACATAAGGACATCCCCCTGCCACCCCACATCAACCGAGCTGGCTGAAAGAGCTGTCCAAACTTTCAAAACACCAATGAAGAAATAAGCTCATAGGCCACTATTGCTTCGCTTGGCTGACTTCTTGCACTCGTACAATTCAACACCGCACACCACCACTGGGGGTTACCCCGGCTGAGTTGTTAATGGGCAGGTGTCTCAGTCCCGGCTCAATCTTATTTTTTCAAATTTGTCAGGGAGGGTAGAGACTAAGCAAGAAAAGCCACCACGATACAGCCAAGAAGGATAGGTTGTTTCAAGCAGACAATTTGGTATACAGTCAGAATTTTGGTGGAGGATTGCCTGGAAGTGTTGTTCAAAGGACTGGGCCAATATCCTATGTCATAGACCTACAGGGCTGTGAGGCTAAAAAACACATTGCCCAGCTGAGAAGGAGAGGAACTGGTATCCCCGAAATGGGGCAAATGGACCCACTCCCAGTTACCAGTAAAGCACTTGCCAAGGTGGTGGTGTTAGAACTAAGACCATCTCAGGGCAATTATTCAGGGGCTACTGAGGGAGCTGATGTGGTAGTCAGCACACCCCCTGTTTTGAACTCTACAGATCCACCTGTTCTTGCTGGAGACAAAAATGCTCCAAATCTGGAAGAGCCAGTGACCAAGCTGGGACGTTCAGCAAGAGTTGGAAGTCACCTGACAGACTGACCTTATGAACTTTATTTTGAGCTCCTTAACTGTAACCTTTTTTGATTGTGTATAACTGTAAATAAAAGGTTTTCTGTTTCCGTATTACAGGGATCTGTAAGGGAATTTAAGGGAGGAGGTAAGTGGTAGGGAGACCTCTTTAAGGGGTGATAGTTTGTGGGCCATATGACAGGCCCAGAGCCTATGGGAACACAGCGCATGAACATAAGCCTATCAGGGGTTAGGCAAGATTCTGACCATTGGGGGTTGGTCAAAGCTAGCCCGAGAGTCATAGGAACAAGACCTGTGTACTGGTTGTGCTTTCCTGTGTATATAGCTCGCCTTAGTTCAATACACCTCTAGTTCAACACTGCCTTGCTGATCACCTCACAATATAATATTGAATATAAGGGATTCCCCGCTCTAGCTCTTGATTGGTAGTTCAGACCACATGACCCTTACTCAGTGAAATTGTTCTTAACGGGACAATCACAAAAGATGTGGAATGTTTGTCACTTATGCGGGGGGTAACTTATTAACAATAGGCAATAAGAAAAGTTTTCTTGTTGTCTGCCTCAGGAGATTCCATAATGATATTAGTTGGGGTCAGCGAGGGGTGCTGGCGGGGATGGCTGTGGGGGTGGGGCGGTGTGATGGTGCACATGGTCTGCACCATATCTATGAGGTCATCAACTGAATAGGCCAATCAGCTTTTGCTTCTTTTTGGAATGCTTGCATGTTCAATAACAATTACTGGCTGGATTCTCCATCGCCCGCTGCCATAGCAGAAATCCCGATGCGACTGGCGAATCATGTGCTGGGGATTGGAGCTCCTTGACCAATGCTCTGGTCCCCCGCTGGCAGCGGCATCAAGGATCACGCTTCCTGCCAACTATGAACGGGCTGGACACTGGATTCTTCATGCCCCCATGATGCTCCGGCTCTCTGGGACAGGATTCACGCAGGTGTGGATTAGCCCCAGCCTGGTCCTGATGCGTTAGACCTCATGGTGGGCCAAGGGGTAAGTCTTTAAGTTAGGTGCCCCAAAAGTCCATCTGAGGACCCCTTCCCCCCACAATGCTAATCTTGCGCACCCCATGCTCCAGCACCCATCAGAATCCCCCACCAGACCTTCCATCAGACCCCCATCAGTGACCCCAAGGACACCCACCAGTACCCCATCGGAGACCGACACACCGACCCCCCTACCAGAGACCTCCACCAGAGACCCCCTCACCAGAGACCCTAGCAGAACTCCCATATCAGAGTGAACCCAGACAGAGAACCCCCATATAAGAGACCGCCACCAGAGACCCCCCACCAGAGACTCCCACCAGAAATCCCACCGTAGACCGTCACAAAAGCCCCACATATCAGAGACACCCATCAGAGGCCCTCACATATCAGAGACCCCCCATAACAGAGAACCCCCTATATCAGATAACCCCTAATAACAGAGAACCTCCTCATAACAGAGGACCCCCAATAGGAGAGGCCCCCACATAATAGAGACAACACCCCCACCGATAAATCACCTCTCCCTGGAACTAAAGAGCAGCCCAGGCAAAAACAGTGAAGAAAATCATTGCTTTTTCACTCACCTGTCCCTTACACCTGCTGCTTCAGCTCCATCATAGAATTCCAACAGAGCAGAAGACCTTCTTGCTCTGGTGGGAGCCATCAGCCAGTTGCCTGGAAACCTTAGCTCGAGGAGGTGTAGGGCAAGGGGTGAGAATGGATGGGGGTGGGCTCCAATCTCCACATGGTGGGTCTGTGCACTGGAATCTGGAGACGTTACCAGGGAGCAGAGTGATTCCTGTTGTTTGATTCAGGCAGGGCTCCATTGTGATGATTTAAGGTGGAAGTTGGGCAATGAACTTCCTCCTCTGTACAAATAATGTTTCCCCCTTTCCATTTATTTTCTCATTCTAGGGGAAATTGTTGACTTGCAGGAACTGAAGGGAAATGAAGTGAATCCAGGGAAGCACAGTGGTTAGCACTGCAGGTACTCTGGTTTCCTCCTAGAGTCAAAGATGTGTAGGTTAGGTAGATTGGCCATGCCAAATTTCCTCTTCGGGTCCAAAGATGTACAGATTAGGATGGATTACTGGGCTAGGGCAGGGATGTGGACCTAAGTGGGGTACTCTTTCAGAGGGTTGGTGCAGACCCAATGGGCTGAATGGCCTCCTTCTGCACTGTTGGGATTCTATGCATCCACATAAAACAAAAGCAACACACACGAACAGCTAATTGTTAGCATTCTCGCGATCTACAGAACAATGCAAACTTAGGCACTCGCAGTAATCACATTCACACCTTCACAATTCGATGCACCCGCAGAAATGTGAGGTACACACATTAAACAAGTAAGGCAAAAAAAACTAAATCAACATGCAAGACCAGACTTCAAAGGGTTAACAAACCATTCATTAGATCGCTGATACAAAAACCACACCTACAGACACACAAGGACTCACATTCAGACAGAAAATAATGTATATTTCAGCAAAATACACAGATCCTTACAAGTTATTTCTTTCTTTTTGTTGCCTTTTCACATAGCATCTGAATATATTGTGGGCTATGAACTTAATTTCTTACTTTCTCCTAATTATCTTAATCTTACTTGTGACTAGGTGAAATTTAAAGAAACAGATTGTTCTATGTTTCAGTCAGGCACACAAGCAGCTGGTGTCTCATCTCACTGAAAAGGGAGCTTGCCTCCTGTAACTGCCGTTACTAATGCCTGCTGTTTTCTCAATTCCCCTTTTAACTCCACTATCCAAAACTTACACAGTGAGCGGCCAGCTTCTCTGTGAGGCTGCTTAATTGCTTCCCTTAAAGCTCTTCAAGTATTCTAAAGCTCCTGTGAGTGCCTCTCACTTGTCCTGTTACTTTCTGTGAGCTCCTGACTGAGTTTCTGCACCTCAACAAAGGCAACTCCTGCATGCAAACTGGACACACTCTGCTGCTGCAAAATTGTAGCTGATTGCACAGCTCCTAACCCAAAGTATGAACCTGCCTCTCTAAACCATCTACCTCCTGATATTTCTGCTGGAATTGCTTTCTTAAATTCTCCATCTCCTAAGTTATTTATTTATTTTCCAGAATCTCATCAACTTTCTGAGCATGATACTATGCCCCATAAGCCATTAGTCCCATTGTCTTTTCGGCTCCTAACATCTTTGCATCTATCCCTCTCTTTACTATACTCACAGAACTGTGTGCTGGTTCAGATTCTCAAACCGACCCATCAGCTTCCCATTTAAAATGCTGACTGCCCAATCTAATGGGTGGTAAATGAACATACTCAGCCGTCCTCTGCTATCAGCATTCAACCCGGTTTCAGTGTATTGCGAGGACCCTGCCAACTACATCAAATTGTTGTGGTACCAAATTGTTGTAGTAAAAGTTTGAAACCACTCCAGTCTATAAGTTGCAGTAACTAAGACTTTGTTCAGAAACATACTTCAGAGACATAGCCCTGCTCCTACAGAATGTCTTCCCTGGTGCCAAGGCTGTGTAACACATTTATATATTTTGGTTACAGAAAAACAGGAGGTGTCACAAATTCATCAAAAATCAGTTACAGAGCTTGCACAGATAGCCTCCTGTCTGCATAGTATGGCCTTTCTAGCTCACAGCAGGGATAACTCCCTGCCTGCTGTACTATCTCCATAACATCTTATTTTGGCTAGCTTTCTCATTGTGCCTGAAAGGCTCCCATAGCTGACTTTCAAACTATGAACATTTGCTTTTTTCTAAAGCTGTAAATGTACATTTAGCATGAGTTTCAAATCAAATTATTTCAATTATGCCACTTCATAATGCACTGTGATTATTTAGCTTGTTTTATGGCCTTGTTAACCTGTGGTTCAACTTTTAGCGATGGGTGTACTTGTTCTCCAAGATCCCTTTGTTCCTCTACCCCACCTGAATTTGCACCTTTGAAGTAATAACTGGCCTCCCTATTCATCCTACCAAATTGTACAACCTCACATTATCTATACTGAATTTAATTTGCCAATTATTTTCCCATTCTGCATGTTTATTTTGTACTCTGTAATTTGCTGAAGTCCCCCTCAATATTGACTCTGCCCCAGTCCACAAAATGTTCATATCTGCAAATTTAGAAAAGCATTTTTGATTCTAAAGTCCAAATCATCAATGTGAACAGTAATGGTGCCACACTGATCCTTGTGAACGTCCCAACTTCTGTCGCTCTGAATAATTACCCTTTACTCCTCCTCTCTGCTTTTTGTCTTGAAGCCAGCCAGCAATCCATTCTGCCGCTTATCCATGACTTAATGTTCTCTGATTTATCCATTAGTCCATTATGGACTGCCTTATCAAATGGCAGCTAAATTACATCTGCTGCATTACTCCTATCTATTCTCTCTGTTACCTCCCCAAAAATTCAACAAGGTTGGCCAAGCACAATTTTGTCTTTTGAAACTCATGCTGACTGTTCAATTTTCTATTTTTTGATCCCAGATGTTCTTCTATTCTCTCCTTCAGCAGGGATTCCATTATTTTTCCAACTCTGATGTTGAGCTATAATTCCCTGGACATGTTCTGTCCCCCTTCTTAAATATGGAAATTACATTATCCAACTACCGGTCCTCTGGCATTACACCTTTTTTGAACAAGCTATTAAACATATGTAGTGACGCTTCTGCAATACAGTATTTTAAAATAAGTGGATGCAATCCATTCCAAAGTGTCTGATCGGCTGTAAAATGCTTTGGGATGCCCTGAAGTTGAGAAAGATGCTATCGAAACGCAAGTAATTCTTTTTTTCAAAGTCATGTTTCCTTGTGAACTGCAGTAATCGATATCCCAAAGGAGGAAAATTGTGGTTGCAGAATTTTTCAGATTCATCTTTATTTACTATTACCATCAGTTAATTGATTTTGATAAACTTAAATAAAATTTAAGACATAGTAATTTCACCCTCCCCCCCCCATGACCACCATTTAAAATCTTAGATTGCCACTTTAAACAAATCACATGGAAGGCTGTTATGAAGAACTATTCACATGATCAAATAAATTGTTCAATGATATTAATTTGCATTGAATCTAATTTTGTGCCTAGTATGTTCTTTGAACCTAAACTGCTATTAGGCTTGTTTTGTTTTTAAATGGATTTATAATTGTAGCGAAGTAAATCAAGTGTAACTAATTATTCCATGAAATAAACAGGACTCTGTTACAAAGTTGCATTAAGCTTATAGTAAACACCTTTCAGCTTTGAGTATGATAAATGTAGGTCACCCATTCCTGTTAAGTAATAGTGCCTTTTTTGAAAGAGAGATTTCAAAAGCTCCAATCCAACTATCAGATGAATTTTTCACCTTACCTGTCCTTGATTTTCAATCTATTCATTGTTCTTGCGAACAACTTAGAAAGGTCAAATGACAGACTGGAGTATTTTCAGAAAAGAATGTGAAGACTGATAAATTATGATGCCAATAGTTAAAGGTAAACTAAGCTTCTCGCAAACTACAGTTGATAGATACTTTTCAAATATTTTGCTTCAATTATTAAGGCAGTAAACAGATTCCAAAGTGGAAGTTTTTATGCGCACCTGACAACAACCATCCATTGCTTTGAAAAGGATGTTAGCGGTTGGCTGGCCCCAATTGTTGAATTGCGGCAGGAGGGGCGAATTTTGAATCGCAGGCCAAGATTTCCTGCCAGTGGTGGCACCGAAACAGGCAGAACGGGAAAATTTGGAGAGCCACTTTAAGTCAATGGTCTTCTGTTATGTACTCTGGGATAACACAGGCTGCAATTCAATGCAGCTTTGACCAAAAGATACTCCAGACGTTGAAGTAAGTTCAATGTGACTTATTGAACCATTAGCACAGTTCTCTATGAGTTTGACTCTCCTGCTAATCTTGCTATAGTAACTCAGTCTAACTAACCAGTCTACTCTAAGCCACGTGGTGGGTGAGATCTGCCCCTGTCCTACTCTCTAAGTGTTGCCTGTGGAAAGATCAAGAGCATGTGTGCCCTGTCCTTATATATGGGTTGTGTAATGCCCCCTTGTGGTAGTGTCACCTCTGGGTGTCTTGACTGCCCATTGGTCATGTTCTATTCTATGTGTTCATTAGCTGTATGTCTGCATGTCATGATGTCTCTGGTGCTCCCTCTAGTGTTTACTTAATCGTAAGTCGGGGACTCTTCATGGTGCGTGGACCACTCTCTTGGCGTCAGGCCGCTCTCTGTGGGCTTGTACTGCTCTCTGTCTCTTGGCGCCAGGTTGCAGCAGAATCCTATACTCATGGGTCGGGATGTCGTCTATGCTGGGCTGAGTATCCTCAAATCCGAAGAACTCATCCATGACTGTGTCGGATGCTTCAATGTACAACACAGCTCGTTGTGGTTCAGATTTGGTACTGAGGTCTCCGCATCCAATGATGAAATCGTCTGAGTCATCGTCTTCAAGGACTAAATCAGCTCTTAGGGCGGTGCTAACTGCTTGTTGCAGGGTTCAGCGGAGGTTACTTTCAGCTACTGGTCGAAGTTCAGGCATTGTGCTGTCGTTCCAGGTGAAAGAATTGTGTTTTCTGGCTTTAAATTTTTTTTTCATTATTTTCGGACATTTCCCCTTTAAGTTGGTGTGGTCCGGGGCCTCTGATGTCATGACGCTTGCGACGTAGAGCGTAGGAATGTATTGCGCATGTGCAGATCGCTTTTCCTTCACTGTGCGCTCTTTTCGCAACTGTGCATGTGCGGCTCCTTAGCGCAAGGTGGCTGCCAATCAAAATTGCCGTTTGCCTCTGCTGCAAGCCTACCTTTGCCTCGTGGTGAGTATAGGCACCAGTTTTATCAATTTCTTTTGTGTTTACCTCGCAGTATTTTTCAAACTTGTCCAGAACTGTCTGGAAATCTTTTTTGTCCTGCCCTTTGGAGTACTTGAAGGAGTTGAAGATTTCTGTTGCACTTTCACCCGCAATGGTGAGTAGAAGATCTATCTTCTCAGCATCGGCCATGCCATCTAGGTCGGATGCTACCATGTAAATCTCTGCTTGAATGCACGCCAGTTGGCACTGAGATTGCCGTGGTACCTGAGCTGCTGAGGAACCGGAATCTCGATCATCTTGCCTGGGTGCTGTTGCTGGTAGTCACGGATCTTGCTGAGTTGAACTATATAGATTCAACAGGCACTACTGGTACCATGTTGTGTTATGTACTCTGGGATAACACAGGCTGCAACTCGATGCAGCTTTGACCAAAAGATACTCCAGACTTTGAAGTAAGTTCAATGTGATTTATTGAAGCACAGTTCTCTATGAGTTCGACTCTCCTGCTAATCTTGCTATAGTAACTCAGTCTAACTAACCAGTCTGCTCTAAGCCACGTGGTGGGTCTGATGCTTCTGATCTGCCCCTGTCCTACTCTCTAAGTGTCGCCTGTGGAAAGAGCAAGAGCATGTGTGCCCTGTCCTTATAGATGGGTTGTGTAATGCCCCCTTGTGATAGTGTCACCTCTGGGTGTCTTGACTGCCCATTGGTCGTGTCCTATTCTATGTGTTCATTAGCTGTATGTCTGCATGTCATGACGTCTCTGGTGCTCCCTCTAGTGTTTACTTAGTCGCAGTGTATTTATATTAACCCCTTGTGTATCTACAGTGATGCATATCACCACAAATGGCACTCCCAATTTTCGCATCCTGCCCGTGATGATGCCCGCGGCTGGCAGGGCGGGTGAATCAACCCAACATGCCCCAAAAGTACAACAACTGACAAATTGGAGCTCCGGACTGAAACAGGGACAATGATTGTGAATGTGCAGATCATCAACAGTAGAAATTACTAAAGAAGACTTATATAGATTTTCTCATGACCGCCAAACATCTCAAAGAGCTTTACAGTCACTGAAGTCCTGATTAATGTGTGTCCATTATTAAAATGTATGAAATATAGCTGCCAATAATTGCTCAACAAAGTTCCATAAACAGCAATACGATAATGACCAGATAATCTGTTGTTGTGATGTTGATTGAGGGATAAGTATTCATCAGGAAACCAGGGATAACTCGCCTGCTCTTCTTTGAAACAGTGCCATGGGGTCTTTTAAATCCACCTGTAATAACCCTCACGAGATGCATGGAGATACTTCAATTGATACTTCTGTGGGACTCATGGAATACGAGCTCCCCTGTTAGTGGACGCTGACACTCCCAACTAGGCCTGGTAAATCCACCTTCTAAAAGTCAACCCGGACTAGGACTTGCGTGATCGGTAGTCCCTGTTGGAATCTTTGGTCTGTAAGCTGTGTTGCGGCCTTAACATTGTGTTGATTGGTTAAATATTATTTAACTTACCTTCCCGGGCCTCTTGAGCTTTTATAACACCCTAAGCATGCGTGGTCTTGCTTTAACGCCTCATCTGAATTATGGCACCTCTGAGAGTACAGTGCTCCCTCAGTACTAGTAAATAAACAATGAAAAGCATTTTGCTCTGAGGGAAAGTATTAATTTAAAATGCAAAGGAAGGCCTGGCCCTGAATTGCTGTTTGATTGGTATCCAGTGGATCTGCCTGGAAGACTTCGATTTTGGAGAGGAGACAAGATCCTCTAACTTTACATCCTATTTAATTTCTGCCCTAATCTAGAACCAACAATACCCAAAAAGAATCTCAGAAGTATCCTTCCATCTCTATAAGATGATGGACATTTTTTTAAATTCATTTTTACGAGATGTGGACTTTGTTGGCTGGGCCAACATTTTTTGCCCATCCCTAATTGCCCTTGAGATGTTGCTGGTGAGCTGACTTCTTGAACTCCTGCAGTCTCTCTCTGGTGTAGGTACACCCACCGTGCTATTAGGAAGGATGTTCCAGGATTCTGACCCAGCTACAGTGAAGGAACAGTGATACATTTCCAAGTCAAGATGGTGATTGACTTGGAGGGGAACGTCCGGGTGGTGGTGTTCCCAGACATCTGCTGCTCTTGCCCTTCTAGATCAGGCATTGTCGAACTTGGGGGCGCAACCTACGGGTGGATCATGGGCGGGTGTCGGGAGGGTCGTGGAGCCGTCCGTCGTGGCGCTCCCGATCGTGAAATCTGCGCGCAACAGCCGCAGCAGCCGGCTGTTAATAATGCTGGCTGCTGGCGGCCTTCAAAATGACCGTGAACATGTAAAACAAATGCGGCCGCACTGCGCATGTGTGCCCAAAACTATGCAAATGCGCGCCGATGATCGGGCACACATGCGCAATGCGGCCGCTTTTTTGTTAAACGGTCGCAGCTTTTTGTTTTACAAGTTCGGGGGGATTTTATTCATTTATTTTATTCATGTAATTTTTATTTTTTTCATTTATTTAAGTCATTCTTAAAACATTTTTTTTTTACAAGTTCGGGGGGGGGGTTTATTTGATAAAATTTTACAGGAAAAAAATGCAGAACTTTGGACAGATGGAGACTCCACACTTTCCGACACGGGAAGGCTTCACCTTCATCCAACAGGTTCCATTGGAGGAGCGTGTACGAGGGCCAAAGAGACCCAAAACCATTTCCTCCATTTTTGTCAGCTGCAAACAAGGTAAGAGAAAATGGTGGGTCGCGTAGGTCGGCTGGCGTAGGTCACGAAGGTCGGCCGGGTTGGGTCCCGAAGGTTGGCCGGTTGGTAAAAATGGGTCCCTGGAAAAAAAGTTTGAAGAACACTATTCTAGATGGTAGTGGGTCGTGGGATTGGAAGGTGCTGCCTAAGGAGCCTTGGTGAGTTCCTGCAGTGCATCTTGTAGATGGCGCTACTACTGCTACTCTGCACCAGTGGTGGAGGGAGTCAGTGTTTGTGGAAGGGGTCCAATCAAGCAGGCTGCTTTGTCCTGAACAAAGAACAAAGAAATGTACAGCACAGGAACAGGCCCTTCGGCCCTCCAAGCCCGTGCCGACCATGCTGCCCGACTAAACTACAATCTTCTACACTTCCTGGGTCCGTATCCTTCTATTCCCATCCTATTCATATATTTGTCAAGATGCCCCTTAAATGTCCCTATCGTCCCTGCTTCCACTGCCTCCTCGGTAGCGAGTTCCAGGCACCCACTACCCTCTGCGTAAAAAACTTGCCTCGTACATCTACTCTAAACCTTGCCCCTCTCACCTTAAACCTATGCCCCCTAGTAATTGACCCCTTTACCCTGGGGAAAAGCCTCTGACTATCCACTCTGTCTATGCCCCTCATAATTTTGTATACCTCTATCAGGTCTCCCCTCAACCTCCTTCGTTCCAGTGAGAACAAACCGAGTTTATTCAACCGCTCCTCATAGCTAATGCCCTCCATACCAGGCAACATTCTGGTAAATCTCTTCTGCACCCTCTCTAAAGCCTCCACATCCTTCTGGTAGTGTGGCGACCAGAATTGAACACTATACTCCAAGTGTGGCCTAACTAAGGTTCTATACAGCTGCAACATGACTTGCCAATTCTTATACTCAATGCCCCGGCCAATGAAGGCAAGCATGCCGTATGCCTTCTTGACTACCTTCTCCACCTGTGTTGCCCCTTTCAATGACCTGTGGACCTGTACTCCTAGATCTCTTTGACTTTCAATACTCTTGAGGGTTCTACCATTCACTGTATATTCCCTACCTGCATTAGACCTTCCAAAATGCATTACCTCACATTTGTCCGGATTAAACTCCATCTGCCATCTCTCCGCCCAAGTCTCCAGACAATCTAAATCCTGCTGTATCCTCCGACAGTCCTCATCGCTATCCGCAATTCCACCAACCTTTGTGTCGTCTGCAAACTTACTAATCAGATGGTGTTGAGCTTCTTGAGTGTTGTTGGAGCTGCAAACATCCAGGCAAGAGTGGTATATCCACTCACACTCCTGACTTGTAGATGATGGGCAGGTTTTGGGGAGGCAGGAGGTGAGTTAGTCACCGCAAGATTCCTAGCCTCTGACCTGCTCTTGTAGCCAAAGTATTTATATGGCTAGTCCAGTTCCGTTTCTGGTCAATGGTAACCCTTGGCATGTTGATAGTGGGGGATTCAGTGAAGGGATTCGGCCCAAGACACCAGTGGCAAATTAGAACTTCAAGAGAGTCAGGAGGCAGAGGTTAGTGTAGTGGCCATCACTAAGGAGAAGATGCTGGGGAAACTGAAAGGTCTGAAGGTAGATATTTCGCCCGGACCGGATTGACTACAGCCTAGGGTTCTGAAGGAGACGACTGAGGAGATTATAGAGACATTGGTGGTGATCTTTCAGGAGTCACTGGAAGCAGGGAGGGTCCCAGAGCATTGGAAAATGGTAATGTAACACCCCTGGTTAAGAAGAGAGGGAGGCAGAAGACATGAAATTATAAGCCGTTTAGCCTGACTTCGGTTGTTGGTAAGATTTTAGAGTCTATTAGTAAGAATGATATTAGAAGTGCATTGATGGATCCTCTTATTGGTTTTCTTCTCTCAATAAGAATTGTGAGTCCGATTGGTAGAGTCTTTTTTAAAGTCTTTATTGTTAGTCACTTCACTGGTATACACTTGAACAAGAACTGCAGAACTGAATAAAACTTGGCCCATGGGAGGTTTACAAACAATAAAACTTAGGAATGAAATATCGAACAATACATAAAAATGTCAAGCACATGGCAAAAGCATCAGCACAAAAGAAACCACTGAACACAAACAAAACAGATGAATGATTCAAAAATTCAGGAACAAAGACCTGAACCAAGTGGTTCTATTTTTAAGGAAATTTTTATCTCTGGGTTTAACCCCTCCTTTACATTCATTGGCTTCCAATTTTTAGCTGGGACCTTGAGATTGATTGGTGCCTATCAAAACTAGCTTAGTGTTTGCGTGCACAGCCTCAGAAAAAGTACTAAGTTATTATTAATGTATTTCTCATGCTTTGCCATATTACATAGCTTGACGGAGATCTAACTAAAAATTGATCAGTTGATTACACAAGGAACACTCTATTCTCTGTATTGAATACAATGGAATACAATGGTTAATTCATTGTATGAGAAATGATTTAGTTCCCACATTCAGGACTACTCGTAATATTTTGCTTATTGGCATTCAACTAGCCACTATATGAATAAAACTAGACTCTACCTGCATGGTAAAATAGGACTGAGTCAGCATGGGTTTGTCAAGGGGAGGTCATGCCTGACAAATCTGTTAGAACTTTTTGAGGAAGGAGCAAGGAAGTTAGACAAAGGAGAATCAGTGGGCACGATCTATTTGGATTTCCAGAAGGCCTTTGACAAGGCGCGGTACAGGAGGCTGCTAAATAAGACAAGAGCCCATGGTGTTAGGGCCAAGGTACAGCATGGATAGAGGATTGGCAGACTGGCTGAAGGCAGAGAGTGGGGATAAAGGGGCCCTTTTCAGAATGGCAGCTGGTGACTAGTGGTGTTCCACAGGGGTCAGTGTTGGGACCACAGCTATTCACAATACGCATTAATGATCTGGAAGAAGGAACTGAGGGCATTGTTGCTAAGTTTTCAGATGATCCAAAGATCTGTAGAGGGACAGATTGTGATGAGGAAGCAGGGAGGCTGCAGAAGGACCTGGACAGGCTAGGCGAGCGGGCAAAGAAATGGCAGATGCAATATAATGTGGAAAAGTGTGAGGTTATGCACTTTGATTGGGAGAATAGAGGCATAGTCTATTTCCTAAATGGGAAATGGCTTCAGAAATCAGAAGCACAAAGGAACATAGGAGTCTTAGTTCAGGATTCCCTTAAGGTTAACATGCAGGTTCAGTTGGCAGTTAGGAAGGCAAATGCAATGTTGGTATTCATGCCAAGAGGGCTAGAATACAAGATCAGGGATGTATTGTTGAGGCTGTATAAGACTCTGGTCAGACCCATTTGGAATATTGTGAGCAGTTTTGGACCCCGTATCTAAGGAAGGGATGTGCTGGCCTTGGAAAGGGTCTAGAGGAGAATCACAAGAATGATCCCCGGAATTAAGAACTTGTCATTTGAGGAGCAGTTGAGGACTCTGGGTTTGTACTCGATGGAGTTTCAAAGGATGTGTGTGTGTGTTGGGGGGGGGGGGGCCTTATCGAAACTTACAGACTACCGAGAAGCCTAGAAAGAGTGAGCCTGGAGAGGGTGTTTCCACTCGGAGGAGAAATTAGAACCTGAGGGCACAGCCTCAAACTGGAGGGACGATCATTTAAAACAGATATGAAGAGGGATTTCTTCAGCCAGAGGGTGGTGAACCTGTGGAACTCTTTGCCGCAGAATGGGGAGGCCAAATCACTGAGTGTCTTTAAGACAGAGATAGATAGGTTCTTGATTAATAAGGGGATCAGGGGTCATGGCGAGAAGGCAGGAGAATGGGGCTGAGAAACATATCGGGCTGCATCCTCCACCGCCGGGATGCTCCATTTTGCCGGCAGCCCGGGGGTTTCCCGATGGCGTGGGGCTGCCCCACAATGGGAAAACCCATTGACCAGCCGGCGAAACTGAGAATCCCACCGGAGTGCTGAAATTTGGCGTGGCAGGGCAGAGAATCCCGCCCATCAGCTATGATTGAATGGCAGAGCAGACTCGATGGGCTGAATGGTCTAATTCTGCTCCTCTGTTTTATGGTCTTCTGATATTTTTCTTCTATGAGATGCCCAGAGTGTCACAAACAGCAAAGATGAAAGTTGTGAGATTGCTTTCTTGATAACTGTGAGTTGCCCATATTTCTCAGCCATACAACAAGGTGCTGAGAACACAGGCACCATAAATCTGCATCTTTAAGAGTCAGCTTGATATTATTCCATGCATGTTTCATGAGTTGACCACAGGCTTCCCTCTGCACGTATTGGGTTCCACATCAAGAGATGTAATATCACCATGGATTCAATTTCACAGAATCTGCTAACCACTTCCAGTGGGATGTTATTTTGTGTGATTGAGAGTGGATATTTGACATCTTGTCCCATGGCATGATGGGTTTTTTCATGCTTAGAGTCAGGGAGACTGATCTTGGAGAGACAATCCATGAGTATTTGTAGCTGAGTTTCCATATGAATAATCAGCGCATCATCGTCAGCGTAGAGATGTTCTCTAGTCAAGACAGGCTATATTTTCATCTTCATTTTCAGTCTGGACAGCTTGCTGTTTGATCTCGTATGTAGGTAAACTCCTTCCATATCTGTAGAGAAGGTAAAGGTCAGGAATGTGGAGGAGAAGATACCAGACAAAGTGGGGGCTCCGACAAAGCCCTGTTTCACTCCATTCTTGACCCTGAAGCTGTTGAAAGTGGAGCCATCAAACTGTACAGTACAGTGCATGTTGTCATGGAAGGAGCGGATGAAGCTGAGGAACTTTGTTGGACAGCCAATTTACCCCAAAGCCTTGTAGAGTCCTGTCCTGTTGACAGTATTGAATGCATTTGTGAGATCTATAAAAGTAAGAGAAAGATGTATACCCTGTTTCCTACACTTCTCTTTTAGCTGGCGTATGGAGAGGTTCATTCCATTGTAGATCTGCCAGTTTGGAAACTGCACAGTGCTTCTGGATACACTCAGTCTGCAAGTAGGTGGAGCCTTTTCAATAAGACCCTAACAAAGTCCTTCCTAGGGTTCCTTGTCCAACTCAACCATGACAGGATGCTGCGGGAGAGTATTAAACAAAGAGTCGGAGATGTTTTTCTGTTGGGAGTACAACTCACAATAGTGTTCAACCCAGCGAGTACTTCACCATTCACTGACTTCAACAGGGCAACTTTGGCGATAGTTGAACCAAGCACCCTCTTGGCCTTATCATAGATAACATGTAGATTTACGTTTGTCACAGGGAGTTTGGATTTCTTGACATAGGCTGATTCAGAGTTTATTTGCACAGTCTTTTGTTCATCATTCTTGGATACTTTTAAACCATACAGTGTTCTAGCTGGATTTATGTTATAATGAACATTCAGAATGGATTTCAAAACGGAACATTTTATTTGGCCAACCTCAATGAATTTTTTGAAGAGATAACAATGCGACTAGGTAGGGGGGATGCAGTAGATGTAATTTATCTGGATTTTCAGAAAGCCTTTGATAAATGAGCACACCAGAGAATGCATGTTCAGGGAAAACGTATCAGAATGGATTCCTTGTTGGCTTCACAGAAAGCACAGAGTAGACATGTAGGGACAATAGTTGTCCAGTATGCCAGAAGATGAAAAGTGCTGTTCCACAAAAATCAATGCTGGGACCTCTGTTGTTCACAATTAATATCACTGATCAATACTTTGGAATCAAAAACACAATTTGTCAATTTTCAGTTGACATCAAATTGGAGGGAGTGGGTGGTGGGAATAGTGTGAGAAAGGGGGTAATACTCAATACAAGGAGGACTGCAATAAATTACGAGAAGATAATAATAGAATTACAGAATGGGCATATCATCAGTACATGAATTTTAACATAGATAATTGTGAGGCATTACATTTTAGCAAGAAAAATAGGGGGCTGGATTCTCCGTCGGCAGGATCCTCTGGTTCGCCGGCAGTGCACTCACACCCATGGATTTCCCAATGGTGTGGGGTTGCCCACAATCAAAAACCCCGTTGGCCGGCTGCTGGGACGTAGTATCCTGTTGCCGGCGGAGGCGGGCCACACCCAAAAACGGGTGCGGTGGGACGGAGAGTCCCACCCAAGGAGTTGCATTGACTTAGAAATTAAGAACTAATTGGTGTAAAGAAGTAAAAGTATCTGGAAATACAAATACACAAATCATTAAAGGTAGCAACCCAGCTTACAAAGGCCTTAAAAAAGCAAATTAATGACTAGGATTTATCTTGATGGGAATAGAATTGGAAAGTAATGGAGTTATGCTAAACCTGTATCAAAACGTGGTTAGATCATAATAGGAGTTCTGTGTACAATTCTAGTCACCATATTGTTGAAAATGAAGATATAGAGGCACGGTAGAGGATGCAAAATAGATTTGCAAGGATAATACCAGAAATGGGGAGTTGTACCAATGAGAAGAGAATGAACTGAAAAGACTGGGAGAATACTGATGAATGACCTAATGGAAATTTTTTAAGTGAAAAGTTTTAATAGCATAAACACAGGTGGAATGTTACCGCTTATGGGGATGAGCAAAACTACAGACCATCAATATAAGTAATCATGAAAAAATCAAATAGGGAACTTCAAAGAAAGGTCTTTACCCAGAAAGTGATGAGAATGTGGAACTCACGACTGCTGGAGAAGTTGAAGTGAATAATATCAATGCATTCAACGAGAGGCTAGATAAGCATATGAGGGAAATGCGAATAGAGGGTTATGCTGATAATGAGGAAAGACAGAGGGAAACTTGAGTGAAACATACACATCTGCACGGACTGGGTGGATAGAGTGTTCTGTTTCTGTGTTTTTTTATTCTATGTAATTTCCACTGAAAGTGAATTCCACTAAAGAGATGTGTATGATGTGCCTGCACTGGTACGTTTAGTACCACTGAGCCTTGGAAGTGTGTCGCTCCAAGATACAGAGAGATGTGAAAAGCTCAGCAAGAACTAGTCCACCAATTACTGTGGCTCAGAAAGGCATTATATTGCTTAATTTCATGTCTATTGGATCATTCCAGGGGTAACAGACAACTTTGACTAAGTAAATTAATTTGCTGTATATTCTTGGAGAAGGCAAGTAATAAATGCCTTGTTTGCGAGGGTAGCACAGTTTATTACATTTGATGCAGGGTCAGGATAAATGCTTGACTGGACCATTAATTGTTGTCAGATCACAGAGCTTCTCTGAATGCTTGGAGCTATAAATTTAAGTTCATACTCTAATTCCACACTATTACTTGAGCTAAAAGGAATTCTGTTCTCTTAGTGTCCAATTAGGACAGAGTTACAGGGCAGCACGGTAGCATTGTGGATAGCACAATTGCTTCACAGCTCCAGGGTCCCAGGTTCGATTCCGGCTTGGGTCACTGTCTGTGCGGAGTCTGCACATCCTCCCTGTGTGTGCGTGGGTTTCCTCCGGGTGCTCCGGTTTCGTCCCACAGCCCAAAGATGTGCAGGTTAGGTGGATTGGCCATGATAAATTGCCCTTTGTGTCCAAAATTGCCCTTAGTGTTGGGTTACTGGGTTATGGGGATAGGGTGGAGGTGTTGACCTTGTGTAGGGTGCTCTTTCCAAGAGCTGGTGCAGACTCGATGGGCCGAATAGCCTCCTTCTGCACTGTAAATTCTATGATCTATGATATATTTCTGATATGAAAGTCAGTATGCAGGAGCTACTGTGATTCATTCATCCTTCTGCCCACTTTCAGAAACAAGGGCAGGCTGTTCACTGCCTTCTCAGAGAGAAGGGATATCCTATGCCACCTTCGCTTCTAACATAATTGGTAAAGGACCACACATCGAAAGAGGAGATATTACAATAATCCAAACTTCAGCACCTGGCTAAAATTTGAACAGGTCATAGATTCACACGCCTGAATATGTCTAGGTGTTCTCTCGTATGATCCTAACATACGGCAAATTGTCTGCTGCATCCTCTATAATTTCAGTCTTCTAAAAAGCCTAATTGTTGTGACTCCTCATAAGGAAATTGAGTCAAAAACTGATTCCCCAAGACAAATGAACTCAGAGGACAAAGCAGAATCACAGACAGATACAGGGAGAGAGCTGCAACAAATTCATTAGAGATTTTCAGTAACGTTTGCTTATATTACAGCTCTACAATAACTGTAATAATTAAGGTCTTCCATATAATTTACATCTTGGGCTGGATTCTCCGGCTCGAATAGAGAATTCATGGGAGGTTTATGACCAAAAAATTGCCGCCGGCCCCTCACTGATTCTGGGACTGGTGAGGGGTTAGCCGCGGCGCCAGGTGAGACTCGGGCGGAGAATGGCTGGGTCCCTGGCCGCGCATGCACACGGCTGACAACCTGCAGCGATCGTGCCGTACAACATGGCGCAGGCCGTTTGCGGGCCCGACCCGCCGTCCGCGACCCCACAGGCCACCCCCTAGCCACCCTCCACCAGTACCCCAGCCCTCGCGAAAGCACCCCCGGTCAACGGCACAGATCCCAGCCGAGTGGGGCGGCACAGTTCACAGTCCGCAGCAGCCACTCTGGGTTCCCGACCGCTGAGATCACACGTGTCCCGCACCGTCGGGAACCCCATTGGGGGCGGAGTTCCCGACGGTGGGCCTGCCGATGACGCGCCACACCATTGCAACAATGCGCAATGCGATTACGGCATTTCCGAGGGGGCGGAGCATGACTGAGCGGCGTCAAACCAACGCCAGCCCCTATTTGGCCGTCGGAGCCGATTCTCCGTCCGATTGCCGATTACAATATCCTGCCCCTTATCTATCTATATATCTATCTATCTATATTGTTTTTATAACATTAAACAGGAAACAAAAAAAATCTTTAATTCTTGATTCTCATTCTTACTCCATAAAGCTCACACTCCAAATATTTGGGAGATTCTGCCTGTTCTGCAGGTGAGAAATGTATTTGCAAGGAACTTTAACTTGCACTATTTGTATTATTTTTACTCAAGCAATTATAAAGCTGTTTTTATGCATTTCTACCACCAGCAGGGAGCTTTTTCCCACCGGCTAAGCATATTAAAATTAATAAATGAAAATTCATGGGCAACTGACTTGCAATTTTCAGATATTCACAGCTGGTGGGCAAGACTTCACACTGGTCATCGGAATTTGGAAAATCGCCATTTGTATTTTCTGCCTTCTACCAAAGAATCAAATGTAAAAGCAACAGAAAGCAAAATATTAAATTTAAAGGCTGTGTTTAGAAAAAGGTTTGTTCCAATCGAGTTTCTCACCTAGTTTGTGCCCTTTGGTTTATTAATTTGGTCAAATCTATACGCTTCCTTACATCTGTGACATTTTTGTTGATTTGATATTATAGCTGGCGGTATTGACTAGAATTAAGTTGCTCATGAACTGACTAAAAGCAGTTTTATTACACTAAAGACACTAATTAAACATAAGTTGGTGTTGTTATAATCCTGCCTGATTGACTGCTTGTATCTGTTTGTGCCTGTGAGAGTGTGAGGTAGAGGGAAGTGCCTGTAGCAGTATAACATCCAACCCTCATGGGAGTTGCTAGCTATTAATTATTACATATTTCAGTACACTAAAAATAATAAATTTGACAGTTCCAGATATTAAAAGTTTCATTTAAGATGTCAGAGGAAAGTATGCACATTACCAGAAAATTCCTTCACCCCATTCATTTCCAATTTAAAATAATTGACATATATAATAAATGAGTTTTCACTATGACTTTGTACATTCACGTAACATTTGTTTCTTACCATTCTAATTTACCTTTTTGCACACAACACGACTAAAGGCATGATATACTGTGATTGGCAAGTTTTTCAAAACAACAGTATTATTATTGTTTGTGCCAACAGGAATGTTGTCATCACCTACCATCCAAATCGGAGAGTCTGTATGCACCAATTCTCCTTGAAAGCAGCTTCTTTGCACTTCTACCTTTAGATACAGTCTGAAGGTATTGGTGTGTGGGCAGTGTTAACCTCTGGGGTAGCCTGAACCTGTATCATACACCTCCATTGATTGCTGCTTCCTTCCTCCAAAAGGTGAGTTCACACCCATTGGTGGAGCTAATAGTCGAGATGTGAGCAGAAAGAATCCTCAGAACAATGGTCACAAAGTTTGATAAGAACCTAAGCAGTTAACAGAGGACAAAGAAATTTAAAAGGAAAATCAGTGTGGAAATGATCTCTCAGCAATTGAATGATTCCGTGAATGAACATCTTGTGTGGACCTTTTTAAACTAATGTCTATATCTAGCTCTGTGCTTGGTTGCCTAGTATACATATTATGGCGTGTTGACAAACATATGGCAAACTGTCCAACATCAGCCCGGTATCATAACAAAAAACATATTTTGATTGTTTTCATTTTATTACGCTCCTTCCTGTGTCAGTACCAAAAGCTCCAACGAAAACCTTGCGCCATTGCAGGATCTCTACTGAAACACTGGCTGAAACCGTTGCGGGATTACCAGCCCCGCCACCTGAAGAGTCAGTGATCACAGTCACCCCGCAGCCATTTAATGTTCTGAGGACTGTTCAGCATATGGTGATTCATAGAATCATAGAATTCCCTATAGTGCAGAAGAATGCCATTCATCCCATTGAGTTTGCACCAACCCTCTGAAAGAGCACCCTACCTAGGCCCACTCCCCTGCAAACCCGTAACCCCACCTGACCTTTGGACACTGAGGGGCAATTTAGCATGGTCAAGCCACCTACCGCACATCTTTGGACTGTGGGGGGAATCGGGAGCACCTGGAGGAAACCCACGCAGACACAGGGAGAACGTGCAGACTCCACACAGATAGTCATCCAAGGTTGAAATTGAATGTGGGTCCCTGGCACTGTGAGGCAGCAGTGCCACCGTGCCACCCTTGAAGCTGGCAACCTTTCTCATCCCTATCCCCACGTTTCACACCAGTCAGTACATGGGCGAAATTCTCCCGAAACGGCGCGATGTCCGCCGACTGGCGCCCAAAACGGCGCAAATCAGACGGGCATCGCGCCGCCCCAAAGGTGCAGAATGCTCCGCATCTTTGGGGGCCAAGCCCCAACCTTGAGGGGCTAGGCCGATGCCGGAGGAATTTCCGCCCCGCCAGCTGGCAGAAACGGCCTTTGTTGCCCCGCCAGCTGGCACGGAAATTACATCTCCGGGCGGCGCATGCGCGAGAGCGTCAGCGGCCGCTGACAGTTTCCCACGCATGCGCATTGGAGGGAGTCTCTTCCGCCTCCGCCATGGTGGAGACCGTGGCGGAGGCGGAAGGGAAAGAGTGCCCCCATGGCACAGGCCCGCCCGCGGATCGGTGGGCCCCAATCGCGGGCCATGCCACCATGGGGGCACCCCCCGGGGCCAGATCGCCCCGCGCCCCCCCAGGACCCCGGAGCCCGCCCACGCTGCCTGGTCCCGCCGGTAAGGTAGGTGGTCCAATTTATGCCGGTGGGACAGGCAATTTATCGGCGGGACTTCGGCCCACTCGGGCCGGAGAATCGAGCGGGGGGGCCCGCCAACCAGTGTGGCGCGATTCCCGCCCCCGCCGAATCTCCAGTGCCAGAGACTTCGGCAACCAGCGGGGCGGGATTCACGCCAGCCCCCGGCGATTCTCCGACCCGGCGGGGGGTCGGAGAATGTCGTCCCATTTCTCAACTGAACTATTCAGTGCATACATGAAACAGGATTATGTTGCAAAACGAGGGCTCTGAAAAATAATGCAGCTTACGTTTCACTTGCAATGTAAGATGTTAATATGGGTAAAAAGTATTAATCA
Organism: Scyliorhinus torazame; assembly: GCF_047496885.1. Lineage (NCBI taxonomy): Eukaryota > Metazoa > Chordata > Chondrichthyes > Carcharhiniformes > Scyliorhinidae > Scyliorhinus > Scyliorhinus torazame. Next base: position 57,570,086 of record NC_092716.1, on the reverse strand, counting down.
GAACTGATTTTTTCAACATTTTTGGTGGCTGGAATATTTATTTTGCTTTTTAATCAGGAGTAGAGAATGTAACAATCCCAAAACACAAAAGCTTATATTGGGTATGTGGCCATTTCAACTTCATTATATATAAATATCTTTTGTTAGTGCACACTCTAGTGGAAGCCCTTGATGGTTTCAGCATCTGGTACAGCTCTTCAAGTATTTACATTTATATCTAGGCATTGTAGTGGAACTGGAGTTTGTCTTATAGAGGGAAGTGAATTTATGCATATGTTTTCTCCAGATTGATACTTCTGGAGAAGTGCAAGCAGACCATAGGAATCAATGTTGTTTGCTTTTTATTCATCATCTACATAGTAAATGGTCAGAAATTGTTGCAACAAATTCCATAACCACCACTTCTGTCATTGATATTCGAGACAAGTTGTTCACAAAATGGAGTCTGCCGGAGACTATCACAAGGAAAATGTACCCCAGTTTGCTTCCAGTCAGTTCACAGAGTTCCGAGCAAGTTATGAAATTCATCGCCATCTGACATCACACTACAACCTATAATCAAATGGTGGCATTGAACAATTCAACAGGGTAATAAGCAGGGTGATAACCCTGTGCAAAACACCTTGTGGGACATGTTGTCAAGGGGCACATGCCCCATCTGTTTCTGATGCTGCTAGCTCAGACCCCTACACTCAGCAACCACTGGACAGCCCTGAACAGACACCACCAAACGTGTATGCATGCACCTGAACTTGTGCAGAAACAATGCCTGCGGTAGAAACCCGGGATAGAAGCAATCCAGGAAAAAACAGGTTCCGAGTAGGTCTGACCCACGACCCAGGACAGGAAGGAAAATTGTGGTCCAAGAATTTCCAGGACGATTGGTTTTGGTGGTGATAAAAGACAGACAAACTACTAACCTGCCAGAGGGGAAGACATCTGAACAATCCATTCACATTCTATTTAGCACATATTGATCCAGCCTACACTCCCTGTCCATAAAGATGCCAACCAAACCTATGAGAGGTCATTTGCCACATATCACACTTAAGCCGTCAACACCAGTTAGCAAGAATGCCAGAGCAAAAGCAAATGAAATAGCAAAGTGACAAGGCAAAGCAAAGCGTACTTTAACTAACAAACAGGCACAAGGAAACTACGATTTGAAATTGGAGTTTGGGTTTGAATCAAATGACAAAATCTTGACCTTGCATCATCTGCATCAGGTCCAAAGTAAATCAAGCAGTTGCTCGATATCAATGCTTATCTGTTGTATAACAACACAAAGTGAAATGCAAGATGCTTGATAGCGAACAGAACAGGATTGAAGGGAACCAGCTATTTCTGATAGGTAAAAAGGTCATTAATTTAGCCATTTTAATGTAAATACTAAAGCCCAGTTTAAAATCCATTTTAAAATGAATTTCATCATAAAACTTCAAGCATAACTTAGATTACAAAAACACACAGCTTGCAGGATTTGCAAAGGCAACGCACAGAATTTGAAACATCTAAAAGCTAGCTAAAGCTTATGCAACATTTTACTGAAAAGTTAAATTGATATTATAAACTGTCCATTGTTCTAATGAACAGAATTGCAAAAGTTAAGCAGCCATACCACAACCTGATCAAGGTCACCATGACTACATGAACACACAATTGTTCAGAATACAGATAATATTGCAGTCAGCAGAAAAACCAGTAACAACTGGAATTGATTAAAAGAATATACCACATTCCAACACAGGACAAGCATCTAAAAAGCAACATGTCTTCAGAAATGTTGCTTATTGATGATTGACAACTCGCCATCCAACCAAATGCATTTGAGTACCTACCCAAGCCAATCAGCACATTCCAGGGGTAGGAACTGATGGAGTCAGACTGATAACATTCTCCTTAAACATAGAGGACCGGGCAGCCATTTTCCATCCAGGGTCACTCTATACCTTTTACCTAACTACTCGCTATCCTTATTTCGTATTTTCATATTTCCACTCTAACTCTTGAAGTTTGCGCAAGCTGTTTTGCTTTGAGCAAGAACCATTACTGTATTTTGAAAGTTAAATCTGTTATAAACCATGAAGCCAATTATATCTCTTGAAGTCTTTTGCTGGCAAGGGCTTTATTGAGAACATTTGATTTGTAACCACAAGAAGATCTTAGTCTCTCAATTATAATCAAAAAAACACAATAAAAGATTTTTATTTCGCATCCGAGAAGTGTAACTTAAATTCTACTGAGTTTTGAAGTGTATACGAGACTACACTTAAACCGCACGGTAGATTCCTACAAGGATGCTTTCAGGGCAGTGATGATGAGGATACATTTTCTTTTCCTATGAGTGTAACGGTCTGACAGCAATGAGATATCGTAATTATGCCGCCTGAGTAAGAAGGATGAACATCCATGATGCAGAAAGTAATTAATCCCTCTGTAAGGATTCTCCTGGTTAATCTCTGTCTGTCCCGCTTTTCTCCTTTTAATTTCCATTAAACTGTTCACTATTTCCATTTTTTACCCCTGGATGGTAAATGCCTTTAAAACCAAGCAGTGTATCTTTAATTTAAAAACAGGAAATTCCAGCAAGGTGTGCTGTTTGGCCTGACATCAGTTGCGACCCATCTTGATGGACTTGGTTGGTGTCCAATGAGCTGTTTTAAATTGCCAGGCCCTTTGCTGATACTCGATGCTGATTGGTGCTGACCGTTCTGGAATGTTCTGCAGAGCTAGGAAGGTTTGATCTTGGTTTCAATTTTAAAAATCCAGCAGAATATCTACACCTTGGCTGGAATCCTCTCCAAGTAAACATATCCAGCTAGCTTTTGCTTTCTATCCAGCCTGTGAGTGTTTAATTCCTGAAGACAGAACTGGAGGGAACTCTTTGGGTTTCCATCCCTGAGCGTTTATGAGACCTCACTAAAATCTCATGGAAGCCATTTCCCTGATACTGTTTTTCCTAAGTAAAGCTCAGGGACATTCTGGTGAGCTTGGAAACCAGTTAAGTTTAAACCACAGGCTAAAGCTGGGGAGAAGGTGAGACCAAGAGTCTTAAGAATTGAATTAGTCTTAGGCTGTTCTTTTGGAGTGAGGGCCCATGGCAATAAAAGTTAAAATGACTTCCTCAGAGGAAACCCTACTGTCTGGTAGTTCTAATTGAATATTACCGCCAGAAGATCCTCATTAGCAATCCAGCCAGTTGCTTCAATCCCTAAGCCTGCGGCAACGACCTCAACATTGGAAGCAAGGACACATCTTTCATTTCAAATTTGAATTCCTGTTATTATGACCCTCTGTGTGTGTCTGTATTTGTGTGTTTGGACAGAGGGTGGAACGGTAAAAGGGAAGAGTATTAGATTAGCTGGCCATTATTCCATTACAATTATTGCATGTTTCAACTTTATTTCTGCTATAAATAAACAGTTGTTGTGTTTAACTTACAAATCTGATGCCACTAAGTCATTGCAGCAGTCAAGGGCCAAATGTCTCAGAAATGTTATACAAACTATTAGTTAATTTGCTTGTGTGCGGGGCTGGAATTGCCTGTGGGGCTGGAATTGACTGTACACTCACCCAGGATGTCGGAACAGCTCTAACATTCCTGAGACACATACTCATCAAACTAATTGGCCATCAAGAGTTAACCCTTAACAATGTCAGCTGCCCACAGTCTCAAAGTCAAGGACAGGGGTGAAATCTCAGGATTCAAGGATAAACACTTGAATACACAGGATTGAGAGGAACTAGGTCTTCATATGTGTCTGACCCCAGCACCTGCCAAAGAGGATCCTTTAGCCACACCCCCCCCCCCTCCAAGGTGGAGATCATGTACAGTTGACCCTGCCCATGAGGGATGGGTAACCACAGAAATCTCCTGTCAGAACCTCTAGTGATGAAGAGAATAAGGGAGGGGACAACCAGACGGGAGGCCAGAGATGTCTCTGACAGGGCGAGGGATTTGACCGTGGCCGGTCATGCAATGGAGATGAAAGGGCACCTGAGTTGTGAGTGAGCGGTAGCCACCGGATAAGGTGTAGGACTGGCTGCTTCCATGAGCGCGAAGCCAATGGGTGAGGGGAGGTACTGAAGTTAAGCGGTTCCGACACCAATCTGATGGTTTCTCTCTCATCCCTTACAGCTGATCAAGAGATATTGGTACTGTAGCCACCTAAAATGGCTGATTCCCGATTAATTTGGCCAAAACCCGATGTAAAATGGCTAACCAAAAAGGCTGATGGGAAAAGCAGCCAACAGGGCACAAACGGACAGCTGCAGACAGAACAGTGTATTCGGCTCTGGGGTAGTCGGCCCAGATCGATACCTGCAACTATTAGCAGCACATCAACCCAGACATCTGCAGTTTAATCGGCTATCCCCGGGAACAATTGCAACAAATTAGCAATTGAAAGCCGATCCAGACCTCTCGGCGCCAGCAGTGGCCGAGACAAAGAAAGGTGAACGGCCACCGATCAAGGAATCGCCCCATTATTGGAGCATATCGAACCAAGTGATTGGGACCAAGTCAAGGTCCGCCCCAAGAGGCGGGAAGCCCCTGGGAACTATAAGAGTAAGGGGCCAAGTTCAGATCGACCCTTCTCTCCCTTCTTCTCCTGCTCGCAACCTTCGCAAGAACCATCGACAAGAAACCGTAAGTTTGACTCCAGCGATCGCTACCCGATAGAGACTCCTAGCCATCAACCTGTATCAGCCTTTGAATCCCGCAGGCCAGACCCAATTCGATAAGCCATTCGTTTCCCTGACCTGGTGGGCCATTCCCAAAGTTAAGTATTGGTCTGTAGTGGTAGGTAGTAGTCTAGAAAGTAGGATTATTGTATAAGTATTTATTGATGTATATAATAAATTATCGTTGATTTAACATTTACTAAGCGGTGTGCTGTCTTATTAATCATAACTAGAGCTTGAACCACGTGGCGGTATCAGAAAGATACCTGCCGACTCGTGAGCAAAGGTGACAGAATTAGAGCTAATAAAACTAAGGCTAATAAGAGTAACATTTTGGCGACTCCGCCGGGACCCGATCTAGAAGTGGAAAACCACTCCAGGAGAACCCAAGGAACCTTTGAATTAGAATCCAATTGGAAACAAAAAACCACAAGTGTTCAAGCGGTTCTGATTAATAATTCATAATTCGGAAGTGTGTGTATGCATGCGAAACTAACAGGGCTATAAGGTAAAACTGATAGATTTTTGTTGCGTCAAAACTGTCGGAAGTCTGTATTTTCGGAAATTAGCGCAAGCCGTACCCACATCTACGACACCACCTGAGCCCCCTGTTCCAAATTTAACCGAAGCAAGCAGATAGGAGAGATGGCCATGCAGGCAATGCAACGCCTCATGAATCCTGAGGAATTTGCGGTCGCAGCGACGAGCAGCAGTAGAGTGGGACAGTGTCCCATTTGGAAGGAGGAAATTCAGAAATATCTCAAGGGCAAAGGATGGCCCATGTGGGATGATTTCTGCAGTAATGACGACTCAGGTCCCGGAAGTATAGGGCATACTTGGTGGGAGAACATGAGTGAAATCCACAAAAAGAATTCAGCAAAAGCGCGCAAACCGATGGCAATTGTGTCCTGTCTGGCACAATTGCGAGGCACAGAGGAGGTCGTCAGGATGCTCCGCAAAGAAGTAGAGGGCATACATCGCATGAGTAAAGTCGATGTATGCGAGGTTGAGAAAGAGAATTTAGAGTTAAGAAGGAAATTGGCAGCAAAGGACGAAGAGGTGGCTGACGCCAAACGGGGTCACCAGTCTTGTCTGGCGCATTTAAGCAGTTTCCAACCCCAGTACGAGAAGGCTTATCAGGACACGCAGCGTGCAGTCCTGGTAAAGAAAGAGACAGAGAAGCAGGTGGAGACGCTACAGAAGCAATGTAGTGATCTCAAGGCAGCCTTGAGAGCGCTCCACGCTGCAACCACGGAACAAAGGCAGAGTACCATAGACCATGTGACGTGCCGGAAGCAAACTGCTTTCTGTCCAAAAGGGATTCCAAGAAACCTTTGGGAAAAGTTTAGAACAGGAAGACGGCCCTGATTGGGAAGAATTGCAGGAAACAGCGCAGAGATATGTTCAGGGAACATGTGCGCAGGGAAAGCCCCAAAGGAGAAAAGCACCCCCACCCCCCACACAGCAGGTAGTTCAGGATCCGATGTACCCTGTAACAACCCACCGCACAGCCACATCAGACGAGGTGGAATTCCTATATTCCACCTCCCTCACAGTGACCCAATTACGGGACGCGTGTGCGAAAATTACACCGTTCCTCCCCGCTTCAGCCCCACACCATTTCTTTGCCACCGTCAAACATCAGGCGACCATGTACGGCCTGGATGAGAGAGAGCATGTAAAGCTCATGGTTCTAAGCTTAGACCCATCGGTAGCAGCAGCCCTTCCCGACCCACAGAACGTAGGAGGAGGCACCCTTGTAGAAATGCATACCGCGATCCTGGATGCGATCGGGTATAACCGGGGTGACCCCGTAGATGGCCCAAATAAGTGCAGGCAGAAGAAGTCTGAACACCCCACATCGTTCGCAGGACGCTTGTGGATTCACTTTGAAGCCGTTTTCGGAGACGTAGACCGTGCCCATTTGTCCCCAGACAATATGGCCAAATGGACCCGCACCCTTATCTCCCATGCCACAGAGGCAGGACAGAATGCCTGTATGATCCCTCGGAGGAGGCTCATAACGAGAAGTGGGTGGTTCAAAGATTGTCCTGCGTTTGGGAGCAGACTGTTCACAATCAACCCGCCGCTAAAACCACAGAGGAAAAGCAAGTCGCCGCAGACATGCAGGCAGTAAAAGCCACACCTCACAACCCCGCCTGGGTAAATGAGGGAAAGAACAGCCCCCCAGCAAAACCGCAAGAATGTTACAACTGCGGACAGTTGGGACATTTTGCCAAAGAGTGCAATGCCCCTAAAAAGCCACAGAGAGCCCAACAGACAGGCACTCTCAGTAAGAAAAAGGCAGAGCCCATACATAGCGTTAGCGCCCGTTCGGATCAGACGGACTTGACCGGAACGGACTGTCGGTGTACAGGCTCCCCCAGTTGGGTCTGCGACACCCTTTGGGATAGGTCAGGACGACCCGTAGTCGCAGCGAAAATTCGGGGACAGCCTATCGAGTTTCTTTGGGACACAGGAGGGTCCCGCACCACCGTAAATTCCTCCACCCTTTGTCAGGACACGTGGCCCACGACAGCCACTATCACCCTCAGTGGCTTTACAGGCCACTCACAGCAGGGACACATCACAGCCCCTGTACCCATTCAAATAGGAAACATTACCACAAAACACCCCGTAGTTTTAGTCGACCTGCCCCACACAGCAGAACACATTCTGAGAATCGACTTTATGAATTCCCACCACCTATCCTTCGATCCAGTCAACCAGTGTGTCTGGAAGATGGCAAAATCCGCTAGAGCCCCCGCAACGCTCACCATAGGGGACTACATGAACAAAATTAGCGCAGTAGGCGGGTTTTGGTTCAACCCCACCACACTCAGCATGGACAGACAGGTTAGGGCAGTCCTGCAAAAGAACAGGGCAGCATTCGCGACCCACAAACACAACAGTGGACGGATGACTGGCTCCGTGCAAATAACAGGACCGGACCCTAGATCCCAAAAGCAGTACGGATTCCCCCTAGAAGCAGAGGGAGAAATCCTAAAGGTTATAGAGAGCTTATTAGAGCAGGGCGAACTAAGATCGGTCGCCTCAACTAATAATGCCCCGATTTGGCCAGTAAGAAAGCCCAACGGATCATGGCGCTTGACCATTGATTATCGGGAACTCAATAAAGTCACCCCCGCAGCAGCCCCCACCGTAGCAACAAGTCTCGAGACCATGCTCAAACAGGGACTCAATGCCCGATATTTCACGGTTTTGGTCGTCAGTAACGGATTCTGGTCCATTCCATTGGCAAAGGCGTGCCAGTATAAATTTGCCTTCACTTTCAGAGCGCAGCAGTACACGTGGACATGCCTGCCACAAGGCTTCCACAACTCCCCCTCCATTTTACACCGACAGCTGGCAAATGGACTAGCGACATTTTCTCGCCCCAAATGCCTGGTACAGTATGTAGATGATCTACTACTGCAGACAGACACTAAGGAAGAGCACATTGAGCTTCTGTCCGAACTCCTGGAATTATTACATTCCATTGGATGTAAAGTCAACCCCAAAAAGGCCCAGATATTGGAAGAAAAAGTGGTATATTTGGATACTATTATCACACACGGCAAATGCGAGATCGAGCACAAAAGAATTGACTCGATCGCTAAATTGCCACTTCCCCAAAACGTTTCAGCCCTCCGGTCGTTTTTAGGACTGGTTGGCTACTGCCGAAACCACATCAACGGTTTCGCCAGCAAGGCAGCGCCCCTCTCAGACCTCCTAAAGAAAGGAGCCCCCTGGGAGTGGCTTCCGCAGCATACGGAAGCTGTGGAATCATTAAAACAGGTGCTCATAGCCGCCCCCGCACTACAAGTTCCAGACCCGCTTTCCCCTTACGCAATAGAGGTAGCGACCACAGACCGCACCCTTTCAGCCGTGCTCCTGCAGGAACGGCACGACCAGCTAAGACCCGTGGCTTATGCCTCCCGGATTTTAGATGCTGTGGAGCAGGGATTTTCAGCCTGTAAGAGGCACCTGCTCGCAGTTTTCTGGGCAGTCCAGTACTTTTCATACATTACCGGACTGAACCCCATCACCATTTTGACCGAGCACACCCCCACCCAACTTTTACTGGACGGACGACTTAAAGATGGTACTGTCAGCCAAATACGCGCTGCTAGGTGGACCCTTCTCTTGCAAGGACGGGACATCACAGTCAAACGGACAAAGACTCACACATACTTAGCGGACAATTTACAGTACCCCGGAACCCCCCATGAGTGTGAAATCATCTCTCCCCACCATAATACAGGCCCCTTTATAGCTAAAACACCCCCCAGAAAATTAGCCACTCCAGCTCACAGCCCCCCTCACCCGGACACGTGTGACCCCATTAGGATCTATGTGGATGGATCTTCCACAGTCTTAGATGGGCAACGCATAACAGGTTGTGGGATTTATGTTGAGGACGCGCAGGGACGCGCCCGCGAGGAAATCGCATTAAAATTACCCGGACACTTAGGCGCGCAGGCGGCAGAGCTTGCGGCCATCGCATACATTGCAGAGCACCCAGATTCCTTCCCCAGCCCAGCAGACATATATTCAGACAGCCTATACGTCTGCAACAGCCTCACAGAATTTCTGCCCCTTTGGGAAACAAGAGGATTTGTTTCCGCGGATGGAAAACCCCTCCCCTCAGCCTCATTACTCCGCCATATTTTGCAAAAAGCCAAGGACAGGACTTTTGGCATTATAAAAGTCCGCATCCACCATCGTTCCTCCCGCCCTGGAAATGTAAAAGCCGACACACTGGCTAAGGCAGGATCCAGACATGGGTACTTTTGGAAGCCCCCCGAAAGCGCGCCAGTGAGTGCAGTTCAGGTCACGCAGACTAGGATCGAGGATCTAGTAGAGGCCCAGAAGCAGGATAGCGCTCTCACTGAGATCGTGAAAGGGAAGTTTCCAGCCTCATACGAGAGGTACAGAAATACGATAACCACACATGACGGTGTGGTGCTAAAGGACACCCTTTATGTAGTTCCTGAGCAGGATAGGAACCAATTAATTTGTTTATTCCATGATGGTCATGGACACCAGTGAATCGATCCCACTACAGCCCACCTCAAACAGCTTTGTTGGTGGCCAAATCTCAAGGAAGATTAAGCCATTACATTGAGAATTGCCTTATATGCGCGCAGAACAACCCCGATAGATATGCCAAAAAGGCCCAACTCAGCCACACCCGACCCATTAACGGCCCCTGGACTAACCTCCAGATTGATTTTATAGGTCCATTGCCCCCTTGCAGGAATGGTTATCAATATGTTCTGGTGGTCATAGACACTTTTACAAAGTGGGTGGAAGCATTTCCAGCCCGCACCAACACGCGAAAATCACAGCCAAGATCCTAACACACCACATCTTTACAAGATGGGGACTCCCCCGCAGTATTAAATCGGACCAAGGTTCTCACTTTACGGGACGGGTCATGCAGAACGTCCTCACGATATTTGGCATAACCCAAAAATTTCACATTGCGTACCACCCACAATCGAGTGGTATAGTGGAGCGCATGAATCGGACCCTAAAAACTACCCTCAGAAAAATGGTCCAGCAGAACAACACCACTTGGGATTCAGTCCTCCCCTTTGCGCTGATGTTTCTGCGTAACACGGTTTCCACCTCCACAGGTTACACCCCACACACTCTCATGACCGGACACCCCATGAAAGAGACAGAATACTTGATAGGTTTAGACCTGGCCAGCCCTGAAGTTACGGCCCTCACCCACGAGAAAGCCGTTGAGCAATTAGTTGCGAATGTAAAAACGGCTCAGTTAGCAGCCGCAGTTAAATTGGGCACCAAAAAGAAACAGAGCAAGGCCTGTTTTGATAAGGCAGTGCATGCAACGGAGTATGATATAGGACAACAAGTGATGTTGTCTGTGTATAACCCCAGCGCATTCCTGTCTCCGAAATACTCGGGTCCGTACTCCATTACGGATAAAGTAAGCCCATTGGTATATAAAATCAAATACCCAAATGGTAAGACTGTGTGGTTTCACATAAACCAGTTAAAGGCTTATGGAGCACAGTCAAACCACGCCCACCACGTCATGCTTGACGCAGCAGACCACACCCCGCCCACAGCCAACGTAACCAGACCAACCCCCACCACGTCCAGCCCAGACACGGACTCGCCCTTGACTCCACCCTCAAAATCTACACTCCACTCCGGAACGCCCACAGACTGCAGCAGCAGAGACAGCGACTGTGACTCTGACGATAGCCACAGCACGCCTCCCTACTATCCCCATACAACCGGACCCACACCCAGAGACTCCGATTCCAACTCCAGTGATCCCTTCATGATCACTTTTCTAAACAAATCCCACCATCGACCACCGAACCACACGGACGACCCCGACTTTGTCCCCACACAACTCGACGCAACCCATTGGCACCGCGACAATTCCTACAGACTCGTCCGCAACGGCGAAAGCAACCCCAACTCACACCACGCAGCCCTCTCAGCCTTAATTCACTCCAGAGTTTGGCACCCGGGAGAAGGGGACGACCTTGAGTCGGACTCCCAATCCGCCAACCCCTTTGCGACCCTGTTCGCAACAGAGAACTGAGGTGTCCACATGATGATTTAAAGGAAACACTTGGGAGAAGTGTTGTCCTTCCTGATGGAACCTGCAGGATGTTTTATGTTGTTCGTATGTTTGTTTTATGTTGTTTGTCCAACAGGAGAATGTTTCTCACTGTCACACACCCATTCACCTGAAACTTCTGAGCTCTTGCCCTCAGAGACCCACCGCGGCCAGACGCTTGTTCAGTGGTACCAACCTGTCTACAGATACCTCGTCAACAGACCAGACGCTTGCTCAGTGGTACCAACCTGTCTACAGATACCTCGTCAACAGGCCAGACGCTTGTTCAGAGGAACTAGCTTTTCAGCTGATACTGGTTCGGGTACCAGACGCCCGATCATAACTGCTCTTCTGATTCGAGGTTAGAATCATTATAGCAGCCCCACCACGATGACTACATTTTTGCCCGTTCTTGTCGGTTGCTCAGGCAGTGGAGAAACGGTGTGAGATCCGCCCTGCCTGGGAACCCCCCGTTGGTCAAACACGCTCGGGTAGGGGAGATACGGCATTGGTAGCCGTCCTACCCGGGGACTCCATCCAAATCTTACCCGTCGCGGCCCATACGCAACTCATTTGACATTTTCATTTCAAAAAGTTTTGGTTTTTTTTGGCGACCTTTAGGTTGCTGCCAGATGATATTTACATCCTGGAACATTTGGATGGTAAATCAGCACTGGTCCCTCACTGGGAAGTGTGCCGTGTCCTAAAATTTGTTTTGACAAAAATAAAATGAGGGAGTCACACATAGTGGCCAATTATAAGGGTATAATTGGCCCCAGAAGGACAGACACACTAACATACCGGATATTAAACCAAGGTAGTTACAGATACTATGCTTGTTTTACAGAACTCCAAAAGCTCCAGGACCGGAGAAAACAGAGAACACAAAGAAAGAAAAAGAAAGAGGACAGCCATGAGGACTTCTTTCATCGTGATCAAAATCTTTTTAATGGACATTTGGTTGCGTGGGAACGCGGACCCCATTACTCCAAACCCCCCTGCCGTTAATGTTTCACTGCCCCGCAGTACCCAAAGCCCAGTCACCAGCGACACTGCATCTTCCTGGTGTGCCAGGTTCATAACCTGGTTCTCCCTGTCCTACGTAATTGAAGCACTGTTAGCGTTGGCGACACTCTGCTGTGCAGTGCAGACTATGCGCCTCCACAAATGGAGAAGGAGAGCGTACCGCGCTCGAACCCCGGTATATCGGATCCGATCCCCTATATTCGGTTATGACCAGACCCCCGACCCCCGCGACCTATAACACGATAATAAAGAACATGCACTTGCGTTTTCCTGTAAATAAAAGATGTACAAAACGTGTCATGAACAAAAAAAATGTATGATCCTGAGCTTGACTGCCAAGCCAGGAAAGAGTATATTAAATGTTGTGATTGTTGTTGTATGTTTTAGGAAGATAGGATAATGCAATGTTTAGTGAGTATAGTGTATTTAGGTTAAATTAGAGGTTCCAAGTTTTTTTATTTTGTAAATGCATGCCCCTGCCTGACATAACGCCCTTAGAATTGTTGAGGTAAAAGTTTTTGGTGCATAGCTATGGTCAGAGTAGTGGCCATGTAGGAGGTGTCACCCCCGGTCAGGGAACGGAAAGGACAAAATTTATGTGATCCTTCACGCTTCGCGTTAGGCTCACAACGAGGTTGTGTAGCCACCTAAAATGGGTGATTCCCGATTAATTTGGCCAAAACCCGATATAAAATGGCTAACCGAAAAGGCTGATGGGAAAAGCAGCCAACAGGGCACAAACGGACAGCTGCAGACAGAACAGTGTATTCAGCTCTCGGGAAGTCGGCCCAGATCGATACCTGCGACCATTAACAGCACATCAACCCAGCCATCTGCAGTTTAATCGGCTATCCCCGGGAACAATTGCTACAAATTAGCAATTGAAAGCCGATCCAGACCTCTCGCGCCAGCAGTGGCTGAGACAAAGAAAGGTGAACGCCCACCCCCCGATCAAGGAATCGCCCCATTATTGGAGCATATCGAACCCAGTGATTGGGACCAAGTCCAATCACTTGGGACCAGGGTCAAGGTCCGCCCCGAGAGGCGGGAAGCCCCTGGGAACAATAAGAGTAATGGGCCAAGTTCAGATCGACCCTTCGGTCCCTTCTTGTCCTGCTCGCAACCTTCGCAAGAACCATTGACAAGAAACCTTAAGTTTGACTCCAGCGATCACTACCCGATAGAGACCCCTAGCCATTGACCTGTATCAGCCTTTGAATCCCGCAGGCCAGACCCAATTCGATAAGACATTCGTTTCCCTGACCTGGTGGGCCATTCCCAAAGTTAAGTATTGGCCTGTAGTGGTAGGTAGTAGTCTAGAAAGTAGGATTATTGTATAAGTATTTATTGCTGTATATAATAAATGATCATTGATTTAACATTTACTAAGTGGTGTGCTGTCTTATTAATCATAACTAGAGCTTGAACCATGTGGCGGTATCAGAAAGACACCTGGCGACTCGTGAGCAAAGGTGACAGAATTAGAGCTAATACAACTACGGCTAATAAGAGCAACAGTACAGATCATGTGCATCTGGCAGTTCTGCTTATTGATGTGTTGGGTGTTCTGGATCACAAACAGGTCACCAACACTGGAAGTGGTGCAACTCTATTTTATTATAAGGTTAACTATATTAACATACTTGAACTGTGGGTAAATGCAATACCGGCTTTAACTGTTGACCCTTGCCTAGTCCTAACCAGGTGATGCACTCAGCACATGGTGAATGTCTGTGTTGCAGGCTGTGAGCTCTGTCCTCCGAGCTGGCTGCTACTAGAATGAGCGGGAACTCTCCTGTCCCCTGTCTTTATAGTGCGTGTGCTCTCACTGGTATTTGGCTGCGGTGTTGTGTATGTTGATTGGTCCCACTGCATGTCCATCAGTGTGTTTGTGTGTGTCTGCACCATAATATACTGGTGTACATTATGACATCCCCCCTTTTATATAAAGAACATGTCCCTGCATGACAATAAATATTGTGTAGTGAATGTACCTTTTTGTGTGTGTGCGTGTTATTTACATGATTATGTACATGAGGCTAATCTATTTACACAGGAAGGTGCCTGGTGCAGAAAAATAGGGTGTCACACCAACAACGAAATGAACATTATATACAAACTACTGGAACGATGAAACAGGATAACAGAACAGATCAAAGAGTCCAACATTGTAAAACTCACACGTCAAGTCTCTGAGGTGGGTGACGAATTCTGGTTGGCCATCTCAAGGGTGGGTCAGGAGCCACCGGCTGAGGAACGGGCTGGGCCACGGCAGAGTGAGGAGGATGCAGAGCATTCGGAATCTCCACATAGTCCAGGTTGGGGACAACAGGAGGGCGTGGCACCGGTGGAGGATCACGTAGCGAGCGTGGAATGAGACGAAGGGCACACCGATTACGGCGGCGAATGGAACCATCTGGCAGACAACCCGGAACAAGCGGGGAGACACCTGCCGAAGAACCACAGCAGTTGCAGACCAGCCACCCTCCGGAAGATGGATGCTGACACTGTCATCCGGCGCCAGCGCAGGGAGATCAGTCGCCCGAGCGTCATGCGCCGCCTTGTGTGTTGAGCACGAGACTGTTGTATCCGCTGAAGGACTGGAACGTGATCGAGGTCTGGGACGTGAATGGACGGCACCGTGGTCCTGAGGGTGCGACCCATGAGCAGCTGGGCCAACGACAGGCCCGTGGAGAGTGGGGCCGAACGATAGGCCAGCAAGGCGAGGTAGAAGTTGGATCCTGCATCGGCAGCCTTGCAGAGGAGCCGTTTGACGATGTGGACGCCCTTTTCCGCTTTGCCATTGGATTGGGGGTGCAGGGGACTGGATGTCACATGCACAAAGTTGTACCTGCTAGCAAAGTTGGACCATTCCTGGCTCGCGAAGCAGGGGCCATTGTCCGACATCACAGTGAGTGGGATGCCGTGACGAGCAAAGGTCTCCTTGCAGGCACGGATGACCGCCGAAGATGTGATGTCGTGCAGGCGTACGACCTCCGGGTAGTTCGAAAAATAGTCTACAATCAGAACATAGTCCCTGCCGAGCGCATGGAACAGGTCAACGCCTACCTTAGACCAAGGGGACATGACCAACTCATGGGGGTGTAGGGTCTCACATGGTTGGGCCGGCTGGAACCGCTGACAGGTGGGGCAGTTGAGCTCTGTGTTGGCGATGTCCTCATTGATGCCGGGCCAGTACACAGCCTCTCGGGCCCTCCATCGGCACTTCTCCACGCCAAGATGGCCCTCGTGTAGCTGTTCCAAAACGAGCTGGCGCATTCTGTGCGGGATCACGATGCGGTCCAGCTTCAGGAGGACACCATCGACTACTGCCAGATCGTCTCTGATATTGTAGAACTGCGGGCATTGGCCACCCATCCATCATGTGACGCATCCATGGTCGGCAGATTGGAGGCCGTGAAGGCCACATGGGCGTCAACCTGGCAGAGAACCCCTCTGGGTCACACGGGGTGTTGACTGCCCTGGACAGAGCGTCGGCTATGATCAGGTCCTTGCCCGGGGTGTATAGGAGCTGGAAATCGTACCGCCGGAGTTTAAGCAGAATGCGCTGGAGGCGAGGGGTCATATCATTCAGGTCTTTTTGTATAATGTTGACCAGCGGGCGATGGTAGGTCTCGACAGTGAATTGGGGGAGGCTGTACACGTAATCATGAAATTTGTCCACCCCAGTCAACAGGCCCAGGCACTCCTTTTCGATCTGCGCATAGTGCTGTTCCGTGGAGGTCATGGCACGTGACGCATATGCAACGGGGGCCCATGATGAGGCCTCATCGCGTTGCAGGAGCACCGCCCCAATGCCGGATTGGCTGGCATTCGTTGAAATTTTTTTTTCCTTCGTGGGATCAAAAAATGCCAATACCGGGGCCGTGGTAAGCTTGGTCTTAAGCTCCTCCCATTCGTGCTGTTATTGAAAATATGGAAAGATGTGTCATTTGAAACATGGAAGTCTGGCAATATCTGGTCTGAGAGAAACATGAGAGAATACAGGGCAAGATCCCACAAAGGGTTAACAGCAACTGCCAGGAGCAGGATTTTAAAATGCAGATATTCTTGGTCAAACAGGCTTAGCAAACAAGACAAACAGGATTTTGAATGAAGCCAAAAACAATGGCTCACACCTTCATTGAAAGTAACTATCTTAGTAAGGATCTGGAAAAGAATGGATGAGGTTCAGTTGAATTTGGTGACAATTCTAGGTGTGAAAATTTGCAAATACCAGGTGAATTAAAGAAAACTGGAGACTATCAGTCTATGAGAAACATAATTCAAAGCCAAAATCAAAGTCAAAATTGAGCTGTGGACACAATTGGAAAATAAAACTATAGAAATGACAGGAATTAAAAGTGATGTGGAGATTGTGGATGTCTTCATTCACCTGAGGAAGGAGCAGCGCTCCGAAAGCTAGTGACATCGAAACAAACCTGTTGGACTTTAACCTGGTGTTGTAAGGAATTAAAAGTAACACCTTTTGAACTCAAAGCATTTTGAACATCACAAAGGAAACAATGTAATCAGATCTATGAGATGAAGTCATGTCAAAATGAATACTTAGTTGGATTAGAAGGTTTAGATCAAAGATAATTTTTACAATCAAAGAAAATAAGAGTTACTTTACAATAACATCATAAAAACTTAACTGTTAGAAAGCGAATATAAACCTCGAGACCACGGCAACGAGAAGCAGAACCAGAACCAGAACTCAGAGAGAGAGAGAGAGGGGAGAAGCAGAGTCAGATTACAGTCAGCTCGGTCATGGAAAAGAGACAGGGCAAAGCGGCCGAGCTAAAATAGCTTAGTACATCTAAGGAAGACTAGAATTTAAAGAGTAGGCAGATTCAGCTCAGAGATAGCTCTCACAGCTCTGTACATGGGAAAGATAGGACACAGCAACTGAGCTCATCAGCGAATACATCTAAAGAAGACCCTGGGCGCGATTCTCCACTCCCACACCGGTTGGGAGAATCGCCTGGGCCGCCGAAATTTCCGGGGACGCCGGTCCGACGCCCTCCCGCGATTCTCTCAAGCGGCGGGAACGGCCTGGTCGAGTTTCGCGGGCCGCAGGCCGGAGAATCGCCGGAGACACCGAAAATGGCAATTCTCCGGCACCCCCGCGATTCTGAGGCCCGAATGGGCCGAGCGGCCCAGCCAAAACGGCGGGTTCCCCCCGGCGCCGTCCACACCTGGTCTCTACAGTCGTGGGCGGTGCGTGAACACTGGGGGGGCGGCCTGTGGGGGGCGAGGGGGGATCCTGCACCGGGGGGTACCTTAAATGTGGGGTGGCCCGCGATCGGTGCCCACCGATCGTCGTGCCGTCCTCTCCGAAGGAGGACCTCCTTCCTTCCACCGCCCCGCAAGATCCGTCCCCCATCTTCTTGCGGGGCGGATTTGGACAGGACGGCAACCATGCATGCGCGGGTTGGCGCTGGCCAACCCGCGCATGCGCGGATGACGTCCGTTATGCGGCACCGGCCGCGTCATCTATGCGGTGCCGCTTTTACGCGGGCGACAAGGCCTCGCGCGGGTAGATGATGCGGCCCCGATACTGGCCCATTGTCAGGGCCTGAATCGGTCGCGACCGGGGCCGTTCCGCGCCGTCGTGAACCTCGACGGCGTTCACGACGGCGCGGCCACTTCGGCGTGGGGGTGGAGAATCGCGCCCCAGATTTTAAAAAGAAGATTGATTGTTAAGTTGGGCCTGAAGGTCCCTTCAACCAACCAGAAGGATCCAGAAGCAAGATTTTTTTACTTTTCTGTAAAGACAGTGATTGCATCTTTTAAAAAGAGGAAAAAATATATAATAATAAAATAACTGAAAAGTTTTAACCTGAAACAGTGGTTATTAGTCTACTTTACTTACTTAGTAATGCGGGACCCAGGATCGATGCTACTAAGTGGTAAGTAGATGAAATCTTCGGTGAAGGTATGGGCTATACCGTGGGATAACTGGAAAATATAGTTTGACCTGAATAGCATCCACTGAAGCCTGTATCGGAGTCGGGGAGTGAGAATCCCTGATCACCATTTAGAATGTCGGCCCTTTATGGTATAGGGGGAATTCTAAGAATAGTGGTGAGATTTTAAAAAACAGCGCTCGTGGGCGGGTAGCCATTGGACGTCTGTTGTCTTCCTGACCAGGTTCTGCAGAGCTGTGGTATGGGAGGCGAGGTTGGGGATGAACTTCCCCGGGAAGTTGACCATGCCCAAAAATCGGAGGACCGCCTTCTTATCCGCTGGCTTCTGCATGGCCATGATGGCTGCCACCTTGTCCGCATCCGGCCGCACACCCAACCGGGAGATGTGGTCCCCTAGGAACTTGAGTTCCCTCTGGCCGAAGGAACATTTGGCTCTGTTGAGGCGAAGGCCTTGGTCCCATATTTGTTTGAAAACGCACTGGAGGCGACTGATATGCTCCTGCGGGGTGGTGGACCAAATGGTGATGTCGTCAACATAGACGCGCAAACCCTCAATGCCCTCCATCATTTGCTCCATGAAACAGTGGAATACTTCTGATGCCGATATAATCCCAAACGGCATCCTGTTGTAGCAGTATCTGCCAAACAGGGTATTAAAGGGACACAGCTTTCTGCTGGACCTGTCTAGTTGAATTTGCCAGAATCCTTTCGAGGCGTCAAGTTTGGTGAAGATGTTGGCCCGGTCCATCTTGTACGTGATCTCCTCGCGCTTGGGGATAGGGTAATGCTCCCTCATTATGTTGTGATTCAGATCCTTTAGGTCAATGCAGATCCGGAGCTCGCCGGAAGACTTATTTACGCACACCATGGAACTGACCCAGTCGGTTGGTTCCGTCACTCTGGAGAGCACTTCTTGGTCCTGGATGTCCTGCAGCTGCTGCTTGAGGCGGTCCTTGAGGGGTGCTGGGACTCTGCGAGATGCATGAACCACAGGCGTGGCGTCTTGTTTGAGCAGGATTTTGTAAGTGTATGGAAGCGTGCCCATACCTTCGAAAACGTCACGGTGCTGGTCGATGATGGCATTGAGTTGCACCCTGAAGTCCGCATCCTGGAAGGCAGACGTGTCCTCTGGAGAGAGAGAGTGTACTCGTTGAACGAGTTTTAGGAGTTTGCACGCATGTGCGCCTAGCAGAGAGTCCTTCGAGGAGCCCACGATCTCGAAGGGAAGGATGGCTTTTCGCGAGTTGTGCGTCACTTCGAGTTGGCATGAACCGGTAGCAGGAATGACGTTGCCATTGTAGTCCACTAGTTGGCAGGTCGACGGAAGAATGGTTCGTTTAACCCCAAGGGTCTGAAAGTCTGACCACGCTAGGAGATTAGCGGAAGCACCAGTGTCCAGGTGGAATTGTATCTGGGATCGGTTGACCGTCAGGGTGGCACACCACTCGTCGTCTGGATCAATGCTGTGCACCGACAGCGGCTGGTGGTTTTGATTCGGGGACAGCCTGTTCTTTGTTATAACGGTGACTCGAAAAGGCTCCCTCGGGTCCTCGCTGTCACTGATCTGTGGGAAGTCGGAATCGGATTTTGGTGAACGTGGGTTGAATTGCCCGAACGTTCCTACGAGGCTGGATGAAGCGATGCGAATTGGCAGGCTGAGCTGCTCGACAGCAGGCAGCATAGTGTCCAAGTCTGCCACATCGTAGGCATTGTCGCGATTTTGCAGGAAATTGCCGCTTTAAATGGGCGGAGCCACAGTTGCCGCACGCTGTGACGTCAGTACGCTCGTTGCGCCACAGCGCATGTGCGGTGCGGTCCTGCGTGGTGCGCGCCTGCGCATCATGTTCCTCCATGTCACCGTCCCCTCGTTTGGTGCGTACAAGCGCGGGAGTCCGCGAAAAGCGCGCGAAATGGCCGCCCTCATCCAGGCTGCAGCCTTGGAGGTGTTCAATTGTTTGGACCCGTTCCGCCTCGTGGGGACCTTGCCGCGCCGTTTCAGCCGCCTGTATGTGGGAGTACCGGCTGATGGCATTTTCATGCAGGACACAGGTCTCCATGGCAGTCGCTAGGGTGAATTGCTTAATTTTGAGGAGCTGCTGACGCAGGGGGTCCGACAGAACACCAAATATGATCTGGTCGCGTATCATGGAGTCGGAGGTGGGCCCGTAGCCGCAGGACTGCGCAAGGATGCGGAGGTGTGTTAAAAAGGATTGGAAAGGCTAGTCCTTACCCTGCAAGCGCTGCTGGAACAGGTATCTTTCGAAGCTTTCATTGACCTCTATGCTGAAGCGGGTATCGAATTTGAGGAGAACCCGTCTTGTACTTTGTCTTGTCCTCGTTGTCTGCGAATGTGAGGGAGTTGAAGATGTGGATGGCGTGTTGCCCGGCCATGGAGAGGAGCAGAGCAATCTTCCTGGTGTCTAAGGTGTTCTCCCTGTCCGTGGCCTCGAGGAAGAGCTGGAAGCGCTGTTTAAAAATCTTCCAATTGACCCCGAGATTGCCGGCGATGCGGAGCGGCGGCGGCGGGTTGATGTTCTCCATACTTCAGGATGCCAGAATGCTGATTAGTTGCAGGTGGGATTCAGAAGTGCTAGTATGCAACCACTCCTTGTACCATGATGTGTTGGGTGTTCTGGGTCACAAACAGATCACCAACACTGGAAGTGGTGCAACTCTATTTTATTTTAAGGTTAACTATATTAACATACTTGAACTGTGGGTAAATGCAATGCCAGCTTTAACTGTTGACCCTTGCCTAGTCCTAACCACGTGATGCACTCAGCACATGGTGAATGTCTGTGTTGCAGGCTGTGAGCTCTGTGCTCCGAGCTGGCTGCTACTAGAATGAGCGGGAACTCTCCTGTCCCCTGTCTTTATAGTGAGTGTGCTCTCACTGGTGATTGGCTGCGGTGTTGTGTATGCTGACTGGTCCCACTGCATGTCCATCAGTGTGTGTGTGTGTGTCTGCACCATGATATACTGGTGTATATAATGACACTTATTACAGTGCTGGAGAGCACAGATGGCAGCAGCAATGAGAGGTGGCACCCAGGGAACACCCAGCGCCAGGAGACCAGGGCAGGCTGAAGGACCGCAGGCCGAAGCAGCCAAACTGGGGGCTCAAAGGTGAAGAAGGAGACTGAGGGTATACTGCACCCGAGTGCCCTCCATGGAACTGTCAGACAACATGTGCACCAAGAGGCTCCGCCTCGTGAGGAATAGAGTGCAGTATCTGTGCCACATTCTTTCCCAGTTGGCGCCATGTGGGACTGAGGGCACCCCCTCCCTGTGGCCGTGATCCGGTGGGGCCTTTCAGTACAGTCGCTAGAGGGTCTCCTGCATTATGGTGGAGGTCTGCTGTGTCCTGCATAACCTTGCTCAGCAGCGGGGCTACGATCTTACTGATAAAGACCTAGAGGAGCTGAACATGTTCTCAGATGAGGAGAAAGTTCAGATGGAGGAGAGGAAGAGGCCGAGGAATAGCTGGAGGATGGCGGCCAGGCAGGGGCGAGGATTCACATGGGCAGGAGGACCAGGACTGCCCTCATCTCTTCCCGCTTCACGCTGTAGGACCAGCATGTTCATCAAGTCTCGCCCTCCCCCCCCCCCCCCTCCCCGCAAGACCGTTGTGGCCTCTCTGCAACCTTGGAAGGAGGATTGCATGAAATCTTAGTCATCAGGGTGCTGGGTCAGGTTCCTTGTGCCTGTTGGTCTGTCAATACAGGAGAGTGATGTTGACTCGCAGTGAGGAAAGCTTGGTGATGTTGCTCAGTTATTGCTTATGTCTGTGGGTAGCATGGTGACACAGTGGTTAGCACTGCTGCCTCACAGTGCCAGGGACCCGGATTCAATTCCACCCTTTGCTGACTGTGTAGAATTTGCACTTTCTCCCTGTGTCTGCATGAGTTCCCGCTCCGGTTTCCTCCCACATTCCAAAGATGTGCAGGTTAGGTGGATTGGCCATGCTAAACTGCATCTTAGTGTCCAAAGGTTATGTGGGATTATGGGGTTACAGGGATAGGGTGCGAGAATGGCATAGGCCAGATGCGCCTTCAGAGGGTTGGTGTAGACTCGATGGGCTGAATGGCCTCCTACAGCACTGTAGGAATTCTATGGATTCTATCACTCCTGTCTGTCTGTTGCCAGCTCGCTGACTCCCTGACTCATGTGAGTGAATTTCAGCCCTAGATCCCTTTGTCCCTGAACACTGAGCATCTCGGGCTCAAT
The DNA here is from genome assembly GCF_047496885.1 of Scyliorhinus torazame. Classification (NCBI taxonomy): domain Eukaryota; kingdom Metazoa; phylum Chordata; class Chondrichthyes; order Carcharhiniformes; family Scyliorhinidae; genus Scyliorhinus; species Scyliorhinus torazame. The sequence continues at coordinate 57,547,610 of NC_092716.1, read as the reverse complement.
TATTAACGTCTGAGTCCTTTTACGAGTTATGTAACTTTTGCTTTGAATGAGCCTAACAATTTGCCTGAGGGTTCTGCGAGAAGAGATATGTCCACATGGGAGAAGCTCTATCCATTGGAAGGAGGCTAAACGAGAGTGAGGCCTTAATGTTGCAGAGAACAAGAGCTTTTAATGGAGTGACATGTGCACTTGTAACAATTTGATAAAGACCCCCAACTATCTCTGCCTATCTTCACCCATGTCCACTCTGTGCCCCTACAATTCCTTTGCCTTGCAAATCCTCCCACCAAATCTATGTTTATTCCCAGGATGCATTTCAGGATGGAGAGGGCCTGCTGCCTTCCATATCATGTTGCCTGAGATGCCCTTGGTGGGCATCCTCGAATCTAGTTATTTCAATGTATTTCTGACAGCTGTTGCCATGATCCTTTGGATCTTATACAATTTCATCATAATTCAAATTCAGCAAGGTAGAATGAATAGTATTGGCTCCTCGTGCTGAATTCTTGGGATGTCAAAGCAATGAGCCTCCATCTGTAGACATGATATCAATTTTCTCCTGGATTCTGTCTCTTCCCACTAAATTTAGCTAATACATTGGTGGCCAGATTTGCATTTAATTCGTTTTAGTCTTATTTTCCTTATTCTTAAGGAAACCTGTTTTATATGTGAATGGTACACAATGCTTTTCTTTAAGCCGAGGCCTTGACAGCTAGTTCTCCGGACCAAGTTATAAAAGGCTCTTTGGCTCACAGTGCTGCTTTGATGCATGGTCTATAATTGTTCACCTCGGCTCTTACTGCTTTCTCAGAGTTGAGTAGGATTACGAAAAAATCACTTTCTTAAGCCTGGCAGTTCAAATGTTTAATTTGGGAAATGAAGCAGTGCAGTGGCTATTCACTGAAAGAACTAATGAAAATGCTTGCCGTGCTGACCAATGCAACCATGGTCTCTTTGGTGCATATGTGGGCAGCTCATCAGCTGATCATGAATTAGCCTTGCCACCAAGTGGCATTGTGATTAGCTGCAGATATTCCTCCTATAGATTTCTGATCCCTTATTGACCTGGAAAAAGCTGAAACATTTGCCCTTTGGTCACTGGGAGTGGAAATACAAAGGTGTTATAGAAATGGTCTGATATTGCTGATTTATTCATCTAGTAAACTGTCTTTCAATTTTTACCATTTCAACCATGAAAAATGCAGTGAGTGAGGTTTTAACCTTGGTCACCAACAGTGACTGGTCCGTTTTAACAGTTAGGTCGTTAAAATGGCCACAGTAGCTTACCCCCATTCCTATTCTGCTGTGTTCCCACGGATTCCTATATTAACCTTCACTTATGAGCAGGTGAGAGGGACACCTACCATTACTATACCACAAACAACATACTCTTGAATCCTAACCCAGTGGAAAGGGACATGAGCCCTCTCCACCAGTCTCCACATCCACTCCGCATATTTATCCAGTGAACAGAACTATGGAATCTACTCTACAATGCAAATGGTATAACTTGCAGCATCTGTTTATACACATCTAAGTTAATACTGGAAAAGGATACCATTTTCAATAAAGCAACAGCAGCAAAAAGAATGTTCCAGACATCTGTGTGTTTCTAAATATTCTATTATTTCTGCATTGTAAAATTAGTTGTAAGTCTCATCTAAGGTTATCCTTTCCATGATTTGAACCTAAGGAAATAATCATTACCTTCTGCCTGCTAATAATGTGAATGGATGAGCATCTTGCTCTAAAATTACACAATAAACATTAAAATTATGTCAAATTAAAATTTATTTTGCCATTTTTCAACATGTTAATTTCACCTGCAAGCAAAAGAAACACAAAAATGTAAGAGTACTAATTCTTACAAATAGCTCAAGATCACTGTTTTAATTTAAAATAATTCACATTTAACTTTCTTAATGATAAGTACATGGTAAGCACAAATAGCATGCATTTGTAATACTAATTAATGAGCCCTTTACTCCTACACACTCAATGTGGGCTTGGGCTGCAGTGAAGAAATCTCAATTATCCTATAGACCGAAATGTATCCCAGTGAAGGGAGAAGACATTGAATTTCCCTGCTTTTTTCAGCATTTGTTCTGTTGTTACATCATTATTCTGACAAAGATCAAAATAACTTGTGTTACGTGCAGTACCACCATTCTGTGCCATTATTCTGCTAAAAGTAAATGCCTTTAATATTTTTAACACTGCAGATCATATGCCCAACAAAGGCCCTTGCGTCTCATTTGAATAGCTGCTCTGTTCAGATACAACCACCCTCCCCCCAACTGATTTACAGACTGCATCGATCCTACAAAGACCTTTCCAAGGGGCTGTGCACCATCATGGAGTTGTGCATTGGATGGCTGTGTTTCTACATGGTTAGCATTGAACATCACTGCTGACATCGTCACAAAGGTTTGCAGACACATCACAACAGCTCCATCCATGACAATTAACCTGACAACCTCTCTGAACCTTTATAACTTTGAATCCTGCCAGGCTGCCCCAGTGGATTTGTGCAAAATTAACCAGGGATCTGCCAGGATTTATACCGGCTCAGAGACAGATGTTATCTTTCATGAAGCAGCCCAATTTACCCACATGGGCATCACTCACAAACAGCACATACAGAGCCAGAGACCTCAATAAGATGGCTGGATTTCCCAGGATGCAGCAATGAGACACACGTGCACTCCAAGCACCAACCTAGCAGTCAACATATGTGAGTAGGAAGGCATTCCATTTCCATAAGACCCAACTTCTCTGATATGCAAACCAGGCCATATTCTCACTCTGACTACTGCGAGGGATGCCAGAGGGTAATTTCTGCAGAGTGACTGCAGTGGCAGTACCTCAGCCTTACCTTTGTCTAAGCACCCTACAAACTGGCAGAGGTGTAATGGTATTTTAATTGGACTAATAATCCAGAGGCCCAAGATTAAATCTCACCATGGCTGATAGTGAATTTTGAATTCAATAAAAGTCTTGAATTAAATGATGTCCATGAAACCTACAAAGACCTTTCCAAGGGGCTGTGCACCATCATGGAGTTGTGCATTGGATGGCTGTGTTTCTACATGGCTAGCATTGAACATCACTGCTGACATCGTCACAAAGATTTGCAGACAAGTAGTAGATATAAATGATTTGGAGGAAATTGTAACTGGTCTGATTAGTAACTTTGCAGACGACACAAAGGTTGGTGGTATTGCGGATAGCGATGAGGACTGTCAGAGGATACAGCAGGATTTAGATTGTTTGGAGACTTGGGCGGAGAGATGGCAGATGGAGTTTAATCCGGACAAATGTGAGGTAATGCATTTTGGAAGGTCTAATGCAGGTAGGGAATATACAGTGAATGGTAGAACCCTCAAGAGTATTGAAAGTCAGAGAGATCTAGGAGTACAGGTCCACAGGTCATTGAAAGGGGCAACACAGGTGGAGAAGGTAGTCAAGAAGGCATACGGCATGCTTGCCTTCATTGGCCGGGGCATTGAGTATAAGAATTGGCAAGTCATGTTGCAGTTGTATAGAACCTTAGTTAGGCCACACTTGGAGTATAGTGTTCAACTCTGGTCGCCACACTACCAGAAGGATGTGGAGGCTTTAGAGAGGGTGCAGAAGAGATTTACCAGAATGTTGCCTGGTATGGACGGCATTAGCTATGAGGAGCGGTTGGATAAACTTGGTTTGTTCTCACTGGAACGAAGGAGGTTGAGGGGGCGACCTGATAGCGGTCTACAAAATTATGAGGGGCATAGACAGAGTGGATAGTCAGAGGCTTTTCCCCAGGGTAGAGGGGTCAATTACTAGGGGGCAGAGGTTTAAGGTGAGAGGGGCAAGGTTTAGAGTAGATGTACGAGGCAAGTTTTTTACGCAGAGGGTAGTGGGTGCCTGGAACTCGCTACCGGAGGAGGTTGTGGAAGCAGGGACGATAGTGACATTTAAGGGGCATCTTGACAAATACATGAATAGGAAGGGAATAGAGGGATACGGACCCAGGAAGTGTAGAAGATTGTAGTTTAGTCGGGCAGCATGGTCGGCATGGGCTTGGAGGGCCGAAGGGCCTGTTCCTGTGCTGTACATTTCTTTGTTCTTTGTTCTTAAACAACAGCACTGCCAGTGAACTTTGTATGGTAGCATGTACAGTGTTCCGATAAAGTATCAGAAATTTGTACACTATTCTCGATAATATTCTCTGGCCCTTTAATGCTTTGATAGAATGCTTTAATAATTGCACAAAATGTTTGGCCAATCCATGTGTTGCTGAATGATATGGAGCTGATTTGACATGGTGTATAATGTGCCCTTTCTAGTCCTCAAACTCCTTTTCTTTTCTTTTGTTCATTTCTTTGTTCTTTGTTCTTTGTAAACCATTGTTGTTAAAGTCCATTTGTATCACTAATGTTCTTTAGGGAAGGAAATCTGCCTACATGGGAGTCCAGATTCATAGTGCGGTTGACTTGTAATTGCACTTTGATTTCACATCAATTCAAAGGATAATTAGGGATAGGCAATAAATGCTGACCCATCCATGAATTTAAAAAAAGGTTTGCCATTATTACACAATAACTTCTACCCATAAGTTACCTCAGAATTTTCACAAAAATATTTAAATTAATTGCCCCAGAAAACTCTGTGATGGTCAACAGCAAACATTCATGATTTACAGACTGCATCGATCCTACAAAGACCTTTCTGAGGGGCTGTATATCTTCATGGCGTTGTGCATTAACTATCTTCATGGAGATGTGCATTAACTGTTCAGCGTTAACTATCATTGAGGAAGTGCGGAGCCATAAGTTGAACTGAACTTTCAGTACTCCACTAGGCCAGAAGTACAAAAAATAGTCTTTTACAATAATGTTTTCTGTCAGGATGTAATGCTAGAGTTGCTTCAATCCATTCATGTGTCATGATTCAAAATATCCTTTAAGGTTACTGGATTTTGAAAGACGCTAATAAAGATCAATGTTTTGTCAGACATCCATACTTTTGCTACGTATCAGTCAATTCATAGCACTTGGGAACAGGAGGAGAAAGGTCAAGTCAACCTGTAGGTTAATATGGCCAGAGAATGTAGCTAGTGGCATGTGAATTAGGCTTCATGCATGCCCTTTCAGATTCAGACATTTAACTTCAGCAATCATCACATTCCAGTTTGTAGCTCTTTGCTATGGCCATGAAGTCAGCCAATTGGAAAGCAAAGGTAATGATATTTATAAAAGTTTCATTGGCTTTTGCAAGAAAACTGAGGTGAAGAAATGTCATGACATTCCTGCAAGTTGACAATAAGTAAATGTTCAATGTAACATTTTTCTGTGCGCAGAAGACAAGTTTTAGTTCCTTATAAAAAATAAAGTTTTAAATTAAACCATTAACTATTTAACTATTTACATTTATAAGTGACCCATCCAGATACAAAAATCTGGTTGTACGATACAATATTAAGGTTATGTTCAGCATTCTTCCCTCTGAAATCAATATTTTAAACAACAGTTCCCTGCATGTCACCATCTACCTTTCAAAATTGACATTTTCTGGTTTCAACTGTGATGTTCTGAGAGGTGTTCTTCTACCTTGGACTCCAGGCGTGGGACTTACGTTCTTGTACAATTACTGAGTCGGCGTACTAAAGAACATCTAGTTCAAGACTAGTTAATTTTATTATAGTATAATATACCGTGGGTCGGAAGCTAATGCTATACTACAAACCCGACTGACCACAATGGTTTCTCCTCAAGACTCCCCTCGGAATAGGTATGTTGCTCGTTGGCATGATTCCAACTTCTTTCTCTCAAGTCTAACATATGACTAACTGATATCAATAGTTCATCACTATTTACGTCATACATTAGCAAATCCCATCCGTTAAACCTTTAAGGATATCTTCACCACCCCCCCACCCCCTATCGCAAGTATACTATCCTACTTTGTAAGAACATGAAACTATGGGTAGTATTTCCCGGCGTCCCCGTGGTGTGTTTTGTGGTAGTGGAGGCGGTTCACCATTGGCTACCAGCAGGATCTTCCAGTCCTGCTGATGTCTGTGGTGGTCTGCGTGGCTCACCTGTCCCTCTGCCAGGGAACCCACCGCGAGGCATTTCCTTTGGAGGGACCGGAAGATTCCGCCAGCAGGAAAGGGCCTGAAAATCCCTCCCTATTTCTCTCACTATTTATATTACATTTCTGTTAACCCCTTTTTGCAAATTCAGATTTTAGACGATTCAACTCCTACTCTTCTCCTCCCCAAGTCATAGGTCTGAGGTATTAAATCTCCCTCAGTATTCACCGCCCTGAGGGAAGACGTCTTGGAGACACGAGAACTTTCTTTTGTTGGAGGGCAGCACGGTGGCACAATGGATAGCACTGCTGCCTCACGGCACCGAGGTCCCAGGTTCAATCCCGGCTCTGCATCACTGTCCGTGTGGAATTTGTGCATTCTTCCCGTGTCTGCATGGGTTTCGCCCCCACAACTCAAAGATGTGCAGGGTAGGTGGATTGGCCACACTAAATTGGCCCTTAATTGGAAAAAATTAATTGGGTACTCTAAAACAATGTTTAAAGAAAATAAACCTTTATTTTATTGGACAACACTTTACTAGCATTGCTGTCAGCATTGCTGGGAAGCAGAGTGCAGGTTGTAGGATGACTAAAAAGCACGGGCAAAAAAAAACTTTTGATGAAATACTGATCCAAAAGAGAAGACTGAAGAGAATCGAACAGTGGACTCTCTGGGACTGGAAGAGAAGGACTCAGGACACTCAGAGGAACTTGTTGCTTCCTTGAAGGACTCTGGGAAGTAGCATCAAAAGAGAAATGTGTTCAATGCTATGACACCCTGGGCTAGTGCACGGTCAATTCCAACCCATTTCACCTGCAGTCTCTGGTGTTTGGCTGCCCATAACTACAGTAATCAGATTTGTAAATTTAAACACAATTATGTTTATTAACAATAACTATAATTAAATAGGTAACAGATACAGCTGGCTAACTGTATCTAATTCCTAACCCCCCCCCCCTCAACTCACCCCATCCACTACACACACAGGACAGACAAACACAGAGAGGAAAGAGGGGTGTATAAAAATACAAAAAGTAAAAGGATAAAAGCCTTTGTTTCTTCCGATTAGATTATTTTAGTCCAGGCCTTCAGTTGGATGTTCTTGCTTTCAGTCATTAATGGTTTTCACTGTAGATTCATCAAGACTTCCCTGAAGATTCAGAATCAGCAGGCAGAAGACATTTTGGAATGAGAGAGAAAGCAACTCACAGTTTTTTTTTCTCAACATCCAGGAGCATTCTCTCTGGGCTCTCTGAAAACATCCTATCTGGCAGGACCCAATCACTGTCTATCACTGGGGAGAATAGAGTCTTTGGCCAATCCATTGGCCACCAGCCAATCCATCGAACCAAATCCCTCTAATCTCTCGGGTGCCAGAAAGTCTGAGTACTTCTGTTCAAAAGCTAAATCTCGATAGCACAGTGTACTATTTTGCAACCTTTGAGCTCCTCTCTTCCTCCGCTCAACTTATCCATGGACATATACATTTAAATATTCATGGATCAAAAATAATAACGATAAAGTAAAATAAATAGGAAATAAGGGATTCAACAGGAAGGACCCATACATCAACTTCAGGGAAGAATATCCTAGCTGTCTTATCCGCTGCTGTATCGAAAACTGAAAGGGCATTGAAGACCTGAGATTTCAATAAATTTAGACAACAATGGAAAAATAACCAAATTCCTGTATGACTCAGGAAAAGAAGAAAGGATGATTACCCAATGATATTTCTGGCCGATTGTCTATCTCCTATAGGCATTGGGTAAGACACAACATGACTCTCTGTATGCAGTTGCTCCACTGTGGAGAATGGGGAGAATTTCTGAGAACATGGAATCAAGGCAGCAAAATCTTCTGTAATTAGGTGAATTTACTGTGGATAATCAACTGCGGGACAAGATTGTGGACAGGATTCTGCACCTACAGAAGTGCTAAAGGTTCTGTTACAGCTCCTGTGTTGACCTCCAGCTCTGAAGGGAAGAAGACTTTCAGTTAGACCTGAAGTATGAGTGCCAGTTGGCTTTCACCCTGAGAAGATACAAGCTCTTTAACAATGTAATCCTTTCTCTATGGACTCTAACCTGGATTCAGGTAAAGCATTCTGTATAGAAGACTCTTCATATAAACACAGAAAGTAGGAGCAGCAGTTGACTATTGAGCTCTGCGGGCCTGTTCTGCCATTCAATAGGATCATGGCTGATCATCTTTTTCAACACCCATGCTCTCCCCATACCCATTGACACTTCCGAGTCCAGAATCTATCTACTTTCTTCTTATTCCGTGACTTGGCGTCCATGGCATTTTGTGGTTGAGAATTCCTTTTGTAGTATAAATTTAGAGTACCCAATTATCTTTTTCCAAATAAGGGGCAATTTAGCATGGCCAATCCACCTACCCTGTACATCTTTGCGTTGTGGGGATGAGACCCACGCAGACACGGGGAGAATGTGCAAACTCCACACAGACAGTGACCCGGTTGCCGGGATCGAAACCGGATCCTAGGCGCCGTGAGGCAGCAGTGCTAACCACTGCACCACTGTGCCACGCTTTGGTAGAGAATTCTAAAATTCTCTTTGCATCCTAAGACTGTAACCCTTTGTGTGAAAGCCCCCAACCAGAGGAAACATCACCCTGCATCCAAACCATCCAGCCCTGTCAGGATTTTCTATGTTTCAATGAGATCCCCTCTCATTCTTCTGCAAACTCCAGACCTAGTCAACCATTCTCTCCTCAAACAACAATCCTGCCATCCCAGGAATTAGTCTGTGAGCATTCTTTGCACTCCCTCTATGGCAGGTACATCCTTTCATACATAAGGTGATCAAAACTGCACGTGATTCTCCAGTTGTGGTATCACCAGGTCCTGTACAGCTGCAGTAAGACAGCCTTGCTCTTACACTCAAGACCTCTTGCAATGAAGGTCAACATACCATTTACCTTCTTAACTGTTTGCTGTTCCTGCATGCTTGCTTTCAATGATTGAAGAACGAGGACTCCCAGATCCCTTTATACATCACCATTTAAATCATACTCTGCCTTTCTATATTTCCTACCGAAGTTGATATCTTTGCACTTATCCACGGTATACTGCAGCTGCCATGTATTTTCCCACTCACTTGTCTAAATCGGCTTGAAGTCTCTTTACTTCCTCCTCACTACTCACAATTCCACCTAGTTTTGTGTTATTAGCAAACTTAGGATTGTTTCTCTTCATTCACTAGGAAGAGCCTATTCAGATCCAGCAGGTCTTACCATAGAATTGCATAGAATCCCTACAGTACGGAAGGAGGCCATTTGACCCAATGAGTCTGCTCCCACCCTTCAAAAGAGCACTCTATCTAGGCCCACTCCCCCACCCTATCCCCATAACCTCATGCATTGTTCATGATCAATCCACCTAACCTGCACACTAAGTGGCAATTCAGCTTGACCAATCCACCTATCCTGAACATATTTGGTCTTCATGGATATGGTCACCAGCTGCTGCAGTGCCTCCACCTCTGGTCTTACTGAATGAAGAATTGAGTGATTCATAACTTGCAGGTCTGATGGATGCTGTATTGTGTAAAAGAAAGGAACTTGCTGCTGATTGTATAAACTTCCTTAGCTTCTGAAGGCTGAATTTCCACTGCTTCTAAATAAAAGGTTGAAGATTGTGGCATGAAAGAAAATGAATCGTTTAAGTGATGAGCATCATCTGTTTTTTCTAGGAATCTCAGAAGTATACCAACATTGCCACTCAATAAGAATGTCCATTGATTGTGAAGAACAAAGTGAGAATAAATAATCTAGCACCCTTTGTAGCTAAGAGGAGCCTTTGATTGGAAGGTCTATGCTACCTGGACCTTGTATCTTCATGGCTAAAGCCAGCTGAGGCCATCTGCTTATATGTTAACAATAGAAGTATCTATTTTAAAAGTAGTATCGAAACCTTGGACATGGACTGTAACTGACCAATTATCTGGATTAAGGCTATGTATTTCACTGAGGAACTCTGTAACTTCATCTTTTTCATGACTTTCCATTCCTTGGAAGGAATGTGTTTCATAAATACTCTTTAGACTTCAACTTTGATTAAAGTGACTCAATTTTCAATGCTTGACGTGTCCAGTTTGGCCACACTGGAAGCACTCTGTGCTCCCTGGGGGGCAGTCGTGGGGTCCAAACTAAGTTTCCATGCAACAATACTTTTTTGCAATGCTTTGCACAACTTGATGAATGTTCTTGTGGGTGGGGTCGCTGCGCATGGGCCTACCCATTCAATGGAGACATGTTAAACCTTGGAGTCACCCTGAATTATAGCCCAATATGATGCCCGGATTTGGGGCCACAGCGTGCTTTGAATGATCTGCTAAATAACAAGGCTCCATTGTAGATTGTAAGAGTGAATTTCCCAGTCTTTTGGTCATGGATCTAGAGGTAGTAAACCAGACAGGCTAGTTTGAAAACATTCTAAAGTTGTTGAACTCAGTATTGAGTACTGAAGGCTGTGACATGCCTAATCAGAAGGTGAAGTGTTGTTCTTCTTGTTTGAGTTGGGCTTCACTGGAGCAGTAAAGCAGGCCAAGGGTGGACATATTGGCATGAAAGCAAGATGATGAGTTGGACTGGCAAGCAATAGGAAGGTTGGGATCACGCTTGCAGACTGAGCAAAGATGTTCTGCAAAGCACTCACCCGGTCTGCGTTTAGTCTCCCCAGTGTGGAGGAGACTGCATTGTGAACAATGAATACAGTCGACCAATTGAAAGGAGGTGCAAATATTGCTTAAGCTGAAAGGAGTGTTTGGGGCCTTGAACTCTGAGGAGGGAGGAGGTAAAGGGGTAGGTGCTGCACCTTCTGCGTTTGTAAGAGAAGGTGCCATGGGAAGGGAATGAGGAGTTCAGAGTGATGGAGGAGTGGACAAGGGTGTCATGGAGGGAGCAGTCTCTGCGGAATGCTGACAGAGGGGTGGCGGGTGGAGGGGGGGATGCATGAGTGCACGATCTGTTTCATGGGGGCACCATGCGGATCTGGTGGAGGATGATCCTTTGAATGCGGAAGCTGGTGGGGTGGAAAGTGAAGACAAAGGGGATTCTGTCATAGTCCAAGAAGGGAGGGGAAGGGGTGAGGACAGAAGTGCAGGAAATGGGTTAGACCCAGTTGCCTACTCTGCGAACCACGGGTGGGGGGAATACTCAGTTAAAGAAAAAAGCAGACATGTCAGAAGTGCCATTTTCGAAGGTGACATCATCAGATCAGGTGCGACAGAGACGGAGAAACTGGAAGAAAGGGACAGAACCCTTGCAGGAAGCAGGGTGTGAGGAGCGATAGTCGAGGTAATTGTGGGGGTCGATGGGCTACTGATAAACATTAGTGGTCAGTCATTTTGTGAGTTATGTAGAACACTCCTTATTCCAGTCCTGCTTTGACTCAGTCCCATAGCTCTTCTCCATTACATCGATGACTGCATAAATGCCGCTTCATTCTCTCATCTGGGCCTGGAAAATTTTAACGATTTTACTTCCAATTTCCTCTCACACTTCACTGCCCTTCCTTGATCTTTCCGTAACCATTTCCAGTGATAGACTGGCCACCAATATACATTACAAAGCCACAATGAATGACGGGGATGAGGAGTTAGGGTTGATGGAGGAATGAACCAGGTTTCTATGGTGTTTTAAGTACTCATCTAAATGTTGTGAGGGTTTCGTCTCTGCCATTCTTTCAGGCACTGAGTTCCAGATTCTCACCACCCTCTGGGTGAAAAAGCTTTTCCTCAAATCCCCTCTAAATCTCCTGCTCTTTATCATAAGCCTATGCCCCCTGGTTAATGACCCCTCTACTAAGGGAAAGGTTTCTTCCAATCTACCCTATCTACATCCCTCATAATTTTGTACACCTCAATGAGGCCCCTCCCTCAGTCTTCTCTGCTCTAAGGAAAACAACCCCAGCCAATTCACTCTCTCTTCATAGCTGAAATGCTCCAGCCCAGGCAACATCCTGGTGAATCTCCTCTGTACCCTTTTGATGCACAATCAATTACTTGTGAGACAAGGAGAGTCATACTAATCGGCTTTAATCAGCTAGAATTGTACCCAGCAGCTTCGATACAGAAAGTCAAGGCTGCTGGAACAGCATGGGTTCTTATACCCTGCCTCTCAGGGCGGAGCTACATACGTTGGCCAATGGTAGACTCCTAGGTCTAGCCAATGGGCATCCACCTCTCAGGTACTGCAATACCTGATATTACCACATTCACCCCCTGTTAAAAATGGCCAGTGTTACTGTTGCCTTTTGCATGGTAGGACCAGGTATTGCAGATACCGTGATGTCGAGGGTAACGGAGAAAGTTTTTATTGTTTAATGGTGCAGCAATCCGACGATCGGGTGGCCTGGTCGTCCTTCTGGAGCGTCTGGGCTTCAGCGATGATCCTGGTGGGGGCCCCGGCGGTTGTGGCTCCGGGAACGTGGTGTCTTCCTCCCTGGCAGCTTTGTCACCCCTACGTGGCGCTGTTGGGGTGAAAAGTGGGCAAGGGGGAGGGGCGCCTGTAGGGGGCGTCGGTGCTCATTTGGCACCGGGTAGGGGCGGCGGCAGTACTGACCCTCCGGTTAGGTGCTGCGGGGAGGGTGGGGGTGGGGGCAGTGGTGCGGGTGCGTGTAGAGCTCCGGCGGGCGCCAGGTCCCGAAGGGAGACCGTGTCTTGGCGGCCATCGGGGAAAGCCACGTAGGCATACTGGGGGTTGGCATGCATCAGGTGGACCCTCTCGACCAACGGTCCGACTTGTGCGCCCTCACATGTTTTCGCATCAGGACGGGTCCGGGTGTCGCTAGCCAGGTTGGGAGCGAGGTCCCGGAGGAGGACTTCCTGGGGAAAACAAGGAGATGTTCGTGAGGTGTCTGGTTTGTGGTAGTACATAGCAGCGACCGAATGGAGTGAAGGGCCACTGGGAGAACTTCTTGCCAGCGGGAGACTGGGAGATTCCTGGACTGAAGTGCCAGCAGGACGGTCTTCCAGACCGTTCCGTTCTCCCTTTCTACCTGCCCGTTTCCCCGGGGGTTGTAACTGGTCGTCCTGCTGGAGGCGATGCCTTTGCTGAGCAGGAATTGACGCAGTTTGTCGCTCATAAAGGAGGACCCCCTATCACTGTGAATGTATGCAGGGAAACCGAACAGTGCAAAAATACCCCGGAGGGCCTTGATGACGGTGGTCGTGGTCATATCCAGGCAGGGGATGGCGAATGGGAACCGGGAGTGTTCGTCAATCACGTTCAGGAAGTACGTGTTGCTGTCGGTGGAGGGGAGGGAGCCCTTGAAATCCATGCTGAGGCTTTCAAAAGGGCGGGAAGCCTTTATCAGATGCGCTCTCTCTGGCCGGTAGAAGTGCAGTTTGCATTCCGCGCAGATTTGGCAGTCCCTGGTGACTGTCCTGACCTCCTCGATGGAGTAGGGCAGGTTGCGGGTCTTAACGAAATGAAAGAAACGAGTGACCCCCGGGCGGCAGTGGTCCTTGTGGAGGGCTCGGAGGCGGATAGTGCCGCGGGACAGGGTGTCAGGAGGCTCATTTAGCTTCCCGGGACGGTACAAGATCTCATAATTGTAGGTGGAGAGTTCTATCCTCCACTGCAAGTTCTTGTCGTTCTTAATCTTGCCCCGCTGTGCATTATCGAACATGAAGGCCACCGACCGTTGGTCCGTGAGGAGAGTGAATCTCCTGCCGGCCAGGTAATGCCTCCAGTGTCGCACAGCTTCTACTATGGCCTGGGCCTCCTTTTCGACCGAGGAGTGGCAAATTTCGGAAGCATGGAGAGTGCGGGAGAAGAAAGCCATGAGCCTGCCCGCTTGGTGGAGGGTGGCCGCCAGAACTACGTCGGACACGTCGCTCTCGACCTGGAAGGGGAGGGACTCGTCGATGGCGCGCATCGCTTTTGCGATGGCCGCTTTGATGCGGCAGAAGGCCTGGCGGGCCTCCGTCGACAGGGGGAAGGTTGCGGACGGGATCAGGGGTCAAGACTTGTCTAGGTAATTAGGGACCCATTGTGCATAATAGCTAAAGAAGCCGAGGCAGCGCTTTAGGGCCTTGGGGCAGTGAGGGAGGGGGAACTCCATGTGGGGGCGCATGCGTTCAGGGTCGGGGCCTATGACTCCATTTTGCACTACGTAGCCTAGGATGGCTAGACGGTCGGTGCTAAACACGCATTTCTCCTTATTGTAGGTCAGATTAAGGAGGTGCGCGGCGGTCTGGAGAAATTTTCAGAGGTTGGTGTCGTGGTCCTGCTGGTCATGGCCGCAGATGGTGACGTTATCAAGATACGGGAACGTTGCGCGTAAGCCGTACCGGTCAACCATTCGGTCCATCTCACGCTGGAAGACCGAGACCCCGTTCGTGACACCGAAGGGAACCCTTAAAAAGTGATAGAGCCGACCAACTGCTTCGAAGGCAGTGTAGTGGCGGTCCCCATGACGGAGGGGCAGCTGGTGGTAGGCAGACTTGAGATCCACCGTGGAGAAAACCTTGTATTGCGCAATCCTGTTTATCGGGAGAGGGTACGCGTCCAGCTGCATAAACCGGTTCATGGTCTGGCTATAGTCGATGACCATCCTATGTTTCTCCCCGGTCTTTACCACCACTACTTGAGCCCTCCAGGGCCTGTTGCTTGCTTTGATGACCCCTACCTTCAGCAGCCTTTGGACCTCGGACCTGATGAAGGTCCGGTCCTGGGCACTGTACCGTCTGCTCCTGGTGGCGACGGGTTTGCAATCTGGGGTGAGGTTCGCAAACAGGGAAGGCGGGTCGACCTTAAGGGTCGCGAGGCCGCAAACAGTAAGGGGGGGTATAGGGCCGCCAAATTTAAAGGTCAGGCTTTGTAGGTGGCACTGGAAATCCAGCCCAAGGAGGGTGGCTGCGCAGAGGTGCGGCAGAACGTACAGGCGGAAATTGCGGAATTCCCTGCCTTGGACAGTGAGGTTCGCTAGGCAGAACCCCTTTATCTCCACTGCGTGTGACCCGGAGGCCAGGGAGATCCGTTGGTTTACGGGATGGGTGACAAGGGAACAGCGCCTTACCGTGTTGGGGTGGACAAAGCTTTCCGTGCTCCCGGAGCTGATCAGGCACGACGTCACGTGGCCGTTGATGGTGATCGTTGTGGTGGCTTTCGCTAGCGTCTGGGGCCGACTCTGGTCCAGGGTCATGGAGGCCAGCTGCACATGATAGCGAGATGAGGAATAGGGAAAGAGAGGAGTTGAACGCGTGGCTACAGGGATGGTGCAGGAGGGAGGGTTTCAGATTTCTGGATAACTGGGGCTCATTCTGGGGTCGGTGGGATCTCTACAAACGGGATGGTCTACACCTGGACCAGAGGGGCACCAATATCCTGGAGGGGAAATTTGCTAATGCTCTTCGGGAGGGTTTAAACTAGTTCAGCAGGGGCTTGGGAACCTGAATTGTAGCTCCAGTATACAGGAGGTTGAGAGTAATGAGGTCATGAGTAAGGTTTTAAAGTTGCAGGAGTGTACCGGCAGGCAGGAAGGTGGTTTTAAGTGTGTCTTCTTCAATGCCAGGAGCATCCGGAATAAGGTGGGTGAACTTGCGGCATGGGTTGGTACCTGGGACTTCGATGTTGTGGCCATTTCGGAGACATGGATAGAGCAGCAACAGGAATGGTTGTTGCAGGTGCCGGGGTTTAGATATTTCAGTAAGCTCAGGGAAGGTGGTAAAAGAGGGGGAGGGGTGGCATTGTTAGTCAAGGACAGTATTATGGTGGCAGAAAGGACGTTTGATGAGGACTCGTCAATTAAGGTAGTAGGGGCTGAGGTTAGAAACAGGAAAGGAGAGGTCACCCTGTTAGGGGTTTTCTATTGGCCTCCGAAAAGTTCCAGAGATGTAGAGGAAAGGATTGCAAAGATGATTCTGGATAGGAGCGAAAGCAACAGGGTAGTTGTTATGGGGGACTTTAACTTTCCAAATATTGACTGGAAACGCTATAATTCGAGTACTTTAGATGGGTCCGTTTTTGTCCAATGTGTGCAGGAGGGTTTCCTGACACAATATGCAGATAGGCCAACGAGAGGCGAGGCCATATTGGATTTGGTACTGGGTAATGAACCAGGACAGGTGTTAGATTTGGAGGTAGGTGAGCACTTTGGTGATAGTGACCACAATTCGATTACTTTAGTGATGGAAAGGGATAGGTATATACCACAGGGCAAGATTTATATCTGGGGGAAAGACAATTATGATGCGATAAGGCAAGACTTAGGATGCATCGGATGGAGAGGAAAACTGCAGGGGATGGGCACAATTGAAATGTGGAGCTTGTTCAAGGAACAGCTACTTCGTGTCCTTGATAAGTATGTACCTGTCAGGCAGGGAGGAAGTGGTCGAGCAAGGGAACCGTGGTTTACTAAGGCAGTCGAAACACTTGTCAAGAGGAAGAAGGAGGCCTATGTAAAGATGAGACATGAAGGTTCAGTTAGGGCGCTCAAGAGTTACAAGTTAGCTAGGAAGGACCTAAAGAGAGAGCTAAGAAGAGCCAGGAGGGGACATGAGAAGTCTTTGGCAGGTAGGATCAAGGATAACCCTAAAGCTTTCTATAGATACGTCAGGAATAAAAAAATGACTAGGGTAAGAGTAGGGCCAGTCAAGGACAGTAGTGGGAAGTTGTGCTTGGAGTCCGAGGAGATAGGAGAGGTGCTAAATGAATATTTTTCATCAGTATTCACACAGGAAAAAGACAATGTTGTCGAGGAGAATACTGAGATTCAGGCTACTAGACTAGAAGGGCTCGAGGTTCATACGGAGGAGGTGTTAACAATTCTGGAAAGGGTGAAAATAGATAGGTCCCCTGGGCCGGATGGGATTTATCCTAGGATTCTTTGGGAAGCTAGGGAGAAGATTGCTGAGCCTTTGGCTTTGATCTTTAAGTCATCTTTGTCAACAGGAATAGTGCCAGAAGACTGGAGGATAGCAAATGTTGTCCCCTTGTTCAAGAAGGGAAGTAGAGACAACCCCGGTAACTATAGACCAGTGAGCCTTACTTCTGTTGTGGGCAAAATCTTGGAAAGGTTTATAAGAGATAGGATGTATAATCATCTGGAAAGGAATAATTTGATTAGACATAGTCAACACGGTTTTGTGAAGGATAGGTCGTGCCTCACAAACCTTATTGAGTTCTTTGAGAAGGTGACCAAACAGGTGGACGAGGGTAAAGCAGTTGATGTGGTGTATATGGATTTCAGTAAAGCGTTTGATAAGGTTCCCCACGGTAAGTTACTGCAGAAAATATGGAAGCATGGGATTCAGGGAGATTTAGCAGTTTGGATCAGAAATTGGCTAGCTGGAAGAAGACAAAGGGTGGTGGTTGATGGGAAGTGTTCAGACTGGAGTCCAGTTACTAGTGGTGTACCACAAGGATCTGTTTTGGGGCCACTGCTGTTTGTCATTTTTATAAATGACCTGGAGGAGGGCGTAGAAGGATGGGTGAGTAAATTTGCAGATGACACTAAAGTCGGTGGAGTTGTGGACAGTGCGGAAGGATGTTACAAGTTACAGAGGGACATAGATAAGCTGCAGAGCTGGGCTGAGAGGTGGCAAATGGAGTTTAATGCAGAAAAGTGTGAGGTGATTCATTTTGGAAGGAATAACAGGAAGACAGAGTACTGGGCTAATGGTAAGATTCTTGGCAGTGTGGATGAGCAGAGAGATCTCGGTGTCCATGTACATAGATCCCTGAAAGTTGCCACTCAGGCTGAGAGGGTTGTTAAGAAGGCATACGGTGTGTTAGCTTTTATTGGTAGAGGGATTGAGTTTCAGAGCCATGAGGTCATGTTGCAGCTGTACAAAACTCTGGTGCGGCCGCATTTAGAGTATTGCGTGCAATTCTGGTCACCGCATTATAGGAAGGATGTGGAAGCATTGGAAAGGGTGCAGAGGAGATTTACCAGAATTTTGCCTGGTATGGAGGGAAGATCTGATGAGGAAAGACTGAGGGACTTGAGGCTGTTTTCGTTAGAGAGAAGAAGGTTAAGAGGTGACTTAATTGAGGCATACAAGATGATCAGAGGATTGGATAGGGTGGACAGTGAGAGCCTTTTTCCTCGGATGGTGATGTCTAGCACGAGGGGACACAGCTTTAAATTGAGGGGAGATAGATATAAGGCAGACGTCAGAGGTAGGTTGTTACTCAGAGAGTAGTAAGGGTGTGGAATGCCCTGGCTGCAACAGTAGTGGACTCACCAACACTAAGGGTATTCAAATGGTCATTGGATAGACATATGGACGATAAGGGAATAGTGTAAATGGGCTTTAAAGTGGTTTCACAGGTCGGCGCAACATCGAGGGCTGAAGGGCCTGTACTGCGCTGTAATGTTCTATGTTCTATGTTCTAAGGGGAAGGTCTGGTCAGACAGCGTGGAGTCGGCAGTGCTGGGGGCCTGAGGCCGGTCCCGGGTAACGGAGGCCAGCTGTAGCAAGGAGGAGTTCTGGTCAGGCAGCGTGGAGTCGGCGGTGCTGGGGGCTTGAGGCCGGTTCAGGGTAACGGAGGCCAGCTGTAGCAAGGGGGAGTTCTGGTCAGGCAGCGTGGAGTCGGCGGTGCTGGGGGCTTGAGGCCGGTTCAGGGTAACGGAAGCCAGCTGCAGTAAAGGAGAGTTCTGGTCAGGCAGCGTGGAGTCGGCAGTGCTGGGGGCTTGAGGCCCCATCCAATATGGCGTCAGCCACGGGTCGCACATGGAGTCCGCGGATACAGAAGATGGCGTCGGCGAGGAACAAAATGGCGGCACCCACCCATCCAGTGTGGTGACTGGGGGGCAAAATGGCCACGCCCGTGGATCGCACGTTGCCTGGGGGTAGGAGGGCGGCGGTGGGCCTTGGACGGCCGGGACCTGGAACAAAGGCTGCTGATAGTCGCTGGCAACTGCTGCCACGGTGGGGGACTGGCACACCGCGACATAGTGGCCTTTCTTGCCGCACCCTTTGCAGGTGGCGGTGCGGGCCGGGCAGCGCGCACGGGGATGATTCGCTTGGCCACAGAAGGAACAGCGATGGCTGGCGGTGAAAACGGGCCGTCTAGCGGTGCAGGCCTGCGGGGTTAGCGGGAAAGTCTGGGGGGCTGCCACGACGGGGTGCCACGCAGCCCAGGGGGGGCGCCATGCGCCCGGGAGCAAAAGCCAGTGCGTTTTTGTACGCAACGTCCATAGACCCTGCCAGGGCCCGTGCCTCAGTGAGGCCCAGCGTGTCCATTTCAAGGAGACTTCTGCGGATGTCGGGGGAAGACATACCTGCCACGAACGCGTCCCAAATTAAAAGTTCCGTGTGCTCGTTCCCCGTGACTGGTGGGCAGCCGCAGTTCCGGCCCAGCACTAGTAGAGCCCGATAGAAGTCCTCCAGTGTTTCTTCAGGGCTCTGCCTTATTGTTGCCAACAGGTGATGGGCGTAGACCTGGTTCAGAGGACGGATGTAATGCCCTTCTAGCAGCTCGATAGCTGCAGCATAATTCTCTGCCTCCTCGATCAGAGGGTAGATTGCAGGGCTGACTCGGGAGCGTAGAAGATGCATTTTCTGCCTTTCCGTGGGGGTGTCGGCGGCTGTGTCGACGAAGCTCTTAAAACACGCCAGCCAGTGCTTGAAGATAGCAGCGGAGTTGTCTGCGTGGGGACTGAGCTGAAGGCACTCCGGCTTGATGCGGAGGTCCATCCTTTCAGAAGTAATAGCTGATTAAATTGATGCACAATCAATTACTCGTGAGGCACGGAGAGTCATACTAATCGGCTTTAATCAGCCAGAACTGTACCCAGCAGCTTCGATACAGAAAGTGAAGGCTGCTGGGACGGCATGGGTTCTTATACCCCGCCTCTCAGGGCGGAGCTACGTACGTTGGCCAATGGTAGACTCCTAGGTCTAGTCAATGGGCAGCCACCTCTCAGGTACTGCAATACCTGGTATTACCACACCTTTCAGGTGCAATTCTGATATCTTGCCTGCTAGCAACAATGAGCCATTAATGCTTCCTCTGTATCATGGCCTACACATCTTTGCTGCAATCTCTCCTAGCTCCCACCAATCACTGACCTACTCTGTACCCTCTCTGTACATCTACCTACAACAATTGGTAGATGTTGAGTCTGGAGAAGGGTGTGTAGATAGCCTGGGTCACATTGAGATCCAAAAAGACGAGGTGTTGGGTGTCTTAAAAAATATTAAGGTAGATAAGTCCCCAGGGCCTGATGGGATCTACCCCAGAATACTGAAGGAGGCTGGAGAGGAAATTGCTGAGGCCTTGACAGAAATCTTTGGATCCTCGCTGTCTTCAGGGGATGTCCCGGAGGACTGGAGAATAGCCAATGTTGTTCCTCTGTTTAAGAAGGGTAGCAAGGATAATCCCGGGAACTACAGGCCGGTGAGCCTTACTTCAGTGGTAGGGAAATTACTGGAGAGAATTCTTCGAGACAGGATCTACTCCCATTTGGAAGCAAATGGACGTATTAGTGAGAGGCAGCACGGTTTTGTGAAGGGGAGGTCGTGTCTCACTAACTTGATAGGGTTTTTCGAGGAGGTCACTAAGATGATTGATGCAGGTAGGGCAGTGGATGTTGTCTATATGGACTTCAGTAAGGCCTTTGACAAGGTCCCTCATGGTAGACTAGTACAAAAGGTGAAGTCACACGGTATCAGGGGTGAGCTGGCAAGGTGGATACAGAACTGGCTAGGCCATAGAAGGCAGAGAGTAGCAATGGAAGGATGCTTTTCTCATTGGAGGGCTGTGACCAGTGGTGTTCCACAGGGATCAGTGCTGGGACCTTTGCTCTTTGTAGTATATATAAATGATTTGGAGGAAAATGTAACTGGTCTGATTAGTAAGTTTGCAGACGACACAAAGGTTGGTGGAATTGCGGATAGCGATGAGGACTGTCGGAGGATACAGCAGGATTTAGATTGTTTGGAGACTTGGGCGGAGAGATGGCAGATGGAGTTTAATCTGGACAAATGTGAGGTAATGCATTTTGGAAGGTCTAATGCAGGTAGGGAATATACAGTGAATGGTAGAACCCTCAAGAGTATTGAAAGTCAAAGAGATCTAGGAGTACAGGTCCACAGGTCATTGAAAGGGGAAACACAGGTGGAGAAGGTAGTCAAGAAGGCATACGGCATGCTTGCCTTCATTGGCCGGGGCATTGAGTATAAGAATTGGCAAGTCATGTTGCAGCTGTATAGAACCTTAGTTAGGCCACACTTGGAGTATAGTGTTCAATTCTGGTCGCCACACTACCAGAAGGATGTGGAGGCTTTAGAGAGGGTGCAGAAGAGATTTACCAGAATGTTGCCTGGTATGGAGGGCATTAGCTATGAGGAGCGGTTGAATAAACTCGGTTTGTTCTCACTGGAACGAAGGAGGTTGAGGGAGACCTGATAGAGGTATACAAAATTATGAGGGGCATAGACAGAGTGGATAGTCAGAGGCTTTTCCCCAGGGTAGAGGGGTCAATTACTAGGGGGCATAGGTTTAAGGTGAGAGGGGCAAGGTTTAGAGTAGATGTACGAGGCAAGTTTTTTACGCAGAGGGTAGTGGGTGCCTGGAACTCGCTACCGGAGGAGGTGGTGGAAGCAGGGACGATAGTGACATTTAAGGGGCATCTTGACAAATACATGAATAGGAAGGGAATAGAGGGATACGGACCCAGGAAGTGTAGAAGATTGTAGTTTAGTCGGGCAGCATGGTCGGCACGGGCTTGGAGGGCCGAAGGGCCTGTTTCTGTGCTGTACATTTCTTTGTTCTTTGTTTGTTCCAGCTGCTTTACCCCCTCTATTACAGTACATAATGCAACACATTTCTCCCTCTCTTAGCTCTGAACAAGGGTTATACAGACTGAAAACATTAATTGTATTTCCCCTCTCCACAGACCTGCTGAGACTTTGCGGAATTTTCGGTTTTCATTTCAGATTCCAGCATCCACATATATTTTTCTTTTATTTTTGTGTGATTTATTTCAGTTTTCTTTCTGCTCATTTCTGTTGATATTTTGGGATATTTGTGTTTAAACAATAGGTGATAAATGCCACCAAGAGAAATGACGGGAAGAATTACTGCACTTAATTGTGTGATGGAGTTGAGCTAGCATCAGTGAAGATAGTCATTATCACAGTGTGCTTCAATGAGCTTAACAAGTCAACTGTGCATGTTAATGCAGCCTTCGCTCTGTTAAACATATAATTCCTATTCGCCATGTTCTGAATGGCATCATCTGCATTCCCCATTCAAAAATGTACAAAACACCTCAAATGTAAAGAGAGCAATGTGAAATGAGGTTGATTTGAACCTCTGGGTGTAGAGCAGTTCAGCTATTTTAGTTCAAGTTTCATTTAAATCTCACCGGTGGGCTGCACACCCAAAATGGCATCATGTTGCATCTCCACCTGTTGACACAATATCGGACACTCTAATGCAAGTAGGGGCAAGTCCCGACCCAAGGCAAAGTAACGTATTATTCTGGATACAAGAGAAGCATTTCTCATGCTCCTGGTTCCAGAAAAATATGAAATTCAAATGTTTTTGTCAGGAACCAACAGCTGTTCCTTTAAGTGCTCCTGGTTAGGCCATAGTCAACGTAAGTGTGGGGTATACTTCACATGTGCACCCCATAGCATTAAAATTGTGGTCCTGTCAACATGATAGGACTCTGATTTTCACAGCCAAGGTGCATATAATCTGAATATCTGGTCAATGATCCCCCAGGAGAAGGTCCCTTTCATAAAAATGCAAGCCAGAGTCCAGCACTGTTGCTTGTTGTTTCTCTCCCCACACCAAGTGGTGAACAAGGCAGACTTTCATATGATTCCATAGAGAATTTAACCTGGAACAGGTTGCTAGTCTGTCACCAGAAGCTTAAAGCTTGAGGGGGTGTTACTCCACACCAAACATGGCTGACAATGAGTTTCTCCCGCTCTTGCTGCCTGCCATTGGCATGCTCGAAGGATTTTGAATGTTGATATTGAACTTGTTGGCCTCGTTATTAATGCACCTTCTTTGGCTGTTGTGTTATGTACTCTGGGATAACACAGGCTGTAACTCGATGCAGCTTTGACCAAAAGATAACTCCAGACTTTGAAGTAAGTTCAATGTGATTTATTGAACCATTAGCGCAGTTCTCTATTTCGACTCTCCTGCTAATCTTGCTATAGTAACTCAGTCTAACTAATCAGTCTGCTCTAAGCCACGTGGTGGGTGTGATGCGTCTGATCTGCCCCTGTCCTACTCTCTAAGTGTCGGCTGTAGAAAGAGACAGAGCACGTGTGCCCTGTCCTTATATATGGGTCTTGACTGCCCATTGGTCGTGTCCTATTCTATGTGTTCATTAGCTGTATGTCTGCATGTCATAATGTCTCTGGTGCTCCCTCTAGTGTTTACTTAGTCATAGTGTATTTACATTAACCCCTTGTGTATTTACAGTGATGCATATCCCACAGCTGTCAAGTCCTGGGTGGGACTTGTCCCATGAGCCTTTGGCTCAGAAGTGGGGACACTACCCACTGTGCCACAAAACATCCCAGAGTCCAGCGCTCGGGAGGAATAATTCTAGCAAGCTCACTTTGAGGCTGCTGTAGCCAATTTGATGAGATTAAAATTGTTTTGTTTTTATTTTGCAGGATGACTGACACTGTTGAAGAAACAAACACATTATTAACACATTTATAGAACAGGAACACAGAACAGGAACATACAACTTCAAGGCATCTTCAGCCTTGTTACATGTACTATCTGACCTTCTACCTCGGGTTATGTGCCACAATGAAGCCCAGTGTATACTGTATTGTATCCAGTACTGGAGTCCAATACCACAATCACCCGATTATCATCACATTTCCCATTTATAAACAAAAAACTTCAGACAATTTTCTGTTTTAACATAATAGACTGCGAGCCTTGCCTCCTCAAGTACACCTATTCTTTCGCACTTTGTTTTGATCAGTCTGTTTTGTCTTTTACTCATCGCTGTGGGGTATTCTTTACAATTCTTCCACTGGATGTTATGACTGGTTACAGAGATGATTTTGAAGGACAAGGGGCCTTCTCTGGCTTTGCATCACTTCCACTCCTTAGATAATTCTCAGGATGTGGAGCTTTGTCTGGCTATCTATTATTTCATTGGTGGATTCTGCTTCTTGATCTTCAGCTACACTTCCTAGTTGAGGACCAGGTTTTGTTTCATTTGTTTTCTGTAGGAAGTTCCAGTTTCTCCTGTACTGTTTTCCGTTTGGAGTACGCACTATTTCAGTCCTTGGTTCTCCTATGTTTCTTATGAAAACAGCAGAATTCCAGATCTCATCCAGCAGAACTTTCCCTGTCTCAGTTCAGACAGAGGTCGGGCTCCTCGATCAAACAGTACTTTGCTTCTGCTGTCTTAGTTTGAGAAGAACCTGCATGCTGTAGCTCACTGACTGTGGAAATAGCAGTTGGGGCATAGTTGGAAGCTTAGTTCTTAGCCTTTTCTCCATTACGAGTTGTGCTGGAGGTGAACAAATGCCCTTTAATGGAGTATTCCTGAAATCCAGCAGGGCCAGGTGGGGGTCTCTTCCGTCCGCCTTCTTCTACAGTTTTTTAAAAATAAGCCTTTATTGCAAGAGGATTTGAGTACAGGGATAGAGAGGAGTTGCTTCAATTGCATAGGAGCTTGGTTAGACCACACCTGGAGTATTATGTGCAGTTTTGGTCCTCTTACCTCAGAAAAGAAATTATTGCCGTAGAGGGAGAGGAACCGAAGTTCACCAGTCTTGTTCTGAGGATGTCTTATGAAGAGAGATTGGATAAACTTGTCATAATATGCACCCATGCACATCATGAGTAAAAGCAGGCAGTGACAGACACCCAGGTGAGCCAATCAACATACAGAACAGAACACAACCAATCACCAAACAGAACACCAGAGGGGGACTTCCAACTATAAAATGCACGAGGCATCAGCACCCTGCCTCTTTCCACTGGTGACAACTGTAGTGACAGTCAGGGTGTACAAATCATTCAATACCTTCTACACGTGGATCAGAGCTAGCCTGGTCTAGATAGTTAATGTTAGTTTACTTTGAGTAGTAGAGAGTCAACCCACAGGCAGCTGTGAGCTTCGTTACTGAAGATCAATAAATCTTATTGAACCAACGCCTACGTTTGGTGTATGCTTGATCATTTAACTGCATCGTGTTGCAGTCCATGTTACCCCAGGTAACAAGACATGATACCAGGTGTGGCTACTGCTTCTAAGTAATTTACCTTCGAAAATTCACTGACGACCAGCAACTGCCTTCCAGCAGCATGGAAAAGATCCAGGCACCTCCACAGCTCCGGATCTCTGGGAACTTGGCGCCAACTGGCGGGCCTTCAAGCAGAAATTCAGTCTATACCTTGAGGCCTCGCGCCTTGAAAGTGCGTCCGATGCCCGAAAAATCGCGCTGCTACTGTCGACTGCGGGGGACCAGGCCATCCAAATCTTCAATTCGCTCACTTTTGCCGATGGTGGGGACAAGACCAAGTTCCAGGACTTCTTAGCCAAATTTGACAGTCACTGTGAGGTCGAGCCGAACGAAAGCTTTGAGCGTTATGTCTTCCAGCAGCGCCTTCAGGGTAAGGATGAGCCTTTCCAGTCTTTTCTCACTCATCTTCACATTCTAGCGCAATCCTGCAACTACAATGCCACCGCTGACTCCCTCATCAGGGATCAGATCGTGTTTGGCGTCCACTCAGACGCCCTGCGGGAGCACCTCCTAAAAATAAAAAATAAGACCCTGCCAGTGGCCATCGAGACATGCAAAGTCCACAAACAGGCGAAAAGTCGCTATTCCCGCCTTAAGTCGGCAGAGCAGGACCAACTTGCCTCCCACGAGGCTGAGAGTGTACAGGCCATCGCCCGAATGCGGCGCCTGAGCATCAATGAAGGCGGCCATTTCACGCGCTTTTCCAGAGGTCCCACGCATGCGCACCACGGTCGGGAGAACAAAGCGGCCGAAAACTACACTGCGCAGGTGCGAGCGGCGGCTGACCGCACTGCGCATGTGCGACCACGCATCGAGCGTCACGACGTCGACGTGATGACGTGCCCCAACTGCAGCTCCGCCCATTTAAAGTGGCAATGCCCAGCAAGAGGCAGGCGATGTCTCAACTGCAAGAAGCTTGGTCATTATGCGGCTTTGTGCAGGTCTGCACCTCCGATAGGGGGCCAGCGATCCCAGTTCCAACGCAGACGCGTTCGAATTGTGCAGCAAGGGTTGCTGGATTTGGAACCTGATCCCGTCACGGATCCAGAGGACGACTGTTCTGGCCATTCATGTACCTGACCTGGATCACTTCCAGTGCTGCAAAAGATGAAGATCAGAACCGCGACAAAAGCTGACATATGATGCTCATGCTACTGATCTGCCTATGCTCTCTCCGAAGAACGCTGTTCGCATCAAGTTGCCTGGTGGAGGCTGGTCAGCTCCAGCTGTTGTTGTTCGGCAAACTGTTCCCATGTAGTTTGTGGTTTGCATGGCTGATGGATCTATTGTCAGGTGCAACAGAAGGGCACTACGCAAACTTGCCTGCCCACCACCGGATCTCACGTTCCCAGATGGCGTTCTGCCTTATCCGGACACTTTGCTCCACAAGGCCACCAATCTGGCTGCATGCCAACCTGTCAAGACACCATCATCCCCACCTCCACCTCTCAGGCGGTCCACAAGAATCCGACGACAGCCCTAATGACTGGGCTTATAAATAGTTCCTTTGTATATGTACTGTCATGTTTCTGCACACTAGACACCTTACATGTACATATCCATTCACTCATCAATTGCTGTGTGTAGTTACTTTTGTAAATATGTTGTATATGCTCTAAGCAGCCGACAATTTTTTTTAAACAGGGGGGGGGGGATGTCATAATATGCACCCATGCACATCATGAGGTAAAGCAGGCAGTGACAGACACCCAGGTGAGCCAATCAACATACAGAACAGAACACGACCAATCACCAGACAGAACACCAGAGGCTGGCTTCCAACTATAAAACACACGAGGCATCAGCACTCTGCCTCTTTCCACTGGTGACAACTGTAGTGACAGTCAGGGTGTACAAATCATTCAACACCTTCTACACGTGGATCAGAGCTCGCCTGGTCTAGATAGTTAATGTTAGTTTACTTCGAGTAGAAGTCAACCCACAGGCAGCTGTGTGCTTCGTTACTGAAGTTCAATAAATCTTATTGAACCAACGCCTACGTTTGGTGTATGCTTAATCATTTAGCTGCATCGTGTTGCAGTCCATGTTACCCCAGGGTGAATAACACGACAAAACTGGACCTGTATTCTCTAGATTTTCAAAGAATGAGAGGTGATCTCATTGAAAACTACAAAATACGTAAAAGAATAGACTGGGAAGATGCAGGTAAGATGTTTCCCTTGGCTGGTGAGTCTAGAACCAGGATAACAATTTCAAAATAAGGGGAATGCCACTTAGGACCAAGATGAGGAGAAATTTCTTTACACCAGGGGTTGTGAATATTTGGAATTCTCTACCGCAGAGGGCTGTCGAAGCTCAGGCCAGAATTCTCCGGCTATTCACTGGCGGCGGGATTCTCTGGTCCTGGGTTGCATGACATGGGGTGGCTTCAATGGGAATTCTTATTAACAGGAACAGAGATTCCAGCTGCCAGAAACACGCGGCTGGGTGTCCGGTGAATTCTGCCCTCGGCCCATCGCGTATGATTAAAGCAGAGATTGGTAGATTTCTGATTAATAATAACGTAAAGGGTTATGGGGATAATGGTGTAAACTGCATTGAAGTATCTGATCAGCCATGATTGTATTGAATGGCAGAACAGGCTCGACAGGCTACATGGGCTATTCCTGTTCCTATGTCCCAAGTACTTGATTTCATGAAAACATGTTTTGCACTTTTCCTTCTGCAACTTCAAGTTCCTTTCGCTCATTCTTGCCAGCACCTAACCCAGTCTGTGGTCAAGTTCTTCTTGTGTGAGATAGGAGCCACATTCATCCAGCTTGACCTAACAGAAGTCTGAGTTTGCATCAAATAGTGTTTAGCATCAGTTGTCTTAAATGTGATCTCTTTTACTGTGGGCAACTGATAATGCTTTCATTGTACTGCCTGGTTTATATCTCTGGAATCCAGACAGGTTCACAGATTCTGATTACTCTACAATTACAATTGGTTGAACCCACCTTGATGGTTCTTCAACTTTCTTGATGATGTGAAGTTTCTCCATTCACTCCAACTCTGTTTTCAATGGGTCTCTCAGCATTACTGGTACTTCCCTGAGCGAGTGTATTTTGGGTGGCACAGTTTTGTCAATCTTGATGGTGTGCTCTCCCTTTAGGCAATATGTCTCCTTGAACACATCTTTGTACTCACTCAGGATGTCATCAGAGGTGACATACATTTTTTTTTGATTAGCTTCAGATTTTCACAAGATTTTATTACAAGAATGGGTGTTGCATCATTTTTCACCACTTTAAAAGGAAGTTCCTGAGACTGCATTTTGTATCATAGAATAGAATCCCTGCAGTGCAGAAGGAGGCCATTTAGTCCATCATGTCTGCACCGACCCTCTGAAAAAGCACCCTACCTAGGTCCAATCCCCCACCCTATCCCCGTAACCCCACCTAGGGACAGTTTAGTATGGCCAATCTGCCTAACCTGCACATCTTTGGACTGTCATTCACTTTAAGTGTGAATTGGCCTTCTACAGCAAATCTTTCATCCGTGTAAGTAACACTTCCACTTTTATTTTATTTATCTCTTTTCCTTTACTTATCTTGCAGTACAGGTTTATGGGAATGACATCTGCTTGTGCACCTGGGTCATGCTTGAAATTCACCATCACGTTGGCAATTTTTAAACTAACCTTACATTTGTCTTCTTTCGAATTTGCTATTACTGCATGAATGAAAGCTTCAGATTCTGTGTCGGCATCATCATCTGCAATTGTGTGCTCTTTCTTCAAATAACACATCTTAGTGGAGTGATTTAGGACGA
This sequence comes from Scyliorhinus torazame, assembly GCF_047496885.1. NCBI lineage: Eukaryota > Metazoa > Chordata > Chondrichthyes > Carcharhiniformes > Scyliorhinidae > Scyliorhinus > Scyliorhinus torazame. The sequence continues at coordinate 57,518,543 of NC_092716.1, read as the reverse complement.
ATTATCTGTTCCCTGCCACTAAGATCGGGAACCCCGATCGAGCAGAGAGTCCCACATCGGGCCAAAAACGGGTTCAGTGCCAGTCGGCAGAGTGAACATGCAAACAGCAGAATTTGAATGCAACTAATGAGCTGGAAGCCTGAATCTAACACCTCCCTCAAATCCCTGCAACCCCCAGTTATGCTCTGACCTCCACAGTGGCAACTCCACTGGGCAGGCTTTGGTGTAAGTGTTGCCGAGCGTTGTCCTGGCATGATGGACCCCAAGGGCAATTAAAAGGAGTTGGTCCATTGGTCCTGTGAACCACTGCTGCTGCCAGGCTCCAGAGGGAGGGCCTCCCGTCCTGGGGATTGGGTGGGTTCTCATTCTGAACTGCTCTGCCGGACAGCTGATGAACAGACCAGACAGTTCATTGAAGATTCAAACCAGGAATACTTTCCCTTTCTTCACAACTGCTCCCTCAGCCCTATGCTTTTGAAGCTGCTGCTTTTTAAAGTGTCAGAGCCTTCCCAGAAAGCTCACAGCACTTGGAATTGCTTGAAGTCCCCCAAGATCCTTTGAAATGCCCAGACGTCATTCAATTTCACAGTGTAGTACCTTTAATTAGCCTTTACTTGACAGCTTAATGGTTTAAAGACAGCAGGCAGGATGTCTGTTTATTTATCTTTCCTTTTGCGCCTGAATGCATCTGAAGTATCCCCCATTGATCGTGACCGCAATGTTTATAAACATTCTTGTTATGATTGACAGCTGTTGCCCACTTCAAATCAGCTAAGTGGTTCCACTTCCTCTTTTCGAACCACACTTAGAACGTCAGCGGAGGTAGTGAAAACACTTAACTGCTTTTGCTGTAGTGAGGAACTGTCAAAGTAGGATACTTGAGATGTATTCAAGTAGGAAGGGAAACAATCCACCAGTACCTGTCACTGGAGAATTAAAACTGCCAATCACTGGCTAATACAAAGTATTGCGGTGTGAAATTGAATGGAAGATTTGCATTTCAAAGGCCGTCAAGGGATTTGAAGTGTACTGGGATTCTGAGGAAGCCTCTGGTACATGTAACAGCTGCTACTTTAAACACAATTGTCTGAGACAACAGCTGTTGAGGAAGGGGAAGTGAAAATGCAGTGATTTTTCACTCTACTGCCTGGTCTTCGCTTACTTTCAGGCAGGGGTCCCTGTTGTGACTCTGATGAGAGTCTCAAATGGGGATCTCCGATGCAGTCTCTGTTGGGGACAGGATTTTCATTGTGGGGAGAGGGGGGAGTTCCAATGGACTGGGGGGGGGGGGGGGGGGGGGGTGCAGGGCACCGGGTTATGCACGGATATCCTTGACCGACTGCGGGGCCACTTTGTCAGGACCACACTTGGGAAAACAATACTGAATCCCCCGGCAGGATTTGTCATTGTGGGGGGTCAGTGCATAACGGAGAGTTGGAGACTCGGGTTTACAGCCCATTGATCACATGGTAATGTCCGCAAATTGGTGATTTGCGTCCACCCGCCAGCGCGAGCATGTAGCTCATTGTCACCGCCGACGGGGGACTGGAGCATTGGAACAGGGTTGGCGCCCGGCCCTGATCCCGTTTTTCAGCCGACACTCCATTCTCTGCCCGATCAGCTAACCCCCTACCGGCGCTGGGCAATGGAGAATTCCCTCCCGCCCCCGTCCAAAACTCCCGTCTCTGAATAAGCTGCCCTTTAACTGAGAAATGAATATATAATTAGGTAAGGCCCCAGGACACTCACGCCCTTACTACTCTGTGTAAAGAACCTACCTCTGACATCTGTTTTATATCTATCTCCCCTCAATTTAAAGGTATGTCCCCTCGTGCTAGACATCACCATCCAAGGAAAAATGCTCTCACTGTCCACCCTATCCAATCCTCTGATCATCTTGTATGCCTCAATTAAGTCACCTCTTAACCTTCTTCTTTCTAACGAAAACAGCCTCAAATCCCTCAGCCTTTCCTCATAAGATCTTCCCTCCATACCAGGCAACATTCTGGTATATCTCCTCTGCACCCTTTCCAATGCTTCCACATCCTTCCTATAATGCGACGACCAGAATTGCACGCAATACTCCAAATGCGGCCGCACCAGAGTTTTGTACAGCTGCAACATGACCTTATGGCTCCGAAACTCAATCCCTCTACCAATAAAAGCTAACACACCGTACGCCTTTTTAACAACTCTCTCAACCTGGGTGGCAAATTTCAGGGATCTATGTACATGGACACCGAGATCTCTCTGCTCATCCACACTGCCAAGAATCTTACCATTAGCCCAGTACTCTGTCTTCCTGTTATTCCTTCCAAAATGAATCACCTCACACTTTTCTGCATTAAACTCCATTTGCCACCTCTCAGCCCAGCTCTGCAGCTTATCTATGTCCCTCTGTAACTTGTAACATCCCTCTGCACTGTCCACAACTCCACCGACTTTAGTGTCATCTGCAAATTAACTCCCCCATCCTTCTACGCCCTCCTCCAGGTCACTTATAAAAATGACAAACAGCAGTGGCCCCAAAACAGATCCTTGTGGTACACCACTAGTAACTGGACTCCAGTCTGAACATTTCCCATCAACCACCACCCTTTGTCTTCTTCCAGCTAGCCAATTTCAGATCCAAACTGCTAAATGACCCTGAATCCCATGCCTCCGTATTTTCTGCAGTAGCCTACCGTGGGGAACCTTATCAAACGCTTTACTGAAATCCATATACACCGCATCAACTGCTTTACCCTCATCCACCTGTTTGGTCACCTTCTCAAAGAACTCAATAAGGTTTGTGAGGCACGACCTACCCTTCACAAAACCGTGTTGATTATCTCTAATCAAATTATTCCTTTCCAGGTGATTATACATCCTATCTCTTATAAACCTTTCCAAGATTTTGCCCACAACAGAAGTAAGGCTCCCTGGTCTATAGTTACCGGGGTTGTCTCTACTCCCCTTCTTGAACAAGGGGACAACATTTGCTATCCTCCAGTCTTCTGGCACTATTCCTGTAGACAAAGATGACTTAAAGATCAAAGCCAAAGGCTCAGTAATTTCTCCCTCGCTTCCCAGAGAATCCTAGGATAAATCCCATCCAGCCCTGGGGACTTATCTATTTTCACACTTTCCAGAATTGCTAACACCTCCTCCTTATGAACCTCGAGCCCTTCTAGTCTAGTAGCCTGAATCTCAGTATTCTCCTCGACAACATTGTTTTTCTCCGGTGTGAAAACTGACAAAAAAATATTCATTTAGCACCTCTCCTATCTCCTGTGGCATCATCTCAAATGTAGCCCAAATGTAAACGGTGGTGAATTTTCCATCCATAAACTGTTCAAGCCTGTAGCTGCTTGGATGAGAGCGTTTGGACATCCTTCCTGCAGGTCTGTCGATACTTAATCGGGTAAAGTCACTGAAGTACAAAGGCTACATTCCGTGATTGTATATCTGTGTACACATCTTTGTTTTGTCTGGTATGAAACATTAACTTTCTTCCAGGGTCATCCTTTAGCTCGGTTAGTTGCGCGGTGGAGTCCTTTCTGCAAACTACTTGACTTTGTTTGCATGACCTTTATATAATCTTTCCGATATGTAAACATAATTCTCCCTATATCTAGCCAGCATTCTGCACAAACTGTTGCACTTGTGTTGCAGTTGGTTACAATCTTGTTGGCTTCAGATCTGCTGTATTTCCTGGCAGCCGGCCGCTAAGAGCTCTGCTGTGTGATTAGTCAGTGATTTCTGGAGATCTCTGTGGATGTCTCATATTATCCTAATAATCAGATGAGACAATCTGCCTGAGGATAGATGATCCCAACTGAATGCAGATGTCTCTCCGCTTTCCTATGCAGACTTCACATTCGGCACCAATATCAAAGAATTTAATTTCACATTGTGCACTGTTGCAATGGGGTGCAGGTTTTTCCGGGATTCATTACGATCTGTCAAAATAAATGGCACACTTTAGAAATGAAGAAATGAATGAAATAATAATACCAACAAAAAAAAAAAAAGAAGCATTTTGCCTTATTTTAATTAAATGACAATAATACCGGATGTGAACCTGAATGCCCCTTGTACATCCCATGAGGAATTACAACTGGATTAGACAGTAAGAATGCTAGACACCGTCCTCTTGGAGAATAGATAAGTTAATTGGTGGAATAATATGATTAATAAAATTAAAAATGTCAGTCAATATAAAGAATGGATGATTATATAAGCATGGACATGAAAAATACAGAGCCTATTAACTGTGATATTAAAGTGAACAATTTGTAAGTACAAATGTAATTTTTAAGCTCTTCTAACCAATGCCACAAGAGTTGTTCAGGTTGCCAATCTGCATCTAGCTATTAATAAAGGTGTGAAAGGGGCTGTCTGTCAGACCAGACCAGTCCAAAATTAAATATATATTTCATACTGTGTTTAAGTGACTGTATTCCATTTCATCGTAGAAATTCACAAACTGACTGTGACCTTTTCTCCCACTTCTTGGCAGAAGAAGATATTTGATAAATAGCTGTCTGTAGCATTGAACGTCATTTCGTTCCTGTGATGCCAGATGGTGTTTGGAATGAATGACATGAAAATCCCTTAAGCTGCTTTTGTTTTCAAATGTGTGCTTTCAGCTCAATATGGAACTGCTGCAGCAGCCTCAAGTGACACTGGTGCTGTGAAAAAGCAGACCATACCCTGTGCCATGTTAAAGAGAAGGCAAATCCTCCTCAAAGCCCTTGATATTCAAATGTCAGAATGACTTAATGCTGAAGGTAACTATTGAACACCACACATTTGCAAAATTCAGTTGCATTGTGCTTGTTTTTCTGACACGAAGGATATAAAAGCTCAGGAGACCCGAGATGCTAAGTTAAACAGTATTTAATAAACCAACGCAAGTACAGTCCTAAGGTCACAACCGGGACTACCGATCATGCTGGTCCCAGTCCGGTCTGCCTTTTATTAGGCTGATTTACAAGCCCCAGCTGGCCAGCAGTCTTTCCCCAGTGAGGGCGCTCATATTCCACGATTCCCATGGGGTGATCCATTGAGGGGTTCCCATGGATCTCGTGAGGGTTATTACAAGGGTGCTGTTTCAGGTGCAAAGTGGCATTTGTTTCAGGTGGTTATTTTTTTTTTATTTGTCCTCGAGATGTGGACGTTGCTAGCTGAGCCAGCATTTGTTGCTCATCCCCAATTTACCCTTGAACTAAATAGCTTCCTGGGACCTTTCAGTGGGGGGGCAGTTAAGCGTCAACCACATTGCTGTGTGGGTCTGGAGTCACATGTAGGCCAGACCAGATAAGGATGGCAAATTTCCTTCCCTGAAGGACATTAGTGAACCTAATGGGTTTTTACGTCAATCAACAATGGTTTCATGGTCATTATTTAGACTTAATTCCAGATTTGTTTTTATTGAATTCAAATTTCACCATCTGCCATGGTGGAATTTGAACCCGGGACCCCTGGGTCTCTGGATTACTACTCAGTGACAATAGCACTAGGCCATTGCCTCCCACTCCTTCTTCTTCACACATCTGGTACAGGTCATGCCAGTCTTCTTCACACACCTGGTACAGGTCATGCCAGATGCCATTTTGGTAAGGACACTAGTGTGGACTCAAGTGAGCATGGTCCAGAGGTGGAGGTGCAGAGTGTAGACAGATTTGACGCCAGTCAGCATATAATATTGATTTGATTATAGTTTTTGACCCGAATGCTCCAACTAGCTTCCTCACATATCCTCAAACAGCTGAACGTGCATTCAGCAGCAAGAAGCATACCATTCCTCTGATTCCACAACAATGCTAGTTAAAGCGATCATCAACTATTTTCTGATTAGTTGTTGATTGATTGATTTCTTATGGCTGTCGCCAAGTTAATGGGGATGCTTGGAGCTTTCTATTGCTATTTAAAATTGCTGAAGTCCACAGAGAATGGAATGCCATGTTATGAAGACCTTGATCTTAAGATTCCAAGCGACTTGTTCATCACTTGCTCTCAGTCACAGTTAAAATAGTTTATTTTGTCCTTGTCCTGCTGCATGAGCAGAGCTGACACAGAATAGGACAAACTGTGCATAGGAGGAGGAGAACAGCTCTCAGCAGGAGGCTATATATGGCAATGGTTTTCTGAATGAGGAAGAATGCTTTTGGTATCTCCACTTCACCAAATAGGCGCTTATGGCAATCTGCCACCAGTTTCAGCCCAAACTGTATGGTTCAGTCTTGGATGTGATTACCAGCAGCAAATCCAACAGAATCCAACACCTCCCTTATGAACCTGTTTGATTCTTAGCAGGTGGAGTAACTGAGTGAAGCAGGTGAACCACCTCAGGTTAGGGTGAAGTATTTTCAGCAATTTTGATACTGTTTTGTGTCCAAAATGGTAATCGCATGGGGCACGTACAATTCTGGTGCAGAAAGTACCAATCATCATTTGTGTAGGGCATTAGTGTGAGCACAGAGTGTATCTGCCATAAATATACTGTTGCAATCCCAATTGATGTTATTACTGGACAGGAAGATCGCAGAATAGAACACTGGCTCAAAGGACCATAACTTTACTTGTTATAGAAAACATGGATGAACAGGGATGCCAATTAGCCTTTAACAACAACAAAAAACATTTATTAAACATGAAATATTTGACTATAATACTATACCCCTACACTTCCACTTACCTTCACAAATGTTCATAGATTTTAAAGATAACACAGATTACAAAATAGGTCTTATGCTATATGTCCTTGCTAAACACAATCCCTTTAAAGCCATTGGCTGACTGTGGTCAGACACTTCACTCTGAAACCAAGTGACCAATGCCACCCATTGAACATCCATAAATTTATCCTCACATCTCCCAGAAAAAGCTTTTACTCTGTGCCAACCTATCTCACTGGATTTTGGCTTTCATCCAGTGATTCCAAACTCCACTCTAATAAAGTCACATTTTAGAATCGTCTTTCAAACCGTGCTTTCTCTCAACTGTCCCTAACAAGGATCCACTTCCAGGTTTTACAACTCTCCTTTCGGTGTTTCTTTATTTTGAATAATTTTAAGCTTTTACACAAACTCTGAGATCCAGCCATCAATTTACCACAATTACTTCCATCTCCCGCTTCACAGGCTGTAGTAAGGTATCACAAACCTTAGAATTACTGCAGGTTTCTTTGGCTTCTTACTAGCCAGCTTCTTCTCAACTCTGCCTGTGACTTCAATGAACAGAACCCTGTTCCAGCTTTTTATTATACATTTATACTACCCAATTATTATTTTTTTCAATTAAGGGCAATTTAGAGTGGCCAATCCACCTAATCTGCACATCTTTGGGCTGTGGGGATGAAACCTACACAGACACGGGGAGACTGTGCAAACTCCACACAGACAGTGACTCTGGACCGGGATCAAACACGGGTCCTCAGCACCACAGGTAGCAGTGCTAACCACTCTGCCACAGTGCCACCCAGACCTGTTCCAGTTTATGTTTGTTCCTTTAACTTCAAACTTCCTGAAACTTATCTTTTCATTCTCTAGTTTCAATAACTAATTGTTCTTTAGTTTCTGGTGTGCCTTTAGTGAAGTCTGCCTTTTTGAACCTCCCTTGTCCTGCTTCTGGCAGAGCTGAGAGCTGTACTCTCTCTAGCTTCCTAGGTCCGCCTCTCCTAAAGTGGCCCTTACTTACTGAACAACATATCAGTCTTTCCCCAAGCTCGCGTTTCCCCAAGCTAGTGTTTACTTTTCCCATCATAAACTCTCTCAGCATAATACAGCCACAGATTGAACTGAAACCAAAAACTTCCATACATGCAAACACCTTTGTTCAACATGAATATGAGTTTTACCCTTTCATACACAGAAACACCAAATTAAACCCACTTAAATCTTTACCATATTTCTAACATCCAACAATAGAAATATACTTAAAACTACTGTTGTTTCTTGACAGCACAGATAGGCAGTTTGTGGTGTCAGTCACTGATTTGACTTCATTGGTGCTGTGTAGGTGACAATAATCACAAATCTGTTATTCTTCTGGCTCTTTCCATCCTGGAGTCAGTGATACTTGCAGCATCTCCCAGTTTTCCAGAGAGAGGCAAGCAGGTTGTGCACTGTAGCCTTAGCCTCACGGGAATTTCACAGTTTCACCATTTTGCTGTGCTGTGGTTACCTGGGGCGAAATTCTCCCCCAACGGCGCGATGTCCGCCGACTGGCACCAAAAACGACGCCAATCAGACGGGCATCGCGCCGGCCCAAAGGTGCGGAATGCTCCGCATCTTTGGCGGCCTAGCCCCAACATTGAGGGGCTAGGCCAACGCCGGAGGGATTTCCGCCCCGCCAGCTGGCGGAAATGGCGTTTTTTACCCCGCCAGCTGGCGTGGAAATGCGGCGCATGCGCGGGAGTGTCAGCGACAGCTGTCGGTGTCCCGCGCATGCGCAGTGGGGAGAGTCTCTTCCGCCTCCGCCATGGTGGAGGCCGTGGTGGAGGCGGAAGGGAAAGAGTGCCGCCACGGCACAGGCCCGCCCGCGGATCGGTGGGCCCCGATCGCGGGCCAGGCCACCGTGGGGGCACCCCCCGGGGTCAGATCGCCCCCCCCCCCCCCCCCCCGGAGCCCGCCCACGCCGCCTGGTCCTGCCGGTAAATACCAGGTTTGATTTACGCCGGCGGGACAGGCAATTTCTGGGCGGGACTTCGGCCCATCCGGGCCGGAGAATCCAGCGGGGGGTCCCGCCAACCGGCGCGGCCCGATTCCCACCCCCGCCCAATCTCCGGTACCGGAGACTTCGGCGGGGGCAGGATTCACGGCAGCCAACGGCCATTCTCCGACCCGGCGGGGGGTCGGAGAATGACGCCCCACATGTCAATTCTGAGATACATGGGCGAAATTCTCCTACCCGCCCCGCCACATTTCTGCCCCGACCCGCCAGCGGGAGTCTCCGTAACACCGGCCGGTCAATGGGGTTTCCCATTGTGGGGCAGCCCCACGCCGTCGGGAAACCCCCGGGCGCCGGCAAAACGGAGACTCCCGCCGGCGGAGAATGACGCCCATGATAACTGGAAGAGATTCCATCCACTCAACGTTCAGTTCCTGCCCAACCATACTCGGTGCATCATGCAGGTCTCTAACCAGAAACCTGCCACAGATCACTATAGCCACTGCATCAAACTAGAGAATGGATGCTTGGTAAAAATGATTATTGTTACAATAGGGTCCAATTAATGATTAAAGAGAAATCCAAATAGTTGTTAAATAATTGACAGAACCACACCACTAGAGATTGCACATTTTCCAATTAAAATCATGAAACGTATTGTATAGAAAAAGAAATTAAACAAAGCAAGCACCGCTAACCTAATACTATAGTTTATAAATACTTATGCTATAAATTCAGTTCTACTTGTTACTTCTTTCCAAGAGCTGCCTTAAATGTTACAAGAATTTAAGGTTCATTTAATTTTTCTGGGACCAACCCAAAGGCATGCCACTGCCACTCAGAAGTCACTTTGATTTCTGCACAGTGTATCAGCCATTCTCTGAGGAATGAAATTACAGATGATCTTTCATAGGTGTTTTTGCTCCAAGTGACCCTCCAGTTTATTCAAAGACCTCACTACTGGTGAACTCTTCAGTCCAAGTATGGGCTTCCCCAACTTCTTGCTTAGGGATTTAAACATTAAGAACAAGCCTGGTTCCTAAAGCCACACCCTGCATCTGCAACATCTGCACAGCTGCTGGTCCCAGAAGAGATTCCCAGATGAGAATGTAGAACATAGTGCAGAAGGAGGCCATTCGGCCCATCAAGTCTGCATCGACCCACTTAAGCCCTCACTTCCAACCTATCCCCGTAGCCCAATAACCCCTCCTAACCTTTTTGGACACTAAGGGCAATTTAGCATAGCCAATCCACCTAACCTGCATGTCTTTGGACTGTGGGAGGAAACCGGAGCACCCGGAGGAAACTCACGCAGACATGGGGAGAACATGCAGACTCCGCATAGACAGTGACCCAGCGGGTGAAGCCACAGTGCTGGCCACTTGTGCTACCGTGCTGCTTTCCCTCTGCATGTTCCAATTTGGTTGACTACTGTGACACACACAAATTAATTAAATAAAGGAACAATCTAACCCCCAAAGCCCATCTTCAAGGCAAAGGGCATGCTTTGGGATATTCCCAAACAGAAATGTAAACTAACTTATTTTTTACCTTCAATACAACTCTAATTCTGTAACCCACATGAATAAATTATTTCTAATGGTTATAACGTCCCTCCCTCTCTCCAGGTGAGCGGTCCCTATCAAGGAACACTCTTTGTTGACCAACTGCCTTTGTTTTTCATTTGGGAACTACATAAACAATTTAGGCCTTTTATTGAAAGATGGGTAGACCTCAGACTCCATTATAAGCCCAGAAATATGTAAATCATTGTTTATGTTTTGATACTTCAATCTCTGATCTTGTATCAAAAACAAAGGCTAGCTTTTAAATGTGAATAACTCATGCTTGTTTAATTTGTATATATATTATATACATATCAGTTTCTTAACAAAATGATTACATTTTAACACTTTTATTCAAAAAAGATATGAATTATCAGCCAGACATTCACAACATATTTTCAATTTGGCCCATGTGTCTGCACAAACAATGTACACATTGGCAGAACACATATACTAAAAGCCACACTGTCACATGAAATGTGATCGGGCAGATCATTAAATCATCACTATTTGGCTGGCAATTGAATACTAAAATAATGCAAAATCTTCTGTGCCATTTTTGTTCTGTATACTCAGATTTAGTAGGCCTATTATAATTGCTTAATGTAGGTCCATTGGGATATTCAAACTGTCTGAACCACTCCAGAGGAGCTCTGCAGTACACAACTGATCGCATGTCACAATTTGTCATTATTTGCTGCATTTTGTACAATCTCGCCATGTTCAGCACACAGCCCCTATCACCAGGTGTACATCAAGCAGCTGAGGAGGAAGAGGAGAAGAATTAGGAACAGAAAGTGTTAGAGGAGAAGGATGAGGAAGAGAGGAGGCCACTGTCCAAAGTCCTTCTACCATAGTACACTGAAGGGTTGGTAATGATGTAAAACCCCTCAAGCTCTATTTGTGGAAAGAATATTGTAAATAAAAGCTGTAATTATAAGTGCAGTGAGGCACTTTCATGCTACATATGGAACTGATCTGGTTTGCACTTTGTGTAAGTCAACTTTGAACTGTGATAGAATGAATTTTGGGGCAGCACGGTAACATTGTGGATAGCACAATTGCTTCACAATTCCAGGGTCCCAGGTTCGATTCCGGCTTGGGTCACTGTCTGTGCGGAGTCTGCACATCCTCCCAGTGTGTGCGTGGGTTTCCTCCGGGCTCCGGTTTCCTCCCACAGTCCAAAGATGTGCAGGTTAGGTGGATTGGCCATGATAAATTGCCCTTAGTGTCCAAAATTGCCCTTAGTGTTGGGTGGAGTTACTGGGTAATGGGGATAGGGTGGAGGTGTTGACCTTGGGTAGGGTGCTCTTTCCAAGAGCGGTGCAGACTCGATGGGCCGAATGGCCTCCTTCTGCCCTGTAAATTCTATGATAATCTATGAATTTTACATGTACAGTATATATTTTGAAAAAAAATATTATTTCTCCTTTTCAGTCTTTACGCTTCTTCATTCGATTTTCAGTTGTTCTATTTTGTTTTCTTGTCGTGTTAGACCCGGTGTTGACATTTAAAAAGGTCGTTTTTGAAAAAAAGCAGAGATTAAGGAAAGTTGCCAATGTCAATATGGTAATTGTTTCCTGAATCTTCAAGCATTGCTAACTAAGAACATAAGAACTAGGAGCAGGAGTAGGCCATCTGGCCCCTCGAGCCTGCTCTGCCATTCAATGAGATCATGGTTGATCTTTTGTGGACTCAGCTCCACTTTCCGGCCCGAACACCATAACCCTTCATCCCTTTATTCTTCAAAAAACTATCTATCTTTATCTTAAAAACATTTAATGAAGGAGCCTCTACTGCTTCACTGGGCAAGGAATTCCATAGATTCACAACCCTTTGGGTGAAGAAGTTCCTCCTAAACTCAGTCCTAAATCTACTTCCCCTTATTTTGAGGCTATGCCCCCTAGTTCTGCTTTCACCCGCCAGTGGAAACAACCTGCCCGCATCTATCCTATCTATTCCCTTCATAATCTTATATGTTTCTATAAGATCCCCCCTCATCCTTCTAAATTCCAACGAGTACAGTCCCAGTCTACTCAACCTCTCCTCGTAATCCAACCCCTTCAGCTCTGGGATTAACCTAGTGAATCTCCTCTGCACACCCTCCAGTGCCAGTACGTCCTTTCTCAAGTAAGGAGACCAAAACTGAACACAATACTCCAGGTGTGGCCTCACTAACACCTTATACAATTGCAGCAGAACCTCCCTAGTCTTAAACTCCATCCCTCTAGCAATGAAGGACAAAATTCCATTTGCCTTCTTAATCACCTGTTGCACCTGAAAACCAACTTTCTGCGACTCATGCACTAGCACACCCAGGTCTCTCTGCACAGCAGCATGTTTTAATATTTTATCATTTAAATAATAATCCCTTTTGCCGTTATTCTTACCAAAATGGATAACCTCACATTTGTCAACATTGTATTCCATCTGCCAGACCCTAGCCCATTCACTTAGCCTATCCAAATCCCTCTGCAGACTTCCAGTATTCTCTGCACTTTTTGCTTTACCACTTATCTTAGTGTCGTCTGCAAACTTGGACACATTGCCCTTGGTCCCCAACTCCAAATCATCTATGTAAATTGTGAACAGTTGTGGGCCCAACACTGATCCCTGAGGGACACCACTAGCTACTGATTGCCAACCAGAGAAACACCCATTAATCCCCACTCTTTGCTTTCTATTAATTAACCAATCCTCTATCCATGCTCCTACTTTCCCCTTAATGCCATGCATCTTTAAACTAATGCCATGCATCTAAAACACCTTGTTAGAAACTGAGCGAATTTAAAATACTTTTGCATGGCTGGATCATATTCATTAAAAAGGTGGCCACAGAATCCCAAACTATGATGGCAATTACAGTGTCACTGACTGTCCGGCAATTGAATACTAATGTGATGAATGTAGGAATTTCAGGTATATATTGTATCATCTGTAGCTGGTGCAGTAACGGTTAAAAGCCTGGATGAGTGTGTGTATATATCTGCTGCAGTAATGTTTTGAAAAATCCTGGTTTAAAAGACAGGCAGACACTTGGCTACAGAATGTGTAATTAAGACATCATAAAAGTGAGATAATTTTTATTTCAAACCATGCTTTCGTTTAAAAGGACAGGCCCAATGGATGTTTGTTATGATTTCTGGGCAAATTTAATTGGAGACAGTGTGTTTAAACTTAAGTGATTAGATCATGGGATTTGAGTGAAATGGGGATGATGTAATTTTGGGGAGGAGCCAGGGCTGAGGCAGTCAGGTTTTGAGTCAATCAGTTTAGATTTGGCTGTGAACATAACAGCAGCTTCTGAAAAAGACTGTCAAGTTAAACAGTAGTTTGACATAGATAGAACTCAGTAGGATGGCATCATCTGTGGAGAGAGAAACAGAATTCACGTTCGAGTCTGATCCAACATGTCAGACTGCAAACATTCAACACACTCAATAAGCTCACTTGGCAACTTGGAATCTGTGCAAAACAGTTGTCACCCCAATCGTACAGGGTGAAAATTAACATCAAGTTAAATCATCGCAACCACCTACACAAACATACAATCTGAAAATTGGAGAAACTGAAGAAAACTGAACAAGGAACAGAATGACCATCAGTCCCAGAGGTAATCTGCTTCCCAATTAACCATCACAAAGTAACCCCTAAATGGCAACAGGCAAATGGGGAAGTGGAACGACAAATCCAATCCTTAGAGATCTGGATGAGGATTGCTTAGGTGGAGAGCAAATATTGGAAGAATCTCTCTCCACAGATGCTGCCAGCCTACTGAGTTTTTCAAGCATTTTCTGTGTTTATTTAAGATTTCCAGGGTCAGCTATATTTTGCTTTTATACTTGAGTTTAAATGCATTTTGGGAGGGGGGGGGGGCAGGGCATGGCGGGAGGTGGCGCGGAAATGGGGCGGTAGATGTAGATGAGGGTGGAGGAGTTTGCGGATAGAATTGGAATAAGGAAGCGGCCATACCTTTATGGGGCAGAAGAGTACCCGATGTTCAAAGGAGGCTGTGAGGGAGGCTCCCACCCCTCCCACCGTCCTACCCGCCATCCTAAAATTGAGGCTCTGCATGAAAACGGCTCTTAAGACATCAATAATAAAGGCCTCAATTAGGAAAAGGGCCAGGCAGGGGAGGAGAGAAGCAGCCTCGTTCTCACCCATCCCTCTGAAACATTGCGGGGAGGTCCGGGCACACGCGTCCACAGTGGGAAGACAATCCAGAGAATCTTATGGCCTCATCCCACCTAGAAACCTGCTGGCAGGGGAATGTAAAATTCTGTCCCATATTATTTTGCCTCTTATGAAGATTAATTTACCCCTCAATAGAGACATTAAAATACTAAGGGGGTTAAATTGGTCCACACCAGCAGCGGGTGTGAATCTGCAGCTAACCTTTCACTGTCAGTTTTTATTTTCCAGGGACCTAGACAATGTCATGACGATTTTCAGTTTCAAGCCAAGTGAATGTAACAGTGGGTCTAGGAAACGAGTCTCCAAAAAGAGTTTGAACTATCGGGTTGTGAATTTCAGTGGAAAGAAGATCGAACATAGCGGGAATCAGCTGCTGATTTGTTTTCCAATTGCTTCCCATTGTTACTGTAGACAGGTTTCACCCCTAAGTTTCAGAATCACTCTTCTGTAAATGTTCTTCAAAGCCCTTCTGCAGATGGAATCATATTTCGATAATTGTGTAAGCTATCCTGGGTTGAAATGACCGGTTTTGAAATATGCTCAAAACGTTTCTCAGAAACAGTCTATCACCCGATTGTCACTGTTAGTGACAATTTTACATTCTATCTGAAGACCCAGCTTCCACTGCACTCTGCAAAAGAGAATTCTACACTTTATCGGCTTTCATCTCCATCTTAAAATGGAGACCTCTTATTTCTAAACAATATGTCCCTGACAAGAGGAAACATCCTCCAAGAATACACCCTATCCAGTTCCCTCAAGATCTTAAATGTTCCAATATGATCACCTCTCATTTTCTTTAAATTCCAAATGGGTATAGGCCTAACTTTTTTTCCAAATAAGGAGACCACAACTGTACATGGTACTCTAAATGTGGTCTCACCATCGTCCTGTAAAACTGTTGTTAAACTTCCCCGCTTTATATTCTAATTCTCTTGTAATAAATGCCAACATTCCATTTGCCTTCCTAATTACTTGCTGTATCTGCATGGTACTTTTTGTGATTCATGTACCAGGACACCCTGATCCCTCCGTACTGCCGAGTTCTGCAATCTCTTTCCATTTAAATAGAAGACGCCTTTTCTATTCTACCTGCCAAAATGGACAAATTCATTTTAAGCTCTTGCACATTTACCCACGTTATACTCAGTCTGCCAAATATTTGCTCACCCCCTCAGTGAGTTGGGGCTTTGAGGGGGGGGGGGGGAGGAAATCAGAGGTCACGTCGGGGGCTCGAGAGATCGGAATGTCATTTAAAAATGGTGTATGTGGTAAACCACATTGTCTCATATTCACTGTGCTATATTGTGGTCTCATATTCACTGTGCTATATTGTGGTGTATCAGTGTCCCAATCTCTTGCTACACTGGAGCGTTCCAGCGAGTGGCACTTCTCAGTGCAGAAAACTTGGTAGAAAGACTTCAACTTCCCTGGTAGCGACGATGCCGTACAGCACCAGATGCTGCTCTCAGCAAGGACAGGGTCGGTTTTCATCTAATCAAAAATACACAATGCCTTGATGTCCATAAAATTAAGGACAGCGACCACTTTGTCTGACGTAGGGAGATTGTGGATTTGGTCTGCAGAGGAAGGCAGCTCAATACATCAGCGTGCACAATCTTGGTCCCTGGGCAGTGCTCGAAAGGGTGTTCGTAAGCAGCTAATAGCAAGGTCCAGTGCTGCGGAAGCAATCGATGGGATCGCCTTGTCCTCACAGAAGAGACCCAGCAATGGCTTGTGATCAGTGACAATAAAGAAATGGCGGCCATAGACGTACTGATGAAATCTCTTCACTCCAAATACAACCAGCAGGCCTTTGTTTTATATTTGAGTGTACTTGCGCTCAGCAATAGCAACCGTCCGTGAGGCAAAGGTTTTCAGACGTTCACGCCCATTGCTCAACCAATGAGACAAGACTGCCCCAATCCGACACGGTGATGTATCACATATGATAAATGATGGCTTTGAAGGATCGGAATGCGTCAACACCCCCGAAGAGGACGACCGGCGTTTAAAGTTTTTTTAAACACCTCATCCTGGGTCTTGCTACATACCGAAAGCTGGTGCTTCTTGAGGAGCAAATGAAGGGGGACCAGGACAGTTGCCAAATTCATAATGAACCTGCCACAATAATTGACTAATCTGAGAAGAGAGAGTCTCAATGGTGTCCCGCGGGGCGGGGGCCAGTTGGATTGCTCTTACTTTCTCAGTGACCGGGTGCAGGCCGTCTCAGTCCACCCAATACCTTAAATAGACTAGATATTTTGTGTGAAATATGCACTTCGTGAGGCGCAAGAGGACCCCATATTCGGAAAAAACACCCCTTTGAGGCTCTATAATGCTCCTGTTCAATGGTCCCCGTGACTAGCAAGTCGGCTAAGTAAACCGCACCACGCGGCATTCCACGCAGGATGTTCCCCATGACTTGCTGGAAGACTGCACATGCCGCTGACACTCTGAATCATAGTCGGGTATACTTGTGCGTATTGATCGTGACGTACCTCCGTGAGGACTTAAGAGCTCCAGCTGCAGAAAGCGTTGCTCATGTCTAATTTCATAAGTGTGCGGCCACCGGCTGATGTTTTTTAAAAATTCATTTACGGGATGTGGGCGGTGCTGGTTAAGCCAGCATTTATTGCCTATCCCTAGTTGCCGTTCAGAAGGTGTTGATGAGTTGCCTTCTTGAACTGCTGCAGTCCTTCACTATGGTGTAAGGGAGGGAGGTCCAGACAACTCTGCAGATTTAACGCACCCTTTGGTAGATTTTGTTTCAATCGTATGCCTTTCAGAATCATATCTGCATCTGAAATATTCCATCTGGAAGGAATAGAAGGGGTAAGGGTATCCGTAGATTACATCATAATCTGGTCTGCGACAAAAGATGAGCATATTGAGAGACTAAAACAAGTGTTTCAGCGCATAATCAAATATGACCTCAAATAAACCAATCCAAATGCATTTTTGGAATGTCTATGAGGCACGATCAATTGCACAAAGACTTCAGTTGGGTACAACTGAGGCTTTATTGCTCTAAGATGTGTGGCCTCCCTGGTGAAATGGCTGCAGCAAGGAGGACACACATATTTATACTCCGTCTACTGGGCGGAGCCAGCAGGCAGGGACTACCAACGTACCTGTAGTACAGGTCCTACCATACATCACCTAATAGAGATGCAGCAGTGGTTTACCACATTCACCCCGTTAAAATTGAGTCCGGCGGGGGTGGTGGAAAACTATATAGAACAAATGGTTTTCTTTTTACATACAATTTTTGATAGAGAGGGAAAAAAATGTCTTTTGAAGTCCAGTGGACCAGTTAGAGGTTTAACCGGTCCGGGACCTTGATGTGACGCTGGGAGCGACGTAGTGGTGGCAGCGATGCCGATGCTGGGCTGATTTCCGGAGCCTCGGAGCATGCCAAAATCCTCTTCATCCTCGAGTGTGGGCAGGGGGAGGACGGGTGGTCCCAGGTGGGTTGCTGCTGGGAACGCCGGGGGAGGGAAGGGTGGTGCCGGGCCGGGGGTGTGTGTGACCTGCTGGTGCCAGGTCCCTGAGGTAGACCGTATCCTGGCGGCCCTCGGGGTACACCACGTAGGCATACGGGGGGTTTGCATGGAGCAATTGCACCCTTTCCACCAACGGGTCCGCCTTGTGGAGTCGGACATGCCTACGGAGCAGGATGGGTCCTGGAGCTGCGAGCCAAGTCGGGAGCGACACCCCAGATGTGGACTTCCTGGGGAAGGCAAAAAGACATTCATGGGGTGTGTTGTTAGTGGCGGTGCATAGTAGTGACCGAATAGAGTGTAGTGCATCGGGGAGGACCTCCTGCCAGCGGGAGGCCGGGTGGTTCCTGGACCGTAGGGCCAGTTGGACGGCCCTCCATACCGTCCCATTCTCCCTCTCTAACTGTCAGTTTCCCCGGGTGATGTAGCTTGTCATTCTGCTGGAGGCGATACCCCTGCTGGGCAGGAATGACGCAGTTCATCACTAATGAAGGAGGATCCCCTGTCACTGTGGATATAGGCGGGGAAACCGAACAGAGTGAAGATTGTGCTGAGGGCTTTGATGACTGTGGCAGACGTCATATCGGGGCATGGGATGGCGAAGGGGAATCTGGAGTACTCATCGACCACATGTGTTACGGTTGTGGAGGGGCCCTTTGAAATCCACACTGAGGCGCTCAAAGGGGCGGGAGGCGCACGGTCCTGCCGGTAGAAGTGCGGCTTTCACTCCGCACAGACTTGGCAGTCCCTGGTGATTGTCCGTACTTCCTCGACGGAGTAGGGCAGATTGCGGGCCTTTATGAAATGGTACAACCGTGTGACTCCCAGGTGACAAAGACTGGCGTGCAGGGTCCGTAGTCGGTCTACCTGTGCGCTGGCACATGTACCTCGGGATAGGGTGTCTGAGGGCTCGTTGAGCTTACCGGGGCGATACAAAATCTCGTAATTGTAGGTGGAGAGCTCGATCCTCCACCTCAAGATCTTATCATTCTTGATCTTGCCCCGCTGTGTGTTATTGAACATGAAGGAATTTGACCGTTGGTCAGTGAGGAGAGTGAATCTCCTGCCGGCCAGGTAATGCTGCCAATGCCACACAGCTTCAACATTAGCTTGGGCCTCTTTTTCGACGGATGAGTGCCGACTTTCTGAGGCATGAAGGGTGCGGGAAAAGAATGCCATGGGCCTGCCTGCCTGATTGAGGGTGACAGCTAGGGTGACGTCTGATGCGTTGCTCTGTACTTGAAAGGGCAGTGTCTCACCTACTGCGTGCATCCCGACCTTGGCGCTATCGGCTCTGATACAGGCGAAGGCCTGTTGTGCCTCGGCCGTCTGGGGAAAATGGGTTGACTGTATGAGTGAGCGGGCCTTGTCTGCATAGTTTGGGACCCACTGAGTGTATTACGAAAAGAACCCCAGGCAGTGATTGAGGGTCTTGGGGCAGTGGGGGAGGGGGAACTCCATGAATATCATAGAATTTACAGTGCAGAAGGAGGCCATTCGGCCCATCGAGTCTGCACCGGCTCGTGGAAAGAGCACCCTACCCAAGGTCAACACCTCCACCCTATCCCCATAACCCAGTAACCCCACCCAACACTAAGGGCAGTTTTGGACACTAAGGGCAATTTATCATGGCCAATCCACCTAACCTGCGCATCTTTGGACTGTGGGAGGAAACCGGAGCACCCGGAGGAAACCCACGCACACACGGGGAGGATGTGCAGACTCCGCACAGACAGTGACCCAAGCCGGAATCGAACCTGGGACCCTGGAGCTGTGAAGCAATTGTGCTATCCACAATGCTACCGTGCGCATGAGGGGGCGCATGCGGTCGGGATCGGGCCCCAGAACTCCGTTCTAGACCACATAGCCGAGGATGGCTAAGTGGGTCGTGCTAAACACGCACGTCTCCTTGTTGCAGGTGAGGTTTAGGAAAGTGGCGGTGCAGAGAAATTTGGCAAGGTTGGCGTCGTGGTCCTGCTGATCATGGCCGCAGATGGTGACGTTGTCTAGGTACGGGAACCGTACCGGTCGACCATTCGGTCCATCTCCCTCTGGAAGACCGAGACCCCGTTGGTGACGCTGAAGGGAACCCTGAAGAGTGATAGAGGCGGCAGTCTGCCTCGAAGGCAGTGTATGGACGGTCCGATTTACGAATGGGGAGCTGGTGGTAGGCGGATTTGAGGTCTACCGTTGAGAAGACCCGGTACTGTGCAATCTGATTGACCATATTGGATATGCGGTTAGAGGGGGTACGCGTCGAGCTGCGTGTACCGATTTATACTCTGGCTGTTGATGCTCTGGCTGTAGTCCACAACCATTCTGTTTTTCTCCCCAGTTTTAACTGCTACCACTTGGGCTCTCCAGGGGTTGTTGCTGGCCTCGATGATGCCTTCCCGAAGCAGCCGCTGGACCTCGGACCTGATGAAGGTCCTGTCCTGGGTGCTGTACCGTCTGATCTTGGTGGCGACGGGTTTGCAATCAGAGGTTAGATTTGCGAAGAGGGAAGGCGGATCGACCTTTAGGGTCACGAGGCCGCACACAGTGAGGGGTGGTAGGGGCCCGCCGAATTTCAGGGTTATGCTTTGGAGGTTGCTCTGGACGTCCAGGCCGAGTAGTAGGGCAGCGCAATGTTTATTCTATGAACTCAAGTTAACCTTTTTAAAACAAACAGTGAATATCTTAGCAACCATTAATTCAAAGATAACCCCCAAAGAATACAACACTAAGTACTCCTTTAAACTGTCCTTTTAACATCCAAAAAACTTAACAACCTTTAAACAGAGGCACATCAGGGTTTACATTCAATACTGAAAACATTTAAATTTCTGAATTCACCAAATGATCAAGGGATAGTCCATCATTGCAGAGAGATCAACAGTACAGCCGCTTTGGCTAACTTCAGTTGCAACACACTGAAAAACGAAACCAAAAAGACAGACGCACCCAAGCTTTTCTCAGAGTGAAACTAAAAAGCAGAACCAGAGCTCAGCTCCACCCACACTGACATCACTGCAGTAACATGAGCAGCCAAACATTTCTTAAAGCAACATTCTCATGACACCTCCCCCCAAGAAAAAAATAGATAAACCAAAGATGGTTTCATTTTTCACCATCCTTTAAGAAATGCACACAATAAATATACTTTATCGTTTCAAAAAACAACACACGCAAACAGGTATAACAATATAGTCCATTTTTTTTTTCGTTCTTCCCCCAACTGAAATTCTTCATGATTGATAGTCTCTTTGAACACAAAAGGTCTCTGCATGATCCATCCATTTCTCTACGCCTCGGCATTTCTCTTTAAAGTCAGATACTTTAGTTCAATCTGATCGCAGAGTCCCTTGTAATTCTCCAACACAGAAGCATTGGTTATCACAGCTTTCAGGCAGTCAAATGCCTGTTGAAAGTCCGCTGTCAATTGAAATTTTCAACATTTCTTCAGCAAGTCCATCAGTGGAGCAATCATGCTACAAAACGTTTGCACAAATGTTCGATCAAATCCATTCATGCCAAGAAATCGCAATATTTCCCTTTGTCTTGAGGGTATTGAAAATTTCTCAAGGAAAGTGACTTGGGCTTTTCCAAATTCACTTTTGGCTAGGTTTATCACAAACCCACCCCCTGAAGTCGGTCGAACAACTCCATCAGATGTTTTAAACGTTCTGTCCATGTCTGGCTGAAAATTACCAGATCGTCGATGTATATCGCACAATTGGGTAATCCTGAAACAACGGTGTTAGTTAACCGTTGAAATGTGGCTGGGGCGTTTTTCATGCCAAATGGCATAACTTTGAATTGGTATATACCATCTGGAGTCACAAAAGCTGAAATCTCCTTCGCCCTTTCGGATAAAGGTACCTGCCAGTAACCTTTAAGTAAATCCAATTTGGAAATAAAAGCAGACTGTCACACTTTCTCAATGCAATCCTCCAACGTGGGATAGGATAAGAGTCCGTTCTTGTAACTGCATTAACCTTTCTATAGTCCACACACAACCGTTGGGTACCATCTGGTTTAGGTACCATCACTATGGGTGAGCTTCATTGGCTGCAACCCACTTCAATTATGCCATCTTTAAGCATATTCTCAATCTCTTTGTTAACCCTTTAAAATTGGCACAGGTTAAGTCCATATGGATGTTGTTTGATTGGAACAGCCTTTCCCACATCTACATCATGTATAGCCATTTTAGTACTTCCCAATTTATCTCCACAAACTTGCCCACGTGATATCAATAACTCTTTCAGGTCTGTTTTTCCTCTGGAAGGTAACTCAACAATTTATCCCAATTTATAAGAACATCTTCATTTTCCAATTTAATTTGAGGTATGTCAAATTCACAGTCATCTGGATTTGGTTCATCACCGAGTTAAAATCATTAAAACCTCCTCCTTTTTCTCTCCTTCCCTTTCAAAGTACCTTTTAAGCATATTCACATGACACACTCGGTGAGTCTTCCTTCTATCTGGTGTTTTACCACATAATTCACCTCACTTAATTTCCTTTCAATCTGATAAGGTCCACAAAACCTAGCTTTTAAGGGCTCACCTACCACTGGTAACAACACTAAATCTCCACTGGCAAAACTGCAAACTTTGGATTTCTTGTCCGCGACCCATTTCATCACATTTTGTGCAACTTTCAAATGTTGTCTAGCCAATTCACCTGCTCTATTTAATCGTTCCCTAAAATTTGACACGTAATCCAATAATGTAATTTCCGATTTCTCACCCACCAATATTTCCTTAATCAATTTAAGTGGTCCTCTTACCTCATGACCAAAAATTAGTTCAAAAGGACTAAATTTGGTTGACTCATTAGGTGCATCCCTAATTGCAAGCAGTACGAATGGAATTCCTTTATCCCAATCCTCTGGATAATCTTGACAATAAGCCCTATACATTGTCTTTAATGTCTGATGCCACCTTTCTAACACTCCCTGCGACTCTGGATGGTACGCAGTTGATTTAATTTGTTTTATTCCTAAACTATCCACAACTTCTTTGAATAACTTTGAAGTAAAATTTGATCCTTGATCCGAATGCATTTGTGTGGGTAGTCCATATCTAGTAAAGAATTGAAGTAACCCCTCCACAATCTTTTTAGCTGCAATATTACGTACTGGAATAGCCTCCTGAAACCTAGTAGACACATCCATTATAGTCAAAAGATATCGATTCCCACTTTTCATTTTAGGAAGCGGTCCTACATAATCAATTAGGACCCTTGTAAAAGGCTCCTCAAATGCTGGAATGGGTATTAAGAGCGCTGGTTTTATCACTGCTTGATGTTTCCCTATCATTTGACATGTGTGACATGATTGACAAAATTTAACTACATCTTTTTGTAGTCCAGGCCAATAAAAATGTTTCTGGATTTTAGCTTGAGGTTTCCTTATTCTCAAATGACCTCTCACTGGTACCTCATGTGCAACTCGCAACACCTCCTTTCTATACCCTACCGGCAATACTACTTGATAAACTTCTGCCCACTTTTCATCCGCCTGCATATGTAAAGGTCTCCATTTTCTCATCAAGACATCATTTTTACGGTAATAACACGCTGGTATACACGCAGATTCTTCTTCTGTGTGCGCTTTCTGATATATCCGTTTTATTTCTATATCTTTTTGTTGTAACTCCACCAATTTTCCTGAACTAAAAATATCCGCCTCATCCTCCACCTGTTCTTGTTCTTTTCCAACCATCTGATCAAAAATCGTTTCTGATAATTGCACTTCAACTTGAAAATGAAAATCGCTTATTGTCACTAGTAGGCTTCAAATGAAGTTACTGTGAAAAGCCCCTAGTCGTCACATTCCGGCACCAACTTCATCTTCACTCTTTGATTTCTCCTCTTGTCTTAATTTGTGAATTTGCGACCTTGCTACTACACAATCCGGAAAAATCCCAGGATATTCGTCCTTCAACACTTCAGTTGTCTTTTTCCACTGGCTTATCAACCACAGTAGGCACCACTCCCACCTGCGATCCAGCTATATCATTACCCAAGATAAACTGTATTCCTGGACAAGATAGTTTCTCTATTACTCCTACTACCACTACACCACTCTTCACTAGACTTTCCAATCTTACCTTATATCATGGAACACTACTCCTCTCACCCCGAATTCCACATATTACCACCTTTTCTGGCAACATTCTTCCCAACCTACATAACTCCTCATCTCTTACCATTAAAGATTGACTAGCTCCCGTATCTTTAAAAATTGTGACTTCTTTACCTACCCCTCCTGATACACGAGTAAACTTTACCCACACAAGTAAATTCTTTAAAGATATCTGGCACCTTATCAATCACCTCTCGATCAGTCTGTACAATCTTTTGCACCTCCTTCGCTTCACTTGGGCTTTCCTTTACCACTTTAACAAACCCCACTGTCTTATCCTGTCTTACCACATCAGCCTTCCCTTCCCAGTGCTTTTCTTCAACCACCAACACGGACTTTACATGGCCTAGTTTATTACAGTGAAAACATTTGAAACTTTTCATGTCGTTTCCACCCTCCTGGATTTCTTTTTTAATCTGAGGTGCACTCTCCTTATTATCTCCCATCAGATCACCTTTACTTTTTCTCATGACACTACCCGCAGTCCAATGGTAAGGTAGAGAAGGGTGTACACATCATAAAGCAACTAATTAATAAAGCTGTGGATTCTGCTGCAGACATCCATCTTGCACTTTTATCCTACAGAGCTACTCCAGGAGCAACTGGACTTTCACTGAATCGGGATCTCAGAACTACATTAACGTCCATTTAACGACAGAATCCAGATCACTTGCCAGTGTTGAAGAAAATGGAACAGCAACGTATTCGTCAACAGACGTATTATGACATGCATGCAACTCAGCTGGAAACATTAACTCCAGACGACCTCGTAAGAATTAAAATACCGGATGGAGGTTGGTCTGCTCCTGCCAAAATCATAAGACAAGTGACAGGAGGTACAATTCTACGAAGAAATCGATGTGCACTACAAAAAATTCAACTAAACAAAGACATTTTTCCCAATTTAAGTTTGAATGAAACATTATTTCATGACGCTTTGACAAACACCAGAAGTAATGATGACATGCTCAAAACTGTCAAAACTTGATCATCGCCTCTTTGCCAACTCAGAAGATCGGAGGAAGGAAGAAACCAAATAGACTGAACTTGTAAAATATTCACTGTCATTTGTATGATCATTACTCATTTTGCTTTGTACAGATATACATATCATGTTTATTGTATTATAGTTATACATTTTTCTTTGCTACACCTTAGAAAATATGTTTAAAAGGGGGATGTAGTGATATGTATATATGGAGATATTTAAAAAGGTTACATCATAGTGTAAGACAACCATTAGATGGCAACACTAGATTCATGTATATCTGTATGTGGACTCAAAGGATCTTGGGGCTCTTCGAACCAGGAGTGACTAAACAGCAGAATGTTAGAGAGAGAGAGAGCATAGTTAGCACGCGTAGTTAAATATAGTTAATACTTATTCTGAACTCTTTAGACCATTCTGGAAGTGTACTACAAAGAAGTAATGTAACAAAAGTTGCTCTGACATCTGCAATTAACTGGTCATTTTCACATTGTTGACGGTAAGTATTTGCTGTGTGTGCATCAGCTGCCACATTATTTTTCCAACACCTCAAAAAGCACCGATTAGCTCTGCCGGGCCCATTTTGTCAGATGCTCAGACACAGGCTCAGGTTTGTTTGCAGGGATGGTGACAGTTGGAGTCTGACTGTTACCATGGAGCAAAGGTCTCCATGGTGACGGCCCCCATCACTGTAACCATGGTTTCCTGTGTCCCTGGAACATGCCCGCAACGTCATCACGCACCTGCGCACGGAGAGCACAGTCGGCCGGCTGGCTTTCTGACGTCATTTTAATGCACCACAAGTGAGGTCATCGCTTCGCGCCATGGACAGTAGGTAGCGTTCGCGTGCGCCGCGGGCCTCACCGGTGGACTAAGTTCCCCCTCCCCATCACACTTGGGGTCGCTGGTTTTTAATAGATCAAAATATCGGTGCAGTTTAGAGAGGCCTCCTCGTCCCCAAATTATCCCTCCCGTTTCCCACGCTGTTTATTATCTCAAGGCGTCCAACAGGCCCGAAGTGAATGGAAACCTCACCTCAATTACCTCAGTCTCTCCATCTTTATTGACGGCCACAGCTTCGTTCTTCATCTCTACCCTGATGCTCAGCTTGACCTACTTCCACATTTCTTCATCGCCACCTGCTCATCTAACATTTCGAGATGGATGCGATGAATATTTCCTCCAAAATAAGCTGTCAATTCGAAGCTATGCTGTTCACATGTAGCTAATATCTTTCTGGGTGTGGCATTAGCTGCAACTTTTCTGGTTACAACCCGAGACAGAAACTCAGCGTGGAATCTTGTAACAATGATCCGAGCTTCCTTTCCCCCGCCTGATCCATTGTTTTGTATCACCGCCCAAACGTTTGCTTGCCTCAATCTTTCCTTTCTCTCCTACTGAAACTCTGAAATTAGTTATTTTGAGGCTCAAAGTTGAAGTTTGCACTGTCCACAACTATGACAAAAACGAGTTCTGATTTAAAGACCCCCCCCCCCCCCCCCATATCCTTAAAACTTTGTGATTTGACTCCACTGTACCTCAGTAATCTTGATGTGGAGATGCTGGCGTTGGACTGGGGTGAGCACAGTAAGAAGTCTTACAACACCAGGTTAAAATCCCAACAGGTTTGTTTCGATGTCACTAGCCTCAGTAATCTGTCAGCTATGTGGAGTACTCTTCATTCTCTGTTAGTGTAGATATTTCCCTACCCCCAGTAACTTCCTTAATGCTGCCCTCTCTTGTTTCAAAATACCTTTTAAAACCATCTTTTTGACTTCATAAGTATATAAGAGCAGAATTAGGTCAGTCTGAGCCTGCTCCGCCATTCTATCATGGCTGATATGTTCCTCATCTGCTACCTACAATGTTACAGACCAAGAGCTGGATTGTGAAATCAGCCAGAACATCTCCTTAGAACACTACATAGGAGTGGGAATAGGCAAATTCACCTCCAGAGCCTAACACCTTCAAAGTGATCATGGCTGAGCCCATTCTGGCCTCCACTCCACCGTCCTGCCCATTCTCCATAACCCTTCAACTCATTACCAATTTAAAAAAAATTCTAACTCCTCAAATGTATTCACTGTCTTTGCATCCACTGCATTCTGGGTTAGCGAATTCCACAGATTCACAGCCCTTTGAGAGAAATAGATTTTCCTCATCGGTTTTAAATTTGTGACCTCGTATTCTAAAATTATGATCTCTTGTTTTAGAATGCCCCACAAGCAGAGCATCAACTCCATGTCTACTTTATCCATACCTTTTAGCATGCCTCAATTAGATCTCTCATTCTTCTGAACTCAAGAGAATATAGGCTTAAATTGTTCAATCTCATACAACAAACCCCTCATCTTGAATCAATCTTGTGAACCTCCTCTGAACTGCCTCCAATGCCACCACATCTTGCCTCAAACAAGGGGACCAAAACTGTGCACAATACTCTATCCAGGTGCGGTCTTACAATGCTTTTTGTTGCAATGACACTTCCTTTCCTTTATACTCAATTATTTTTGCAAGAAATGCTAAGATTCCATTTGCGTTCCGCATTATCTGCTGCACCTGCATGTCAACATTCTATTTGCTTTCATCATTATCTGCTGCACCTGCATGTCAACATTCTATTTGCTTTCCTCATTATCTGCTGCACCTGCATGTCAACATTCCATTTCCTTTACTCATTATCTGCTGCATCTGCATGTCAACATTCCATTTCTTTACTCATCTGCTGCACCTGCATGTCAACATTCCATTTCCTTTACTCATTATCTGCTGCATCTGCATGTCAACATTCCATTTCTTTACTCATCTGCTGCACCTGCATGTCAACATTCCATTTCCTTTACTCATTATCTGCTGCATCTGCATGCTCGTTTTCTGTGACTCAAGCACGAGGGCACCCAGATCCCTTAACTTGTCTCATTGCAATTTAATTTGCTCTCCTTGGTGCACCTTTTCTTACATCCTGTAAGTAGTCTTACAACACCAGGTTGAAGTCCAACAGGTTTGTTTTGAATCACTAGCTTCCCGAGCACAGTTCCTTTCTCGGGTGACAGAAGAGGTGGGTTCCAGAAACATATAGACAAAGTCAGTGATGCAAGACGATATTTTGAATGCGAGTCTTTGCAGGTAATTAAGTCTTTTTAGATCCAGGCGGAGCGACTGGAGAGAGGGATAATCACAGGTAAAAGAGGTGTAAATTGTCTCAAGCCAGGTCAGTTGGTAGGATTTCGCAAGCCCAGGCCAGATGGTGGGGGGTGAATGTAATGCGACATGAATCCAAGGTCCCGGTTCAGGCCTTACTCATGTGTGCGGAACTTGGCTATCAGTTTCTGCTCGCCGACTTTGCATTGTTGTGTGTCCTGAAGGCTGCCTTGGAGAACACTTACCTGAAGATCAGAGGCTGAATGCCCTTGACTGCTGAGGTGTTCCCCGACTGGAAGGGAACATGCCTGCCTGGCGATTATTGCGCGATGTCCGTTCATCCGTTGCTGCAGGGCTGCATGTTCTCGCCAATGTACCACACTTTGGGACATCCTTTCCTGCAGCGTATGAGACAGACAGCGTTGGCCAGATTGCACGAGTATGTACCGTGTACTTGGTGGGTGGTGTTCACATGTGTAATGGTGGGTATCCATGTCGATGATCTGGTGCCTCTTGCAGAGGTTGGCATGGCAGGGTTGTATGGTGTCGTGGTCTACCTCCTATGTTGTCTACCTCGTATGCTGCAGGAAAGGATATTCCAGGGCAAGGAATATTAGGTAGTTAAGTTTTTGTCAGTTTAGTTACATTACTGTTAAATAATAAAAAGGTTATTTGTTTTAAATTTACAAACCTGGTGACTGCATTTTGTTGGGCTCAGTCAAGTTATTCGGGTATTTTAAAATAACATCTAATTTCACTTTGTTGCGACCAAGAGTCAAGTGGGGTCGGAATTAACCGTGCACTAGCCCAAGGTGTTGTGACTATGAATTTTTAAAAATCTATTGGCTTCCTGTGGATACAGCATGAACTCAATGGGCTGATTGGCCTCCCTTGGTGCCATAATAACTGACTAACCCTCTTCATTTAAACTATAATTTCACAGTGTTAGTCATCTATGCTTGGAGGAAGAGCAAGCAGTTTTGATAGTAAAACAATTACACAATCGGTTGGTTTTTCTTCACAAATCTAGAATCTACATTTAAACAGTATTTTTCTTTTTAAACCAAAACTTGTGTAATTTATAGTCAGTTAATAAATATCTATATGCCTGTAAGTAGTTACTGTGTAAGTAAACCAGGAAAGACTGCCTACAATTAATTTCACATAACTGCTGTAGCCATAATTCACTCAATCACTTATTTTCTCTCATGCATTTATGTACATCTCTTTGAAATATTCTCACTCTATAAATAAGCCTTCATGATTTTGGAGTTGTGACTTTGTGACAAATCTTATAAGAAATGTGCCAGTTTTTCTTTCTGTACTGGTATTGGAATAAATCACCAAACTACTCTTAACTCTCCGTCAGTAAACATGTTTGCTGTAATATTTGTTTTATTAAATGGGTGGGTGTTGACCAAGCTATGGGAATTAATTTTATCTATTGCAATTTAGTCTGTTTTTGAAGTGACGGTTCTCCTGTCACAGTAATGTGTGCTTTCTCAGCAAATGGGAACCTGAGGTTCAATAATCCAGTAACAGTGGCTAATTAACGGGAAACAGACAGAAGAAGTAGTGAGGGATTTATCTTATTTCCCTTGGAATGTGTGGGTGAACAATAGCTCACTAGCAATTTCTGGTACACAACTATATCGTGCACTTGGGGCAAACCAAAACATTGTTTTTGAGTTTTAAATAAGTGCAAATGTTAATATTTTAGCACTCTCTGTGCTTTTGGAGACTTTGGTCGGCTCATAGTTCATTAATAAAACATTCATAAAGAACCGAACATCCCTAATGTCATGAATCTGCAGTTTAGTGAGAATTTTAGTCTTAGAAGAAAATTAAAGTGACTGATCAACCAAAACCTGGTTCTCTTTAATTAAAATGCAAGGAAAATGTCTGGCAAATTAATCAAGTAGACATGCTCCTCCTTTCCAATGCTCAAGATATCAAACAAACCGTTCCTTTTCCATCCCCGCCCCTCCCCCTATTCATTCTGTCAGAAACGTCAGATTGAATATGAGAGCAATAGTGTGGTTCATTTGGCTTAGTGTCTTCCAATGCATTGTGATGATTTTGTCGAGGAGCTCATCTGTGAAGAAATATTGGACATGAAACATATTGATATAATATAATGTAAATACATCGCTTGTCTTTATGATAGATATTTAACGTTGGGTAAACTACTCATTTAATTTTTCCCCCCATTTTCCTTATCCCTTCTCCCCAAGCAGATTTTGTCCAATTTTCCTGGGATTCCCTAAACGTGGCTGGTATAAGTGGTTTCGCAACCAACATTAACTGTGGCTTAGTCCAAATAAGTGTACCACTTATTATTTAATGTTCTATTTATTGAAGTGCTCAGATCTGACTGGGCGAATAAAGATTTAAAAATAAGTTTTTCAAATGCTTTCTTTTGCACTTGGAGAATAAGGCCAGAAAACGTGCTGATGTAGGAGAAACCCAACTGGCTCTGTCCAGTCAGTGATTGATGTAGCCTTCGATTGACTCTGGACAAAACACCAATTAATTCTGGAATTATTTTCTGTAATTAGTGCTTTATACGTTTTATTTGATGACAAACTTGTTAGGCAATAAAATTAGGCTTTAAATTACTCTCCTTAGCTTTGAATTGATTTTTGATTTGCTCAGAGAGTGCAATAGAGCATTCAAGGAGTTGTTTGCCATGCTTTGTGAATCGCTGAACTTGATGTGTTTGGCAAATTGGACAATTTAATTTAAACAATTAGAGGTCCTCGTAGGCAGATTACTGTCGTAGGCAGATGACTGAAGTTAAAGCTTCAAAGGGACTTATATAAAGAACAGTTAAATGCAGGACCCACCGACTAAATCAAATATCATCTCAATTTGGTGGAATTATTTTTAATGCTTTAAATCCATTTTGGAAAAAGTAACATAAAAATGTTGTGGTATGCAACTTGCCAGAAATGTTGCCATGGGTTTAAATCCGAGTCTGTGGTTATTTTCCTTCTCCCTCTTTCCTCACCCCTGTTTACAAAAAAAAAAGTTTTTTCCGTCTGGTCTAGAGTAGACAGATGCATTAATTTACTATATCTCGCGTCAAGCCCCAGGAAATGTCATGAATTCTTAGACATGCAGTAACATCTTCCTGATGACTCTGCTGGTGTGTTTACTGCCCACTGTGGTTCTAAGTCAAACAGACAAAGCAGGTCCAGGTTCAGCCTCTGATCTGTGCTGAGTTAAGCATCTTAGCTTGGGCTTGACAGGACTTCGGGGGTGGAGGTAATGGAAAATATTTATTCCCAACCCAGCAGATTTGTTGTCCATGAATTTCAGTCAGTCACTCTACCTCTGATCTATATAGGACTCGAGGTTTTGTTTTGCAACTTTGGTAATGTTTTATTTATAGGTTTCTACACTGTTTGCCACCTTTGCCATCTATCCCAGCAGGATATCTTGGATTAGCGGAATAAATATGTGGTTTGCCTTCTGTATAATTTGTCTTTCTGCTTGAAATAACTGTGCCTTAACATGATTAAATAACAGACCCGTCTATCTAGTCTTATTCTTGTTGTCATCTTTTCACCCAGTTTAATTGAGATTCTTTGTTTCTCTGTTAAAGATATCGTTTACAGTACAATTTCCGTGAAAGAGACAGATCACTTGGACATTCAGGTATGCTACTTTCTGGTTTCTGCTGCCCTCTGGTGTTTCTTGGCAATCCTGAGAACAACATGGTTATTGCTTGAACTTGATGTAAATTGAGCAGTTTTTTGCCGAAAGCATGTTCATAGTGAATATAATATACATCAGACTTTAAATGTTACTATATTTGGAAATCATGTTCCTCTTCTATGGCATATTGACTGGCTAGGTGTAAAGCTTAAGTTTTTTTTGTTGCTTATACCTTGTATCTTGTAATTTTGCATAAGTATACACACTATCTTGGGAATTGTGCAATTTTAAGCCAGTCTATTTGCAATCATGGATTTATGACTGGAATGATTTTGTGTTTGGAGCTATAATCATTGAAGCCGTACAACATTTGTTTGTTCATTGCAGTTACCAACATTGTGCAAAGTTGTCTGCAGCTTCCAAGTAATTCCTAACTTCCTTTTGACAGCCTCAGGGATCCAAACAGGCTGAAGCATTTGTCAATGCCTTTCTCAAGCACAGTTTACCACAGTTGGGCGCTGAGCAGATTCAGGAACGTTTGAACAGAAAAGCTGTTATTCTCGAGCATTTCTTAAAGAAGCGCAAGAAAGAGAAGAGGAGAAAAACAAAGTGTCTGTCTGCCAAAGAAAGGCGAGAATTGAGAATATTTGAGCTCAAACCAGAGCAACAAAGGTAGCCAAGCCACGTTTGTTGCGAGACATTTTTTCTGCTGATGTGGTTTTCTGTGTTGGTACAGTTACAAAGGCAAATTAAACTACCAAATTTATGCTGCATCAGACACGCATTGCGTCCCGGTTCTACATGCATTCAGTTTTGCATTTCAATGAACTTAAATAATAATAATCTTATTCGTGTCACAAGCAGGCTTACATTAACACTGCAATGGAGTTACTGTGAAAATCCCCTGGTCGCCACACTCCGGCGCCTGTTCAGGTACAGTGAGAGAGAATTCAGAATGTCCAAATTACAAGCACATCTTTTGGGATTTGTGGGAGGAAACCGGAGTGCCCAGAGGAAATCCAGGCAAACACGGGGACAACGTGCGACTCCGCACAGACAGTGACCCAGCTGGGGATCGAACCCGAGACCCTGGTGCTGTGAAACAACAGTGCTAACCACTGTGCTACCGTGCCGCCCAATCTGAGGTACAACACCTGATTAGTGGTGGACATCATCCCCAAGATTCCTAGGGTACCTCTCTTATTCTGAACATGGCCTTCTATCCTTTGATAATCTGAATTGATGCTTCGGATTAAATCCTTCAATCAGGCCTGCTTTCCATCCTGAAGATCATTTAAACTGAGAAAGCAGAAAATCAATTTTAAAAAACACATGGACGAATTATAAATTAAAAAAATTAGGGCGGCACGGTGGCGCAATGGTTAGCACTGCTGCCTCAGTGCTGAGGACCTATGTTCAATCCTGGCCCCAGGTCACTGTGCAAACATTCTCCCTGTGTCTGCGTGAGTCTCGCCCCCACAACCGAAAAGGATGTGCAGGGTAGGTGAATTGGCCACGCTAAATTACCCCTTAATTGAAAAAAAAAGAATTGGGTACTCTAAATTTATTTTCAAAAATAAACTGTTCAATTGGAGGTTGGTGGTAATTATACGCAAGTAAATCGTATTCAAACTTGTGGTAATGGCATTCCTTTGTAACTTGAGGCTTTGAAAATTCCCATTGACCCACTTACTATACTGTGTAATTGAGCAAAAGACGTTCTATTTCATTTCATCAGGATTTGTTCCGAGGTTATGTTAAGCAAATGCTCGGCAGATATTGCCCAATCACTGCATTAATTCTGTCCTTGTCTGGATGAGAAATACAAGATGCAAAACTGCTTGAGTTCGCAATTCTTAACTTTTAAGCAGAATAATTTAATGCAATTTATGCAACATGGCCGCGATTCTGCATTGTGAACTGATCAAATTTCTGCAACAGGTACATTTTTTCCTGCATCAAGTAGGTTTGAACAAAGTGCTGATTCTTGCCTATGGAGTGGCATGATTCAGACATTTTTAATCCATAGATGTTAAAATGCTAATCTGAACTATTTCATTTTTTCCAGATATGAATTGTTTCTCCCTTTGCATGACTTGTGGAAGCAATATATTCGAGACCTGTGCAATGGTTTAAAACCTGACATGTAAGTACAGCAGTTGCACTATAGATTGACATTTGTGAAACTGGAAAGACTCCTTTCTTGCGTACAATGCAGAAGATATTAAGATATTGCTGTTTTGGAAATCTCAGTGATCGCACAATGTTTAATTAGTGTTTACAGCACTGATTCTTAAGTTGATTGAACTATTTTGAGGTCAAATTACAAAAAAAGATGTTCCACAGAACACAGCAGATTAATTTTGCTCCAGTCTTTCGTCCCGGTGCAGAAATCTTACAAAAATATTAAGCAGCAATATAATATAATAATCTTTATTGTCACATGTAGGCTTACATTAACACTGCAATGAAGTTACTGTGAAAAGCCCCGAGTCGCCATATTCCGGTGCCTGTTTGGGTACACGGAGGGGGAATTCAGTGTCCAAATTACCTAATTAGCATGTCTTTCGGGACTTGTGGGAGGAAGCCGGAGCATCCGAAGAAAACCCACGCAGACACGGGAAGAACATGCAGACTCCTCCGTAAAGACAGTGACCCAAGCCGGGAATCGAACCTGGGAACTTGGTGCTGTGAAGCAGCAATGCTAACCACTGCTACCTTGCCGCCAATATGACAGTGAACCCAGGTTATTGCTCGCTTTACTGATGGGAAGGAGGTAAAATGTTGGGCGGTACAGTGGCACTTCTGCCTCACGGCGCTGAGGACCCAGGTTCGATGCCAGCCCCGGGTCGCTGTCCGTGTGGAGTTTGCGCATTCTCCCCGTTTCTGCGTGGTCTCATCCTCACAGCCCAAAGATGTGCACGGTAAGTAGATTGACCACGCTAAATTGCCCCTTAATTGGAAAGTAATCAAAAATGTTGCTTGTGTTTTGTTCGTCGTTGCTAGCAGTGTTTAGGAGCAAGTTGTCCATTAAGACTTAATTGCAGATCTGTTTACCAAAGTTAACGTCTGCTGGGAAGTTAACTTGTTTAAGGCTGGTTTATTATTTGTTACAGTGAAATCATACACTAATGCAATAATTAATTTGACTCCTAAACATAAAAGCAAATTACTGCAGATGCTGGAATCTGAAACAAATACTGGACATCTCTGCAGGTCTGACAGCGTCTGTGGAGAGATGGGAGCTAACGTTTTGAGTCTGGATGACTCTGCCAAATTAATTTGACTCATTCTGCTCAGAATCTATTTCCCCTCGAAGATTCATGGGACATTTCTTTATTTAAGGTATTATCTCAGTAGTTTATAATTTGTTTTGTTGCATCACGAATATAAACAACAATTATTTTGTCAAACTTTTTTTTAAATTGATACTTGGCCATGCTTGGTAATTACACACTTTTTATTGTGGCGTTCAGGTACAGTGAGGTTTATTGGAGGAATGATTGGACCAGAATATACTGACTTAATCCAGTCCCCACCCACTTTCTGTCCTTATTTTTACATTTGCATTCTATATCTACATTTATAATGGCAATTATCTTGTAAGCGTGACACATTATTATTGCACCATCGTACCACTGATGACACTAGTATCTCCACTGGGTGAAGTATATAATGATAGCATGTGAGATTTACATGGGCAATTTTCATTATAATTGAAGACAACCAAGTTTATAATGAAAAACATTGGAAGGAATTGTAAATAAGATTCTTAATAATTTACAAATTAATCTCTTGTAGCACATGGTACACAGATCAAGTGTGGTCTTGAGATGAACAGGGTTAGAGGACAGAGGAATGAGGTAATTCAGCCCTCATTTTTAAAAACTAATATCTTCTGACCTTGTGTTCCATATTAATTTAATTTAATATTTATAATAGGATAGCAGAATATACAGTGCTTTGGAAAGCAGCAAAGTAGTATTGATTGCAGCCTAGTTTCTCTGCTTTGAAGGGTGGAGGACTTGGAGGTGCAAAAACTGAGGTGTGCCAGAAACTGTTAACTGGCAATAGTGAGAAATTATATAGAAAATTTACCTTATAGATGTGGAGATTGGAATTTGTAACACGGAAAAATTACATTCTGCTTGCAGACTTAAGATTTTAAATATATTCCAGATGGATGCTCTTTTAATGAGATGTCAATTTGTCTTGGTATTGCTGCTGGTGAATATTTAACTTTCCTCCTCCAGTTTGCAAAAATGATTCAGTAGATTTCGCAAGCTTCATAATTGCCTTTACCTCATCGGACACTGGACTTGTGTTCACTGCAAATTTTTCTGAATTGATCCCTCTTAATATAATAATCTAATAATCATAGATGAATTCTGAAACTAGAAGCACCTGTTTTGCGCTTTGGGCTCAAGGTTGAAGAATGATGGTCCATCAATTGTAAAGAAAAATCTATATAGTAACATTTTATAAGCCGTTTCAAGCTTAATTACTACCCTTGAGACTTAGAGTAGTGCCATGTTTTGATAAAGTAGGATTGTCAAACATAAGCGGTCATAATTTCAGTCTTATTTTCCAGCTTGTAGCTACTACTCGGACTGGAGTTTTCAAGCATTTAGTAAATAGATTTGTGTAAGTATTTATATAAACTGATACAACATTTTACAGACAGGAGGCACTCCTTGCACGCACATTATTATATATAAAACAACAACTTGTATTTATATGACACCTCCATAGAAGTGTAATCAATCAGAAATTGACACCGAGCCAAAGAAGGAGATATCAGTAAGGGTAGTTTGGACAAAGGTCAGATTTATGGACGTTCTTAAAGAAGGTGAGAAACTAGAGAGAATTGGGTAGGCCACTGCTTTGGGCCTACACGGCTGCCAGTGGTGGAATTGAAGGGACAAAGAACAAAGAAAAGTACAGCGCAGGAACAGGCCCTTCGGCCTTCCCAAGCCTGTGCCGATTATGATGCACTAACTTTAAAAATAAAAAAAATCCTTCTGCACGTTCTCGGTCCGTTGCCCTCTATTTGCTCCCTATTTATGTATCCGTCCAGATGCCTCTTAAATGTTGCTAATGTGCCTGCTTCCACCACATCCTTTGCTATCCACCCCGTCTATGCCTCTCATAATTTTGTAGACCTCTATCAGGTCTCCCCTCAGTCTCCGTCTTTCCAGTGAAACAATCCAAGTTTATTCAACCTCTCCTCATAACCAACACCCTCGAAACCAGGCAACATCCTGGTGAACTTTTTTGCACTCCCTCCAAATCTTCCACATCCTTCTGATAATGTGGTGACCAGAACTGCATGCAGTACTCCAAATGCGTCCTA
The DNA here is from genome assembly GCF_047496885.1 of Scyliorhinus torazame. NCBI lineage: Eukaryota > Metazoa > Chordata > Chondrichthyes > Carcharhiniformes > Scyliorhinidae > Scyliorhinus > Scyliorhinus torazame. The sequence continues at coordinate 57,481,351 of NC_092716.1, read as the reverse complement.
TCAAAGGTTTTATATAGCTGCAACATGATTTCCCCAACTCTTGTACTCCATGCCCTGCCTGATTGATGTAAGCATGCCATATGCCTTCTTAATCACCTTGGCCACCTGTGTTGCCACTTTTAGGGAACTGTGGACCTGCACGCCCAGATTACTGTATGTTAATATTCTTAAAGGTTCAGCCGTTTACAGTATAATTCATACCTAGATTTGATCCTCCAAAATGCATAACCTCGCATTTGTCCGGATTAAACTCCATTTGCCATTTCTGTGCCTAAGTCTCCAATCTACCTTTATCCTGTTGTATCCTCTGACAAACCTCGGCACTATCAGCAACTCTGCCAATCTTCATGTCATCCCAAACTTACAAATCAGACCATCCACGTTTTCCTCCAGATCATTTTTTTATATATATATATATATATATATATTACAAACAACAGAGGTCCAAGCACTGAGCCCTGCGGAACACCACTAGCTATAGATCTCCATTCAGAAAAACACCCTTCCACCCCATTCTCTGTTTTCTGTATCAAGCTAGTCAGCCTACCCCGAATCCCATGTGACTTTAGTTTTTGCACCAGTCTGTCATGTGGGAACTTGTCAAGCGCCAATTTTCTTTGTCATCTCTTCAAAAATCCTCAATTAAGTTGGTGAGCTTTGACAAAGGGCCATCTGGACTCAAAACGTAAGCTCTTTTCTCTCCTTACAGGTACTGCCAGACCTGCTGAGATTTTCCAGCATTTTCCCTTTTGGTGAGACATGACCTTCCCCGTACAAAACCATGCTGCCTGTCACTAACAAGTCCATTTTCCACCAAATGTGCATACATCCTGTCCCTCAGTATCTTTTCCAAAAGCTTCCCCACCATTAATGTCAGGCTCACCGGCCTATAATTTGCTGGATTCTCCCTGCTTCCTTTCTTAAACAAGGTAATAGCATTGACCATTCTCCAGTCCTCTGGAACCTCACCTGTGGTCAAAGAGGATGTGAAGATAGAGTCGAATGGAACTACCTCCTCGACGTACTGGAACAGTTTGGGCTAGGAGCGGGATTCACTGCCTGGGTGAGGCTCCTGTACAACGCTCCCAAAGTAAGTGTCCGAACTAACACCACCAGCTCTGAATACGTCCAGCTACAGAGTGGAACAAGACAGGGCTGCCCCTTGTCCCCACTCTTGTTCACGCTAGCGATCAAACTCCTAGCGATAGCCCTGCGGGACCCAAAAAGCTGGAAGGGAATCCGGAGAGGAGACCGAGAGCACAGAGTCTCACTCTCTGCAGATGACCTGCTCCTCTATGTCTCGAAGCCACAGGTGGGACTGAAAGCAATACTGCAAATACTGAAAGAGTTTGGAACCTTCTCGGGCTACAAACTTAACTTGGACAAAAGCGAGACATTCCCAGTGAACCCAAAAGGGGGAGGGGCAGAGCTGGAGGGGCTCCCGTTTAAAACAGCCTGGAACAGATTCCGTTACCTGGGGATCCAAATAGCCAGAGACTGGACACCTATCTGCAAGTGGAACCTGACCAGCCTGGTGGAGAAAGTAAGAAGAGACCTTCAACGGTGGGGCCCAGTCCCACTCTCCCTGGCGGAAAGCGTGCAGACGATCAAGATGAACGTACTGCCATGGTTCCTCTTCCTGTTTAGATCCATCCCGATCTTCATCCCCAAGTCCTTTTTCCAAAACATAGACAGTCTAACCATAGCGTTTGTTTGGGGATGTAAGAACCCGAAAATTCCCAAACCGACACTGCAAAGAGGAAAAGTCAAAGGGGGCTTGGCTTTACTGAATCTACAATACTACCACTGAGCAGCAACGGCAGAAAGAGTGAGAGGATGGGTACAAGAACCCGACACAGATTAGGTACAAATGGAGGAGGCATCCTGTAAAGGAACAACCCTCCAGGCCCTGGCTACAGCAGCACTCCCATCATCCTCAGTAAGATACACAACGAGCCCAGCGGTACCGGCCACGCTGAGAACGTGGACCCAGTTGAGACAGCACTTCGGGATAACCAAAATGTCCCCTATGGCCCCCGTCTGCGGCAATCACAGATTCCGCCCAGCTAGATACCACCTTCAAAAGATGGAGGCGGGACGGGGGCACACTGACGATCGGGGACTCTTACGTAGGGCGCAGACTGCGACACTGGACGAACTGACGAGGAAGTGGAAACTAGCAAAAGGACAGGAATTGAAACACCTCCAAATAAAACACTCCCTCCGCAAAGAGACAGTAGGGTACCCCGGAGCCCCAGAAAATACACTAGGACCTGATAGGCACAAGCAACGAGAAGGGACAATGTACGGACATGTACTGGACAGAGCTCGAACACCACTGGACGGGACCAGACAAAAATGGGAGGCCGAACTGGGACAGAGGTAGGATGGGGACTCTGGAGCGAACCACTGAGCAGGGTGAACGTCACCTCCTCCTGCGCAAGGCTAAGCCGAATGCAGCTCAAAGTGGGCACAGAGCGCACCTGACCAGAACCTGAATGAGCAGGTTCTTCCCGGAGGTGGAGGACAAATCTGAGCGGTGCCAGAGGGGCCCGGCCAACCATACCCACATGTTTTGGGCTTGCCCCAAGCTTGCTGGGGTCTGGGCAGCCTTCTCCGAGGCAATGTCCAGGGTTGTGGGGGTGAGGGTGAAGCCGTGCCCAATAGTGGCAATCTTCGGGGTATCGTAGCAGCCAGAGTTACACAATTAGGGAAGCTTTTGCTTCCCTAATTGCACGCCGGAGAATCCTGCTCGGCTGGCGATCAGCAGCACCACCCAAAGCTGCAGACTGGCTCGCTGACCTTTCGGAATTTCTCCACCTGGAGAAGATTAAGTACGCCACCCGAGTGTCATAGAATTTATCATAGAATTTACAGTGCAGAAGGAGGCCATTCGGCCCATCGAGTCTGCACCGGCTCTTGGAAAGAGCACCCTACCCAAGGTCAACACCTCCACCCTATCCCCATAACCCAGCAACCCCACCCAACACTAAGAGCAATTTATCACGGCCAATCCACCTAACCTGCACATCTTTGGACTGTGGGAGGAAACCGGAGCACCCGGAGGAAACCCACGCACACACTGGGAGGATGTGCAGACTCCGCACAGACAGTGACCCAAGCCGGAATCGAACCTGGGACCCTGGAGCTGTGAAGCAGTTGTGCTATCCACAATACTACCGTGCTACCCCAGTCAGCGGAAGGCTTCCTGGATACTTGGCAGTTTGTCGGCCTGTTCCAAAACCTGTTCGAGACCAGTAACCAGGTGTAAGCTAAGGAGGGGGGGGGGGGGAGCGGTGCGGTGCAGAAGGTGGGGAAACCACATGAGAAGAGGAACGGTGCTGAAGCCGGTGGGGGGGGACATAGACCGATCCAGAGGGCAACGAAATGTACATAGTTAGTTAACTGAAGGACAAAATAAACCTCTCTGTAAAATAACGTAAATTAGCACAGGCATGAAAAATTTAAAGTATATACCCAACTGTTTATAAATGAGAAAAGCCAATAAAAAGATTTTTTTTAAAAAAAGAGGATGCAAAGATATCTGTTAAGGCCCCAGCTATTTCTCCCTTTGGCTCCAGCTTAAGATACTCAAGTGACCAAAACGTTTAGGAGGGGTTATTGGGTTACAGGGATAGGCTTAAGTGGGTCGGTGCAGACTCGATGGGCCGAATGGCCTCTTTCTGCACTATATGTTCTATGTATCTCATTGAATGGTGGAGCAGATTCAATGGGCCCAGTGGCCTACTTCTGTTCTTACATCTTACGTTCTTATAGAATAAAGTACAACCAAGGAAGGGGATTTTCTATCTTCCAAATGTTAAATGGAGAATCATTTCTTACTTTAGAGTAAGTTGTCTACTGAACAGTGTTTAGACAATGTTGCTTTTAGTTTGGTTATTGCAGTAAAATTCTTAAAACATGAAATCTTGTGTAATTCTTCAAGTCAGCCACTTGAAATTTGAATATCTTTCTAAAAGGGATTGTAACAAATACGCAAGTGGTCAGAATGCACTGACAGCTATGTTAAGGAGGCTATGTAGAATTTGATAATCACACCTTGCATTTCTTAAACGCTGAAATCCTTCTAAAAATATTGTTTGTTTAATTCCCAAAGGTTTAATTTACTTTTGACTTGAGGTAAATTAGCAATAAAAGAAATGGGGCTGGATTGTCCGCCCCGTCGCACCACATTTCTGCTTCACCCCGCCGGTGGGATGCTCCATTACACCTGCCAGTCAATGGGGTTTCCCATTGTGGGACAGTGTTGGGATACCCCCGGGCTGTCGGCAAAACGGAGCATCCCACTGGCGGAGAATCCAGCTCGTGCTATTTCAGGTTCCTGGTAATACCCATCGAATAACAACTGATTTATTGTGTAATCCATTGCCAACATACCCCTTGATTGCTGTGCTTTCTTATGTTTGCAGGCAGACACAGATGATCCAGAGCAAACTGCTAAAGGCAGATTTTCATGGTGCCATTGTGACAGGTACACATAGATTGGTTTGTTAGTAAGTAAATTATGCCAATTCGACAGCAAGGAAGGTAAACCTTAATATGCAGAGCGTGGGTTAATTTTATATGTAGGTAGCATCATAGCTATAGTGTACAACCCATCTAACTTGTACAAATCAGACTGGAGAAGCTGAGGTTATTTTCTCTAAAGCAGGAAAGGCTGAGAGGAGATTTGCTACAGATGTTTAAAATCATAAAAGGTTTATAGATTGAAGAAATAAAGAGAAACTGCTCCTAGTTGTTCGTCATTAGCCAGAGGGTACAAATTTGAAGCAATTATCTCAAAAGAACCAGAGGCGACTTGAGGAAAAACTTGTACGCGGGTGGCTCAGGTTTGGAATGCATTGCCAAACGGATAAATATAATTTCAGTAGTAGCCTTCAAAAGGGAATTGGATAAATAATTGAAGTAGAAGAATATGTAGCAATGTGGAGAAAAGCAGGGAAGTGGGACAACTGGATTGCTCTTCGATAGATTAGACGCAAACTCTGGGATTAGACGCAAACTCTGGGTTGTATCGTCTGTTCCTGTGCTACACTAGTCATGATCTGCAAATTATATTTAGGACTTTGCCGAAGAAACACTAAGTTATTTCTCTACCCTGTGTATTGATCCTTGCTACTGTTGAACCACAGTATCCTAGCAAGTTCCAAAGGCTGCTGAGAAGAAAACAGAATATGTTGTGAAAGATCAAAGAACGTTCCCTTTTATTTTTAAGAAAAGGTATAAAGGATATTACAGCCTACCCCAATTGACACAGGTTTTTAAAAAAAAATGTTGTCCCTCCAATGTGCTGTTTAAAAGATCAGTTGTACATAGATTTATATATTATGGAAAATTATCCCTCCAGTGATCCTAGGAAGCTAATATTAAGAGGCATAATTTGGATGGCACAGCCCTAAATTGTAATTCAACTTGTACCACACGAAGCGCCTTCTATTATATTTCATCCAGCCTTATTAGCATTTTCTTCTATTCATTTCCCCATCATGAATTATGATTATGATCTGGAATATTTTGCCTGAAATGATGGAAGCAGATTCAGTAGCAACCTTCAAAAGGAATTGAACATATACATGAAGGGGAAAATAATTGAAAGTCTGGAAAAAGAGCACAGGAGTAGACTAATTGTATCGCTCTTCTAATAAGTAGGCATAGGCGTCACTTATGGAAGACAACCATTTGTTGCGTGCACAGGTAAGTCCTCTGTGCATTCTCATGTGGTTGTGGAGCCCGATTGCAAACTATCATGGCTTTCCACATGAAAGGATGAATTGTCTGATTTTGTTGGGACTGTATGTCCAGTCTTTCTAACTTTTGATCGTCGCTGCCTGTATTCTCTGCTTTTCAGAGGAAACAACGACAATACTCGAGATTGCTCCCCAGGTAGTTGTCTTTTGAGAATTTTCTCCCCGTCTGGTGGATAAGACACATTACTCGAGTTTCGCCTTCAAGGAACCCTTAAACCTTAACCTTGGCCAACCTGGCAGGCAGTGTGCAAGTTTAAGATATGAAGACAGAATTGCCTTAGGGATGTTATCATCAGGCACTGGGCTGTAGCATTCCACTCTGGTGGGAGAGGGAATCTTTCTTTAACAGGTTTGAGGATAACGCTCAGAACTTTAAAAACATATAAATCATTTTCAGATGCACTTTTTGTGAAGATTTTTAATCTCTTTGAGAATAAATAAGCTAGTAATGAGATTCATAAACCAACTGTCAACCGATTGGTTTATGTTTGCAAAGAAATTGCAACTCCTGATTCTTATACCAAATATTTTGATTTTTAAAGATTTGTCTATTGATTTATGAGATGGTGCGGTCAACATGTCTGTCACCAGCTCACAACTCTGCCCACAAGTGTCTGATTTTTCCTCGATAAATCATTAGATCCAACAGGTTTCTGAAATGTAAATGAAATTTATTTTTGCAAAGTGCACATGATTCTGCAAGCACTGGTTCTATTTATCATTGTATCAGCATAAAACAAACTTCACCTAAAAACTTTGGTGATCAGATTTTTCTTAAAATTCTGTTTCCATTACAGTGACAAAATCCAAATGTCCCTCCTATGTAGGGGTCACAGGAATTATTCTTCAGGAAATGAAACACATATTCAAGATTATCACGGAAGAAAATAAGCTCAAAGGTACTGTAAATTTCGGACCTGCCCCATAAGTACATCCTTTACAATAAAACTTTACTTTTACTGTCCGATATCGAGTCGCGTTATAATATGCATGGTATTGGGTCATAGCAATAAAACCCTGGAATAAATGAATAGAATAACCTGATGTTTCAATGTTTATTTCTTCAATCTTTTAAAGACTTATTCAGCATATTGTCTACTGACTCTTTGATTTAGACTTGGTTTGTTTAGGGATAAATATTGGCTAGGATTATAGGGATAATTCCTCTGCACCTTTTCAAAATAGTGCCATGAAATCTTTTGTAGCAGACTGACTGTTTAAAATCTCATCTGAAAGACAGCATCTTCAGCATGTGCACTCCCTCAGTACTGGATTGGGGCATCAGCCTTGAATTTATGCTCGAGTCTGAATTGGGACTTAAATCCAATGTGGCTTAGATATAAGAGTGCAGCCAACTGAGTCATATTTGGTAGATACAGTTTCTGACCAGCTATGAGTTTAACAATGAGAGAACTGATTCTTTTTTAAAAAAACTGACTGGCCTTGTGTTTCTTTGTTCTAATTTCCTAACTGAACAAATAAACAGCAGTTTGATTGCTGACACCATTTACTGTCTTGGGATTGGGCAATTAAACCAGCTACAAATAAAGTATCCTAGTCACTAACTCCTGATGTGTATCAAATTAATAAGCCCATCTGAGGGAAAAACAAAAGTGCTGAAAACTCAGCAGGTCTGACAGCATCTGTGGAGGGAGGAAGAGAGTTAACATTTCAAGTCCAATGTGACTCTTCGGCACTGAATTCTACCTCTCTTCAGTTCCAAAGAATAGTCATTTTGTACTCACAAATTTAACTCTTGTTTCTCACTCTGCAGAGCTTCCAGACCTGCTGAGTTTTTCCAGAACTTTCTGTTTCATCCACAATATTTTGTTTTGATTTTAAACCTAACTGAGGGGGTGCTTTAACACTTATTGTTGCAGCTTAAAGCGTGACGTAAGTAGAGCAGTCCACAAGCTGGTGTGTCTTGTTTAATGCACATATCCACTCTGCCCTCAGCTGCAAGGGACTTCAGAACCTACTGAGTAAAAGTTAACTTTAACGTAGCATATTATTGAAAATCATACCACAGTCCTTCTGTGACAAAGTTCCTCAAAACAGGATCCCCTGTGGTCAGTTTAATTCTGGTTGAGATAACTGAAGAATAGCTCAGCTAAAGTGAAGTTCTGCTTAGCCTGTTGTGTGCAGTAATTTGCAGTTAGTGCAGTGCAAGCTTTGTGTGTGGAGCTAACCCCCTTGTAAAATTCTGTTGCCCATAATTTCAGTCAAACTGGAAGCCATATGTGGATAATTGTTGGATTGCAAATCATAAATTAATGGTCTGGGTTTGTACAGATTCTTCAAATGGTTTGTAATCATTCCCAGATATTAATTATTCCTTGTTTTATATCTATAAGTTGTACATTTTGTTGTTATTTCTTAAAACATCGATTCTGCAGTGGCTGTGACATCACTTTCACCAGCATATTTTTATTAAAGTATAACTTGCGATGTAAAGTATTAAAATACAAAAGAATTGAACTAACTTTAAATTGGATTTTGCATGTCGTTCCACATACTTCATCTTATTCTCCTTCTCCGACTCAGTTATTCCCAAGCAAAACAGTGTCTTCAGTGTGGAAATCGATGGCTTTGTTTCCTATATCTACGGCAGCAAGTTTCAACTGAGAGCAAGTGAGCGTTCCGCTAAAAAATTTAAAGGGAAAGGAAGCATAGACCTTTAAATCCAGGATGGTGCAGGTGATGTCCAAAACAACTGAAGTCATTGATTCCTTGACACAGTTTCACTGAAAAGAGATTAGCCCTGCGTGTTCAGTGCGTGTTCAGTTCTATCAGTGGGAACATGTATCGATTGTCTTGTCTGCTCGGGTTTCTTTATTAAACTTGCAGCGCAATTTCTGAGCAATGAAAGAATTTGTCACAGCATTCTGTATGTGTCCGAATATACATGATCTTTTCAGACAGTGAGTTATCACATATTGAAAATAATTTGTTTGTTTGCCATATGTTTGGTTTCGTTAAAGTTCATTAAAACATAAAAGCCAAAATTTAATTATTTTTTATGCTGAAAGCACCAACAACTTATATTTACATACCCTTAACATGGAAATAATCGCAGTATCTTTCGCAGAGGCGTAAGAAGAAATAAAGTAACAAAGGAGACATTCAGGTGTGGGGAGTGACCAAAAGCTTGGTAAAATAGGTGAATTTTAAGGAGGCTGTTGAAAAGGCAGGAAACAGGGGATGGAGCAGTGGCGGGGGGGGGGCTTCCACCTGGTTGAATGCATAAACTTTGGTGGCACGGTGGTGCAGTGGTTAGCACTGCTGTCTCATGGCGCTGAGGTCCCAGATTCAATCCCGGCCCTGGGTCACTGTCTGTGGAGTTTGCACATACTCCCCCTGTCTGCGTGGGTACACCCCACAAACCAAAAGATGTGCAGGGTAGGTCGATTGGTGTCACTAAATTGGCCCTTATTTGGAAATAAATAATTGGGCGCTCTAAATTTATTAAAAGGACTTCCGGTGTGGACCATGGAGTAAGTGGTCACATACAAGGCAGCTCCTGCCCAAGGTTACAGAAAAGAGCTCTTTTTAATCAATACGGGGTAGAATTTTGATGAAAAGATGTAGGTGAATGTTGGAGGAGTACTTTCCCCCAGGAATGGTATGTCTCTTGGTTACCAGACCCGGCAGAAACTGAGGATTTGGCTGGTGCTGCAGCAAAGACAAAAGCCTCTTCAAGCATGCAGGTGGGGGAAGGGCAAGCTCAAAGGCTTCAAACTGACTTGATGGCCTTTATTAAAGCTGAATTCCAGCAGCAGAGGGAACAACTGCGAAAAGATATCCCAAAGGCCATTGAAGAAGCAGCGACGAGACTTCCAGTGGCGGCCATGGAGGAGTAGGTCGCGCATTCGGCAGCTCCAGTCCGGGACGGACTCTCGGACCTTTTTTCATGAGTTTTCACGGACCTTTTGGGGCAGATTGGTGAAGCGAACACTGCCAAAAGGATTCCCTCGCTGTTGTATGGATAGCTGGACGAGGAGTGGCCAGGTGAAGTGTTTAAGTCCCAACAGACAGAAGCGTGCGGAGCAGGCACTGAGGCACAGCATGGTGGCCGGTATAGACCAGGGTGCATGGGCGCAGTGGTCACAGGAGCCACAGGAGTTCCTTAGGGGCTGCTTTGCTGATCTTAAAAAGGACATGCTGGCCCCGATGAAGGCATCAATAGACCAAATGATCGCAACTCAGGCGACACAAGGGAAAGCGATTAAGGAGCTGGAGAAAAGGTTATCCGACCATGAGGACGAGTTAGTCATATTGGCCCTTAAGGTGGAAGCGCAGGATGACCTCCACAAGAAGTGGCTGGAGGACCTAGAAAACAGGTCCAGGAGACAGAACTTGAGAATTGTGGGCCTCCCTGAAGGTGTGGAGGGTCGGATGCGGGAGCATTTGTGTCCAAGATGCTGGAGACGCTGATAGGGACAGGGGTATTCCCTCGACCCCCGGAGCTTGACACAGAGCCCTTGCAAGGAAACCCAAGGCGAATGAACTGCCGAGGGCCATGGTGGTGAGATTTTGTCGCTTATCGGACAAGGAACTTGTCTTGCGGTGGGCAAAAAAAGAACGGAGCAGCAGGTGGGAGAACAGCGTGATATGCATCTACCAGGACCTGGGTGCGGAGCTGGCCAAGAGGCGTGCTGGATGCAACCGGGTGAAGGCAACCCTCTTCAGCAAGGGCGTGAAATTTGGGATGCTACACCCAGCGACGTTATGGGTCACGTACACGGAACAGATTCACTATTTTGAGATGCCTGTGAGGCGTGGTCATTCGTCAAACAAGAAAAGCTGGACTCGAATTAAAGGACAGTTAAGCTTTGGTGGAATGCGGCGGTGGGGCTGGGTAACACGGTACCGTTTCTAATATAAGATTGAAAACAATGTTGGCTGCATGTAAGGGCTGTGGTGGTGGCTGGAGGGTGCAGTGTTTTTGGCAAAGTTGAGATACGGAGGGGGGAGGGGGCCCTGTACTTAGTGCGATTTTTCGGGAAGTTGGAGCCTTGGTTCAGTAAGTGTCTCCTCACGGGACAATGTTAGTGTCTTCTGTTTATTTTTCGTTTCGTATTACTATTTACTCACTGGGGTTGGAGAGGTAGTTTAATTGGTTTAGTCATGTGGGGAGAGGGGTCCGGACAATGAGGCGACAGTCTGATCCGGGGCGGGAGCTGCCGGGGTCAGCATAGGTCAGCTGACTCTCGGGAGCATAGTGGGGGGTGAGCAAGTGTTCAGCTGGTGCTTGGCGGGGGGTTTTGTGTCGTGGGGCTGTTGGGCGAGGGGGGGGATGCTGCTTTGCTGACAAGAGGAGGTACCAATTGAGGGTCGGGGGCGGTGGCTCCCTGTGGGGGCGCTCGAGGAAGCGAAGGCGCGGGCTCGAGGTTGGCCAAAAAAGGGCGATGGGCAGGGGGGGTTAGCCCCTGCCCATCGCCCTTTTTTGATCACGTGGCATGTGAGGGGTTTGAATGGGCCGGTCAAAAGAGTGTGCGTGTTCGTGCATCTAAAGGGGTTAAAGGCAGACGTAGCAATGCATCAGAGGAGACATTTAAAGCTCGCAGATGGGTAGGCCAGGTGTTCCATTCAGGGCTGGATTTGAAGACCAGTGGGGTAGCAATTCTGATCAGTAAGGGTGTGGCATTCGAGGCTGGGAGAATTGTGGTAGATAAGGAGGGCAGGTATATAATGGAAAGTGGGAGGGGGTCTGGGTGGTGTTTGTGAACGTCTACGCTCCGAATTGGGATGATGTGGAATTTATGAGACGCATGCTAGGCAAAATCCTGGACTTAGAGTTACACAACCTGATCATGGGGGGAGACTTTAACACAGTCATTGACCCCGAGCTGGAGCGGTCGAACCGAAGGGTTTTATGGAGCAGAGTTGGAGGGGCGGGGGGGGGGGGAGGTGGGTGGATTCCAGGAGGTTCGCGAAGCCGAGAGCGAAGGAGTTCTCTTTTTTCTCGCACGTTCAGAAGGTTTATTCCCGCATAGACTTCTTTGTCTTGAGCAGGGCGATAATCCCAAAGGTGGCGGGGACAGAATACGCAGCAATCACAGTCTCGGACCATGTCCCACACTGGGTGGACCTGCAGCTTCGTGAGGCGAGAGGGCAGCGCCCACTCTGGAGACTGGATGTGGGGCTGCTGGCGGACGAAGAGGTTTGCGGGCGGATTAGCAGGGACATCCGGGATTGCCTGGAAACAAATGATGCGGGTGAGGTAGCAGCGGCAACGGTCTGGGAGGCTCTGAAGGCAGTTGTTAGAGGGGAGCTCATCTCAATTCGATCCCATAGGGAAAAGAGAGGGAGAGACGGAGTATCTCCTCCACCCGCGTGGACAGGAGATATGCGGAGGCCCCTGAGGCGGGGCTACTGAGGGAGAGGCGGAGTTTGAACTTCTGACCACAGGGAAAGCGGTAGCACAGCTGAGGAAGGCAGCCGATGAGTGCGGGGAGAAAGCGAGTAGAATGCTGGCACACCAACTGCGAAAGAGGGAGGCAGCCAGGGAAATTGGGGGAGTAAAGAATAAGGAGGGTAACATGGTCTTGGATCCATGGGGGCTGAACGGAGTCTTTAAGGAGTTCTATAGTAAACTATACGAGTCGGAGCCCCCAACGGGAGCGGAAGGGATGAGGAAATTTGTGGACCAGTTGAGGTTTCCAAAGGTGGAAGAGGACCTGGTGGAGGGGCTGGGGCCCCCGATTGAATTGGAGGAGATTGTCAAGGGTATAGAGGGCATGCAATCGGGTAAAGCCCCGGGGCCGGATGGTTACCAGGTAGAATTCTATAAGAAATTTTCAGAAATATTGAGCCCACTCCTGATGAGGACCTTCAATGAGGCTAGAGAGAAAGGAACCATCCCCCCAACCTCACAGGCCTTGATCTCACTCATTCTTAAACGAGGGAAGGACCCGGAACATTGCGGGTCATAAAGGCCGATTTTGCTTTTAAACGTGGATGCCAAATTGCTAGCTAAGATTCTGGCTGTAAGACTTGAGGATTGCGTCCCAGGGGTGATAGAGGAAGACCAGACTGTGTTTGTTAAAGGCAGACAACTCCAGACCAATGTCCGGAGACTTTTGAATATTATTATAGTGCCCTCAGAGGGAGGGGAGGCGGAGGTGGTAACAGCGATGGATGCAGAGAAAGCCTTTGAATGGGTGGAGTGGGTGTACCTGTGGGAAATGCTGGGGAAGATCGGGTTTGGTGAGGGCTTTATTGGCTGGGTGAAATTGCTGTACCAGGCGCCTGTAGCAAGTGTATGTACAAACCGGCTGAGGTTGGGGTACTTCGAGCTTCACCGGGGAAATGGGCAGGGGTGTACCCTCTCCCCGTTACTATTTGCCCGAGCTATGGAACCGCTAGCTATGGCGCTGAGAGCCTCGAGGAACTGGCGGGGACTGGTTCGGGGGGGGGGGGGGGGGGGAAACATCGGGTCTCGCTATACGCGGATGATTTGCTCCTGTACATTTCTGACCCTGTGGAGGAGATGGGGGAGGTTTTGTGGTTCTGTGGATCCTGACGTTGGGAAATAGCGAGTTGTTTGTGATCCAGACCAAGGGGCAGGAGGAGAAACTGAAAGAGCTGTCGCTCAGGATGGTAGAGAAATGTTTTCGGTACCTTGGTATACAGGTGGCCAGGAAATGGGATGCCCTGCACAGGCTCAACCTGACCTGGTTGGTGGAGCAAATTGAAGGGGGACTTTAAAAGGTGGGACATGCTCCCGCTGTCACTGGCAGGGAGGGTGCAGACCATGAAAATGACTGTTCTCTCCAGATTTCTGTTTGTCTTTCAGTGTCTCCCCATCTTCATCCCTAAGGCCTTTTTTAAGCGGATGAGTAGGATCATTTCGGGCTTTGTGTGGGCGAATGAGACCCCGCAAGTATGGAGATCGCTGTTGGAGCGCAGACTGGGGGGGGGGGGGGGGGGTGCTGCCGCCAAACATTTGCAACTGCTACTGGGCAGCCAATATAGCTAGGAAGTGGGCAATGGGTTGGGGGGGGGGGGGGGAGGCGTGGGAGCAGCTGGTGGCGGCGTCATGTAAAGGTACTAGTCTGGGAGCTTTGATAACGGCTCCTTTGCCGTTCTCGCCAACCCGTAAAACCACAAGTCCGGTGGTGGTGGCGACACTGGGGACAGTGGAGGAGGTACAAGAAGGTGGAGGGAGCATCGGTCTGGACCCCAATGTGTAACAACCACAGGTTTGTCCCGGGTAGGATGGATGTTGGGTTCCAGAGCTGGCTGAGGGCAGGCATCAGAAGGATGGGAGATCTGTTCATAGACGGAAGCTTTCCCAGTTTGAAGGCGCTAGAGGACAAATTTAATCTGCCACCAGGAAACGCCTTTAAATATCTGCAAGTACGAGCCTTCCTGATAGTGGCCTTTCCGACGCTGCCGCCACTGAGAATACAGGACAGGGTGGTCTCCGGCACCTGGGTGAGGGAGGGGGAGGTGTCGGATATCTACCAGGAACTATAGGAGGCGAAGGAAACCCCGGTGGAGGAGCTCAAGGGCAAGTGGGATGAGGAGTTGGAAGCGGGTCTGTGGGCAGATGTCCTGGGCAGGGTTAATTCCTCCTCATCATGTGCCAGGCTCAGTCTAATTCAATTTATGGTGGTCCACCAGGCACACATGACGGCAGCGAGAATGAGCAAGTTTTTTGGGGTAGAAGACAGTTGTATGAGGTGCGAGGGCAGCCCTGCAAACCATCTCCACATGTTTTGGGCATGCCCGGAGCTTCGAGAGTTCTGGCAAGGGTTCGCGATGACAATGTCCAAGGTGCTTAACACACGGGTGGTGCCGAGTCCAGAGATAGCGATCTTTGGAGTGTCAGAAGACCCGGAGTTCAGGGGGTGAAAGAGGCCGACGTCTTGGCCTTTGCCTCCCTAGTAGCCCGGATACAGATTTTATTAATGTGGAGGGACTCAAAGCTCTCTCCCCCCCCCCCCCCCCCCCCCCCCCCCCCCCGCCCCACCGACCGAGTGCAGAGACTTGGGTTAACGACATGGCTGGGTTTCTCAGCCTCGAGAAAATAAAGTTTGCCTTAAGAGGGTCTACGCTAGGGTTCTCTCGGAGGTGGCAGCCGTTCGTCGACTTTCTCGGGGAAAATTAAAATGTCAGCAGCAGCAGCAATCCTTGGGGTGGGGGGGTGTGAGTGCTTCATTGGGATGGTGTGGGGAGACTTGAGTCGCGTGGGGTAATGTCTATTTAATTGTTAGTGCAAAAAGAGAATATACAATATGTTAATATTCACTCGAGTTTGTTTTGTTATTACTACTGTTTTATTATGAAAAATTCTGCAAAACCTTAATAAAAATATATATTTTTTAAAAAATGTATAAAAAGGAAAAGATTGCATAAACCGCTGATAGTGGGGTGAAAGGAGAATTTGCAGAGAGGCTGGAAACCACAAAAGAGTTCAAGTAATATAGTGATGTTGGAGGCGATAGAGTTGAGGGACAAGGGCAAGGAAGAATTTAAATATGAGAAGATTAAGATTGAGACACAGCAGGAGTGGGAACCAATGCAGGCCAGTGAAACCAGGAACGTTGGGTGAGTGAACTTTGGTGCCAGTTTATGGGCAGCAGAGTTCACAAACTGTCTTGTATACACAGGCTGCAGGATAGGAGGCTGGCCAGAAGGAACATTAGAGCACATTTGTCTTGTAATGACATGGATCGATTGTGTCCGCGCCGGATAGATAACGGCGATGTTACAGATATAGAAGGAATAATTTTATGAGTGCCACAAGTAGGCTTACATTAACAGTGCAATGAAGTTACTGTGAAAATCCCCTAGTCACCACACTACAGCGCCTGTTCGAGTACACTGAGGGAGAATTGGGAATGTCCAATTCACCTAACAAGCACGTCTTTCTGGACTTGGAGCACCCGGAGGAAACAGACAGACACGGGGAGAAGTAAGTAGTGTTTGTGAAGGAGAGGAAATGGGGCTAGATTTTAACACCCTCAAAATCCACCGACACACAACTGAAATCGGGTTCGTGGAATCTGAAGTCAACCCTGGTTTTAACAGTGCTAAGGTGCAGAACTGGCTGTTTAACCCTGAGACAGTGACCAGAGAAGGGGATGGTGTTAGATTGTGCTTTAGAAACAAAACCCTGATATTATACACTGCCACTCTAATATGGTTTGTCATTGCTGATTCTGAAGAAATAAAGTGAGATGATGGGTACATGCACACTGGTTGGGTAAGAACAAGATGAGATTTGGCTTTGGCAATCACTTTCACTGAAAAAACTAAGCAGCGGTCAATCCAGATCTCGGAGTGCAACTTTCCTTGTAAAATGTTGTTCTTTCAGTGCAAGTATCTCTCAGGCTGTGCACCCACACGCAGCCGAGTGGGAACATTGGTAAGCTCCCATGTGTCCCCACCAGAGGCAACAGAATGCCACACAAGATGCACCCGCCCCAGAGTGGGCACTCAATCTAATTCTGGTATGGGCACCTGCTGAAATTATTTGTAATGTTGACCATGACCCCATTGGCAGAGTGATTTACCTATCCAAAGTGCATTCAGTACAAGAGACTTAAAATGTTGCCCTTTTGGAATGTCTTGCAGGAGCTGCAAGAGTGGTCAGGAATGAACATGACACCTTTGCTGAACACCATCTTCCTGTTTGCAGATATCATACTGACATTCCTGTGACTGCTTCACATCGCTCACATCACTCATGTACCAACAATACTTGCCTACTATTTTCTCGCTCACGTTGAACCGTCTCATTAGCCCAATAGTTTACCTCTTTCTAGCTTAAATGAATCAACTTGCAGACTATAAAATTTCAGTACACTTTTTGGTAGCATTTCTGTACTCCTGACATTTCCGTTCCCGGACCATATTTGTTCTAATTATTAAGAGTCAAGTATGTGCCTTTGTGAATCCTGAAAGTATTAGCCTGTCTGATTTTACACACGTGCCCGTGCCTTCAGTATATTTCTGGCATTTTCAGTTTCTATTTACGATCTTCATCATTTATTATCCGAACTAAAGGAGTTTTTTTGTTCTTCCTCCTCCATCTCTGCAGACTAATGGTCCATTTTAAACGAGTGCAATCTTCATGTAGAGTCTGGCAAAGAAAAAACTCAGATGCTGAAAGCCTGAGTGCGGTGGAGGGGGTACTCGGCAGGATTTGCACCAATTTGTTTTTATCCCTATTTTCATGTGTTTCCGAATGCACAATGAAATGGTGACAAATCTTTGTCCCAATGCATCTTGCGCTTTATGAATGCGCCGCCCCATTCCTCTTGTGCAACTCGCTTTCACTTTCACTTATCGCCTACGACCGTTGGTAAAAATGCTTTGTTCGCCTGCGAATCATGTAGTCCTTTCACAAATCGGTTTTAAATAAGACAGCGGAACGATGAACTACTTTCTAGTAGAACTCACGATATTTTGCACAGTTTCTTTAGCAGGTGAGTGAAGAATCCCTTCGCCTTTGTTGCTACGAATAAGGAAGTCACTTCTGGGCGAGGTAAAAGTAAACATTCGTGCCAGGGATTCATTCCATAGGTGGAAAGATACATAATTATTCCGGTTAATGTTATTTTTGATGATAAAATAAACCTAATACTTGGTATATTACAGAATTACCAAAACAACTGTCTTCCTGAAGTTTTTACAGTAGTTTTTTTTCAGCTGAACTATCTTCTTAAGGAAACAGGAAGTCGCAAATGGCTGTGCCTGGGCCTCTAACATATATTGCACATACTCTTCTAGTTTGCCAGTTCTGTCCTGTCCTCACCATCCACAAAAACTTTCTGGTCTGGTCAGTTTTTTTTTGCATAAGCTTCAAACAGACTCCAAAATGAAGCAAACTGGGAAATATTCACCAAGACCAGCAGCCCCAAGACTCTCAACCTCACCCAGAAAGGTACAGGAAGCAGCGGACCCAAAAGTGTGAAGGAGCTTTGTTCATTTTTTTAAATGGTTTAGGCAGACTTTCACTCTGTCTTCAGTGCCCACCTTCATTTCTGCTCCCCATGACATCACACCTCTCACCCAATGACATCACACCTCTCCTCAGCCCACCCACCCTCACCCCACAGAACGCAAAGGCACAACCCACAAAAATACACAAGTTGACCACCGATTAACTGATTTATGTCCTCCGTTATTATTTCCCCAGTCTCATTCTCTAAGGTGCCTCTGTTCACTTTGGTCTCTCCCTTTTATTTAAAGAAATTCTTGCTGCCAGTTTTATATTACTTGCTAGTTTACCCTCATAGTTTATCTTCATCCTCTTTATCTTTTGGTTATCTTATGTTGGTTTTTAAAACTTTCCCAATCCTCTGGCTTACCATTACTTTTTGCCACATTATATGTTTTTTCTTTCAGTTTAATACTATCCTTCACTTCCTTGGTTAACCGTGGTTGATTTATCCCCTTCCGAGAATCCTTCTTCCTCACTGGGATATATCTTTGTTGTGAGTCATGAACTATTTTCAAAAATGTCTGCTATTGGTGATCAACCTTCTTTTCTGCTAAATTCCTTTCCCAGTTCACTCCAGTCACCTATGCCTTCAATCCTTTATAATTGCACTTGTTTAAGTTTAGCATAGTTCTGACCCAGTTTCTCACTCTTCAAACTGAATGCGAAATTCTACCATGTTATAGTCATTGTTTCCTCAGGGATTTTTTACTTTGCGATTGTTTATTATACCTGCCTCATTACACATTACCAGATCCAAAATAGCCTGTTCCCTGGTTGAATCCACAACATATTGTTTTGAAAACTGTCCTGAATAATCTATGAATTCTTCCTCATGGCTACTTTTGCCAATTTGAGTTTCCCAATCAACACGAAGATTAAAGTCACCCAAGATTAAAGTACTGCTCTTTTTTACTGTCCTCATTGTCTCCTGATTTATTCTATGTCCTACAGTGTAGCAACTATTTGGCTGCCTAAAGACTACTCCCACCAGTGTCTTCTTCCTCTTGTTATTTCTAACCTCCACCCATATGGATTCTACATCTTCCAATCCAAGATCATTTCTTGCGATTGTGCTTATTCCATGCCATATGAACAAAGCTACCCCACCAACCTTTCCTTCTTGCCTGTCCTTACAAAAAGTCACATAACTCTGAATATTTAGTTCCCAGTTTTGATCTCCTTGTAACCATGTCGCTGTAATGGCTGTAAAATCATTCCCATTAACCTCAACTTGTGTTATTCATTCATTTATTTTGTGCCGAATACTAAATGCATGAAAGTAAAGAGCCATTAATTTTGCCTAGTTACCATATTTTCCCTTTTTTGATCATATTTAGTGCTTTTCTAAATGATTGTACATTATCCCTTCCTGTCACACTCTGGGTATCATTACCTAAATAGCTGCCTTGAAATGCTGTCGTATCCTTTTGCTTTGCAAGCCCACATATCCTATTTCCAGAGCCATTCACCCCTCTATTTAATTGAAAGCCCTATTTTCCTAGTTATGAGGTTTGCAAGAATAGTGGTCCCTATATTCTGATCCCAGCCCACCCAATCAATGGCATCTTCCCCTTCCAAACCCAATCACAAACCTCTTTCATCCCTCCCCCAAAAAGTCCTTCCCCCTCCCCACCCAATCACAGGCCTCTCCCCCTCCTCCCAATCACCAACCTCCCCCAACTCCTAATCACGGGTCATTCCTCCCCCTCCCCAAAACCTTCCTCCCACCACACACCTCTCCAGTTGGCATGCCGCAGGCCGGAAAACAAAATCTAAAGAAAGATTGCATTTAAATTGCGTTTTCATGCCCTCTGGATGTAATAAAATGCTTTACAGCCAATGAAGTACTCTTTTAAAGGATAGCCACTGTTGTGTTGTAGGAAATATATTTCTAAAAGTGGTTCAGGTATCCCAAATGCCCCCTCCCCAACATTTTGACATTGTTGGCGGTCGTTAAATTGTTAGCTGTTTCTCCCTCCACAGAACTCTAATGAAAAAACAATGGGAGGGATTCTCCGGCGGTACCCGTCCAGCGACTGGAAATTCCTGCCCGAGGTCAGTGGACCTTTACATGGTCCGCGTCCCGCCCGTTGCGATCCTGCAGCGGGTGGGGAGGAAGAATCCAGCCCAATGATTCCTGTTCATGATTTATTAACCATGTTTTGAGCTTTCTTTTTAACACATTTTTTTTCATGCAGCTTCCCTGGAGGTGGTGGTCGATCCAGCTATCAATGCCACAATCAATGAAGATGTCCTGCTTGGCTGCTTATTTACGCACACAGTTCAACTTGATTTGAGATACATTGTGATTGAATGGAACCACAGAGTGGGCGATGATGAAAAAGCAGTTTGCTTGTTCGACTTTGGAGATTATGAAAGCTGTAGATCAGGATCAAGTCTCTCTATAAATGAAATAAGCAAGGCAAATGCGTCTTTACTTCTAAAAAATGTTACAATTCATGACATTGGGTCATATTCCTGCACAGTTACAATACTTTCTGATAAAGCAACGGGGAGAGTTACTCTGGCAGTAACAGGTGAGTGAGGAATAATGCCTGAAGTGTAATCCTTCAGGAACTGTATTTGCCGTTTTCTTAAAAGTATATATACCAGAAATGTAATAAGACCTTGTGGTGCTTTGGTACTGCCCCTACCTCTAGACCAGAAGTTCTGGGTTTGAGTCCAGCACCGGGATTTGCTGACCACAGAAGCAATGTGCAACTTGATTCAGTGAGCTGATAATCAGCTCGGAAATCCATCCACTACTTCCACCACTATTTCCCAATGGGTAAAAGAAATGTATGTGGGTGTTAAGATACACTACTAACAACAACCGGAAATGTTAATGTAAATAAGAATTCGAGTTGACTTTGGGATGTATCAAATGTATTGATGAGAAAAGTTCAGAGATGCAAATATTCTCAATATTGAATATCTTTTCAGCCAAGGTAGATGTTTGACTAACAAGGGCGTCAAAGGATATCAGGGGTAGGTGAAGTTGAAGTCACAGTCAGATTAGCCATGGTCTTATTGAATGACGGAGCAGGCTAGAGGGTCAAATGGCCTGCACCTACTCCTGCTAATTCATATGTTCATACATGTAACCCAAAATAGAATCATAAAATAGATTTAAGTACAATTTGTTGATGGGAAAAGTTCACTTACAGATTTATATAATGAACAATGGGTGAAAGATTGCTGTTTGTGGGAGTTTGCTGTATGCAAATTGGTGCCATGTTTACTGCATTACAGCAAGAGCAATGTTTCAAAAATAAATTAAATGGCTGTAAAATTCTTTGAGATTTCCAGTGGTCTTGAAAAGTGCTATAAAAATGTAAGTCTTTCTTTTTTTTTCTTTAATTCATTCAATGTTTTTAAGTGAACCACATCTGTATTTCCCATGAAGTTTATTAGTATGGGAGTGACCTCAGAACTTTGGTGTAACCATACTCTTGTGTCATTTGGAGGAAGCTCTGATCAGTATTCTACTTGACCTGCAAAAGGTGTCCCATTCACCTTCCTGGAATTTGGCCCTGAGGTGAACTTCCGACCACAGATTTGCACTATCACTAAGACTGCCTATTTCCACCTCCATAACATCACTCAATTTTGCCCCTGTCGATTTCTGTTAAGAATATCTCATTCATGCCTTTGTTACCTCTAGACTTGACTATTCCTATGTGTTGCTGGTTGGCCTTCTGTGTTCTACCCATGTAAACATATCTAAAACTCTGCTGCCCATTTTTTAACCCAGAAATTCCAGTTAATCTATCACCCCTGTGCTCGCTGACTTGCATTGGTTCCCAGTCAAACAACATCTCGATTTTAAAATTCTCATCCTTGTTTTCAAATTGCTCCATGGCCTCAACCCTTCGTAGCTCTGTAATCTCTGCCTGTACCACAGCCCTTTAAGATATCTGCCCTCATGTAATTCTGATGTCTTGAGCAACCCAGATTTTAATTGCTCCACCAATGTTGGCCATGCCTTCAGTTGCCTCGAGCTTAAGCTCTGGAATTCCCTCCCTACACCTCTTCCCTCGCAACCTCAATTTCCTTCTTCAAGACACTTCTTAAAACCTACCTCTTTGATCAAATATTTGGTTATCTGACCTGATATGACCTTACTTGGGTTGGTTTTAAGATTTTGTTTTATAATGCTCCTGTGAAGTTTTTTCGGAAATTCTTTCACCATAATTACATATCTGAAAGTGATAGCAACGTCTGGAGTCCATACCTGTGCAGTTCAATGCAGAAATTCAGATGTTGCTGTAACCAATTCAGTGCTTCTCCATAGAATACGCAGTTGAAATACCCCAGAGTGCAATCAAGTCGATTAACAAAAACTTCCACTCTTAAGCTTTTAGTTTCATTGTGAAAACCTTTTTGAATGAGGTGTAAATTAAAATTAGCAGTCAAAAGGATTCAGTTATTTTTGCTTTCTGATTTGCTGTCTATGAGAATACATCAGTGTGATTGGCTGCTCACCCTACTTGATTATACCAGCGCTCCTGGATGCTTTGAGACCCCTTGACTTAGCGACAGCAGCAAACTGACTTTGGGAAAGGGAAAAACAGTGCCACAGAGATTGTTAGCTCCTTGTGGACAACTTTCATCGAAATATGAGGTGAACACTGTTTCTTTGCTGCTGCCACAAAATTCAGCCAATTTCATTTGTTCTTTTAGTCAATTTAATTTCTATCATTGATTTAATCTGTACCAGGGATTGTTATGGATACAGATAGAACCGTAGAAATACGGGGGATCGTTATGTATGCAGATAAAACTGTAAGAATATGAAAGATAGTTATGGATACAGATAGAACTATAGGAATATGAGGGATAGTTATTTTAGTAACTGAGGAAGCCAGCAGCAGTGGAACAAGGGTTTATTGAACTATGTACAATATTCTGCCCACGGCAGCAACTCTCTCCTAATTCAGTCCCTGTTAGGACAACAAACAGCTCCCGGCCAGCTTAATATGTAGGTCTCGGGGGCCTCCACTATCTACCTAGGAAGCTTGTGCTCCACGTGTCCCACAGGGAGATCAACAATGGTTTCTTTGTGGTCTTCATGGGGGTTCTGACAGTTATGGATACAGATAGAATCATATAATTCCTACAGTGCAGAAGGAGGCCATTCAGCCCAGCGAGTTTGCACTGACAGTTCGAAAGAGCATCCTACCTAGAGGCATTCCCCCACCCTATCCCTGTAACTCCACCCAACCTGTGCATCTTTAGACACTAAGGGGCAATTTTTAACGTGGCCAATCCACCTAACCTGCACAACTTTGGACACTAAGTGACAATTTAGCATGGTCAATCCACCAAACCTGCACATCTTTGGACTGTGGGAGGAAACCTGAGCAGCCGGAGGAAACCCACACACACACGGGGAGAAAGTGCAAATTTCACAGCGTAACCCAAGGCCGGAATTGAACCAGGTCTCTGGCATTGTGAGCAGCAGAGCCAACCACCGTGCTACCATGCCGATAGAGATGTTGGAATATGAGGGACAGTTATGGATACAGATAGAGCTATAGGAATGCACGTGATAGTTATGGACGCAGATCTAACTGTAGGAATATGAGGGACAGTAATGGATACAGATAGAAATGTAGGAATACGAGGGACAGTTATGAATACAGATCGAACAGTAGGAATACGAGGGACAGTTATCGATACAGATAGAACTGCAGGAATACGAGGGACAGATATGGATACAGATCGAACTGTAGGAATACAAGGGACAGTTATGGATACAGATTGAACTGTAAGAATACGAGGGACAATTAGGGATACAGATAGAACTGTAGGAATACGATGGACCGTTATGGATACAGCTCGAACTGTAGGAATACGAGGGACAGTTATGGATACAGATAGAACTGTAGGAAGATGAGGGACAGTTATGGATACAGATCGAACTGTAGGAATACGAGGGACAATTAGGGATACAGATAGAACTGTAGGAATACGGGGGACAGTTAGGGATACAGCTCGAACTGTAGGAATACGAGGGACAGTTATGGATACAGATAGAATTGTAGGAATATGAGGGCAATGTGGGATACAGATAGAACTGTAGGAAAACGAGGGACAGTTATGGATACAGATAGAACTGTAGGAATATGAGGGCAATGTGGGATACAGATAGAACTGTAGGAATACGAGGGACAATTTGGGATACAGATAGAACTGTAGGAATACGAGGGACAGTTATGGATACAGATCGAACTGTAGGAATACGGGGGACAGTTATGGATACAGATCGAACTGTAGGAATACGAGGGCCAGTTATGGATACAGATCAAACTGTAGGAATATGAGGGACAGTTATCGATACAGATAGAACTGTAGGAATACGAGGGATAATTAGGGATACAGATCGAACTGTAGGAATACGAGGGACAGTTATGGATACAGATCGAACTGTAGGAATATGAGGGACAATTAGGGATACAGATAGAACTGTAGGAATACGAGGGACAGTTATGGATACAGATAGAACTGTAGGAATACGAGGGACAGTTATGGATACAGATTGAACTGTAAGAATACGAGGGACAATTAGGGATACAGATAGAACTGTAGGAATACGATGGACCGTTATGGATACAGCTCGAACTGTAGGAATACGAGGGACAGTTATGGATACAGATAGAACTGTAGGAATATGAGGGACAGTTATGGATACAGATCGAACTGTAGGAATACGAGGGACAATTAGGGATACAGATAGAACTGTAGGAATACGGGGGACAGTTAGGGATACAGCTCGAACTGTAGGAATACGAGGGACAGTTATGGATACAGATAGAATTGTAGGAATATGAGGGCAATGTGGGATACAGATAGAACTGTAGGAATACGAGGGACAGTTATGGGTACAGATAGAACTGTAGGAATATGAGGGCAATGTGGGATACAGATCGAACTGTAGGAATACGAGGGACAATTTGGGATACAGATAGAACTGTAGGAATACGAGGGACAGTTATGGATACAGATCGAACTGTAGGAATACGGGGGACAGTTATGGATACAGATCGAACTGTAGGAATACGAGGGCCAGTTATGGATACAGATCAAACTGTAGGAATATGAGGGACAGTTATCGATACAGATAGAACTGTAGGAATACGAGGGATAATTAGGGATACAGATCGAACTGTAGGAATACGAGGGACAGTTATGGATGCAGATCGAACTGTAGGAATATGAGGGACAATTAGGGATACAGATAGAACTGTAGGAATACGAGGGACAGTTATGGATACAGCTAGAACTGTAGGAATACGAGGGACAGTTATGGATACAGATAGAACTGTAGGAATACGAGGGACAATTAGGGATACAGATAGAACTGTAGGAATACGAGGGACAGTTATGGATAAGATCGAACTGTAGGAATACGAGGGACAATTTGGGATACAGATCGAACTGTAGGAATACGAGGGACAGTTATGGATACAGATCGAACTGTAGGAATACGAGGGACAGTTATGGATACAGATCAAACTAGGAATACGAGGGACAGTTATGGATACAGATCGAACTGTAGGAATACGAAGGACAGTTAGGGATACAGATCGAACTGTAGGAATACGAGGGACAGTTAGGGATACAGATCGAACTGTAGGAATATGAGGGACAATTAGGGACAGAGATAGAACTGTAGGAATATGAAGGACAGTTATGGATACAGATCGAACTGTAGGAATATGAGGGACTGTTAGGGATACAGATCAAACTGTAGCAATACGAGGGACAGTTATGGATACCAATAGAACTTTAGGAATACGAGGGACAGTTATGGATACAGATCAAACTGTAGGAATACGAGGGACAGTTATGGATACAGGTCGAACTGTAGGAATATGAGGGACAATTAGGGATACAGATCGAACTGTCGGAATACGAGGGACAGTTTGGGTGACAGATCGAACTGTACGAATACGAGGAATATTTATGGATACAGATCGAACTGTAGGTATACGAGGGACAGTTAGGTATACAGATAGAACTGTCGGAATATGAGGGACAATTAGGGATACAGATAGAACTGTCGAAATATGAGGGACAATTAGGGATACAGATAGAACTGTAGGAATGCGAGGGACAGTTATGGATACAGATCAAACCGTAGGAATACGAGGGACAGTTAGAGATACAAATCGAACTGCAGGAATGCGAGGGACAGTTATGGATACAGATCAAACCGTAGGAGTACGAAGGACAGTTAGGGATACAGATCGAACTGTAGGAATACGAGGGACTGTTATGGATACAGATCAAACTGTAGGAGTACGAGGGACAGTTATGGATACAGATCGAACTGTAGGAATATTAGGGACATTTATGGATACAGATCGAACTGTAGGAATACGAGGGACAGTTATGGATACAGATCAAACTGTTGGAATATGAGGGACAGTTATGGATACAGGTCGAACTGTTGGAATATGAGGGACAATTAGGGATACAGATAGATCTGTTGGAATACAAGGGACATTTATGGATACAGATTGAACTGTCGGAATACGAAGGACAGTTCGGGATACAGATCGAACTGTCGGAATACGAGGGACAGTTTGGGAGACAGGTCGCACTGTACGAATACGAGGAATAGTTATGGATACAGATCGAACTGTCGGAATACGAGTGACAGTTATGAATACAGATAGAACTGTAGGAATACGAGGGACAGGATGGGATACATATCGAACTGTAGGAATAGGAGGGACAATTAGGGATACAGGTAGAACTGTAGGAATACGAGGGACATTTCTGGCTGCAGATCGAACTGTAGGAAAACGAGGGACAGTTATGGATACAGATAGAACTTTAGGAATACGAGGGACAGTTATGGATACAGGTAGAACTGTAGCATTATGAGGGACAGTTATGGATAAAGATTGAACTATAGGAATACGAGGGACAGTTAGGGATACAGATCGAACTGTAGGAATACGAGGGACAGTTAGGGATACAGATAGAACTGTAGGAATACGAGGGACTGTTATGGATACTGATCGAACTGTAGGAATACGAGGGACAGTTAGGGATTCAGATCGAACTGTAGGAATACGAGGGACTGTTATGGATACAGATAGAACTGTAGGAATACGAGGGACTGTTATGGATACTGATCGAACTGTAGGAATACGAGGGACAGTTAGGGATACAGATCGAACTGTAGGAATACGAGGGACTGTTATGGATACAGATAGAAATGTAGGAATACGAGGGACTGTTATGGATACTGATCGAATTGTAGGAATGCGAGGGACAGTTCTGGATACAGATCAAACTGTAGGAATACGAGGGACAGTTAGGGATACAGATAGAACTGTCGGAATATGAGGGACAATTAGGGATACAGATAGAACTGTCGAAATATGAGGGACAATTAGGGATACAAATAGAACTATAGGAATGCGAGGGACAGTTATGGATACAGATCAAACCATAGGAATACGAGGGACAGTTATGGATACAGATCGAACTGTAGGAATACGAAGGACAGTTAGGGATACAGATCGAACTGTAGGAATACGAGGGACAGTTAGGGATACAGATCGAACTGTAGGAATATGAGGGACAATTAGGGACAGAGATAGAACTGTAGGAATATGAAGGACAGTTATGGATACAGATCGAACTGTAGGAATATGAGGGACTGTTAGGGATACAGATCAAACTGTAGCAATACGAGGGACAGTTATGGATACAGATCGAACTGTAGGAATATGAGTGACAATTAGGGATGCAGATCAAACTGTAGGGATACGAGGGACATTTATGGATACAGATCGAACTGTAGGAAATCGAGGGACAGTTATGGATACCAATAGAACTTTAGGAATACGAGGGACAGTTATGGATACAGATCAAACTAGGAATACGAGGGACAGTTATGGATACAGGTCGAACTGTAGGAATATGAGGGACAATTAGGGATACAGATCGAACTGTCGGAATACGAGGGACAGTTTGGGTGACAGATCGAACTGTACGAATACGAGGAATATTTATGGATACAGATCGAACTGTAGGTATACGAGGGACAGTTAGGTATACAGATAGAACTGTCGGAATATGAGGGACAATTAGGGATACAGATAGAACTGTCGAAATATGAGGGACAATTAGGGATACAGATAGAACTGTAGGAATGCGAGGGACAGTTATGGATACAGATCAAACCGTAGGAATACGAGGGACAGTTAGAGATACAAATCGAACTGCAGGAATGCGAGGGACAGTTATGGATGCAGATCAAACCGTAGGAGTACGAAGGACAGTTAGGGATACAGATCGAACTGTAGGAATACGAGGG
The DNA here is from genome assembly GCF_047496885.1 of Scyliorhinus torazame. Classification (NCBI taxonomy): domain Eukaryota; kingdom Metazoa; phylum Chordata; class Chondrichthyes; order Carcharhiniformes; family Scyliorhinidae; genus Scyliorhinus; species Scyliorhinus torazame. Next base: position 57,453,288 of record NC_092716.1, on the reverse strand, counting down.
ACTGTTATGGATACAGATCAAACTGTAGGAGTACGAGGGACAGTTATGGATACAGATCGAACTGTAGGAATATTAGGGACATTTATGGATACAGATCGAACTGTAGGAATACGAGGGACAGTTATGGATACAGATCAAACTGTTGGAATATGAGGGACAGTTATGGATACAGGTCGAACTGTTGGAATATGAGGGACAATTAGGGATACAGATCGAACTGTCGGAATACGAGGGACAGTTTGGGTGACAGATCGAACTGTACGAATACGAGGAATATTTATGGATACAGATCGAACTGTAGGTATACGAGGGACAGTTAGGTATACAGATAGAACTGTCGGAATATGAGGGACAATTAGGGATACAGATAGAACTGTCGAAATATGAGGGACAATTAGGGATACAGATAGAACTGTAGGAATGCGAGGGACAGTTATGGATACAGATCAAACCGTAGGAATACGAGGGACAGTTAGAGATACAAATCGAACTGCAGGAATGCGAGGGACAGTTATGGATACAGATCAAACCGTAGGAGTACGAAGGACAGTTAGGGATACAGATCGAACTGTAGGAATACGAGGGACTGTTATGGATACAGATCAAACTGTAGGAGTACGAGGGACAGTTATGGATACAGATCGAACTGTAGGAATATTAGGGACATTTATGGATACAGATCGAACTGTAGGAATACGAGGGACAGTTATGGATACAGATCAAACTGTTGGAATATGAGGGACAGTTATGGATACAGGTCGAACTGTTGGAATATGAGGGACAATTAGGGATACAGATAGATCTGTTGGAATACAAGGGACATTTATGGATACAGATTGAACTGTCGGAATACGAAGGACAGTTCGGGATACAGATCGAACTGTCGGAATACGAGGGACAGTTTGGGAGACAGGTCGCACTGTACGAATACGAGGAATAGTTATGGATACAGATCGAACTGTCGGAATACGAGTGACAGTTATGAATACAGATAGAACTGTAGGAATACGAGGGACAGGATGGGATACATATCGAACTGTAGGAATAGGAGGGACAATTAGGGATACAGGTAGAACTGTAGGAATACGAGGGACATTTCTGGCTGCAGATCGAACTGTAGGAAAACGAGGGACAGTTATGGATACAGATAGAACTTTAGGAATACGAGGGACAGTTATGGATACAGGTAGAACTGTAGCATTATGAGGGACAGTTATGGATAAAGATTGAACTATAGGAATACGAGGGACAGTTAGGGATACAGATCGAACTGTAGGAATACGAGGGACAGTTAGGGATACAGATAGAACTGTAGGAATACGAGGGACTGTTATGGATACTGATCGAACTGTAGGAATACGAGGGACAGTTAGGGATTCAGATCGAACTGTAGGAATACGAGGGACTGTTATGGATACAGATAGAACTGTAGGAATACGAGGGACTGTTATGGATACTGATCGAACTGTAGGAATACGAGGGACAGTTAGGGATACAGATCGAACTGTAGGAATACGAGGGACTGTTATGGATACAGATAGAAATGTAGGAATACGAGGGACTGTTATGGATACTGATCGAATTGTAGGAATGCGAGGGACAGTTCTGGATACAGATCAAACTGTAGGAATACGAGGGACAGTTAGGGATACAGATAGAACTGTCGGAATATGAGGGACAATTAGGGATACAGATAGAACTGTCGAAATATGAGGGACAATTAGGGATACAAATAGAACTATAGGAATGCGAGGGACAGTTATGGATACAGATCAAACCATAGGAATACGAGGGACAGTTATGGATACAGATCGAACTGTAGGAATACGAAGGACAGTTAGGGATACAGATCGAACTGTAGGAATACGAGGGACAGTTAGGGATACAGATCGAACTGTAGGAATATGAGGGACAATTAGGGACAGAGATAGAACTGTAGGAATATGAAGGACAGTTATGGATACAGATCGAACTGTAGGAATATGAGGGACTGTTAGGGATACAGATCAAACTGTAGCAATACGAGGGACAGTTATGGATACAGATCGAACTGTAGGAATATGAGTGACAATTAGGGATGCAGATCAAACTGTAGGGATACGAGGGACATTTATGGATACAGATCGAACTGTAGGAAATCGAGGGACAGTTATGGATACCAATAGAACTTTAGGAATACGAGGGACAGTTATGGATACAGATCAAACTGTAGGAATACGAGGGACAGTTATGGATACAGGTCGAACTGTAGGAATATGAGGGACAATTAGGGATACAGATCGAACTGTCGGAATACGAGGGACAGTTTGGGTGACAGATCGAACTGTACGAATACGAGGAATATTTATGGATACAGATCGAACTGTAGGTATACGAGGGACAGTTAGGTATACAGATAGAACTGTCGGAATATGAGGGACAATTAGGGATACAGATAGAACTGTCGAAATATGAGGGACAATTAGGGATACAGATAGAACTGTAGGAATGCGAGGGACAGTTATGGATACAGATCAAACCGTAGGAATACGAGGGACAGTTAGAGATACAAATCGAACTGCAGGAATGCGAGGGACAGTTATGGATACAGATCAAACCGTAGGAGTACGAAGGACAGTTAGGGATACAGATCGAACTGTAGGAATACGAGGGACTGTTATGGATACAGATCAAACTGTAGGAGTACGAGGGACAGTTATGGATACAGATCGAACTGTAGGAATATTAGGGACATTTATGGATACAGATCGAACTGTAGGAATACGAGGGACAGTTATGGATACAGATCAAACTGTTGGAATATGAGGGACAGTTATGGATACAGGTCGAACTGTTGGAATATGAGGGACAATTAGGGATACAGATAGATCTGTTGGAATACAAGGGACATTTATGGATACAGATTGAACTGTCGGAATACGAAGGACAGTTCGGGATACAGATCGAACTGTCGGAATACGAGGGACAGTTTGGGAGACAGGTCGCACTGTACGAATACGAGGAATACTTATGGATACAGATCGAACTGTCGGAATACGAGTGACAGTTATGAATACAGATAGAACTGTAGGAATACGAGGGACAGGATGGGATACATATCGAACTGTAGGAATAGGAGGGACAATTAGGGATACAGGTAGAACTGTAGGAATACGAGGGACATTTCTGGCTGCAGATCGAACTGTAGGAAAACGAGGGACAGTTATGGATACAGATAGAACTTTAGGAATACGAGGGACAGTTATGGATACAGGTAGAACTGTAGCATTATGAGGGACAGTTATGGATAAAGATTGAACTATAGGAATACGAGGGACAGTTAGGGATACAGATCGAACTGTAGGAATACGAGGGACAGTTAGGGATACAGATCGAACTGTAGGAATACGAGGGACTGTTATGGATACTGATCGAACTGCAGGAATACGAGGGACAGTTAGGGATTCAGATCGAACTGTAGGAATACGAGGGACTGTTATGGATACAGATAGAACTGTAGGAATACGAGGGACTGTTATGGATACTGATCGAACTGTAGGAATACGAGGGACAGTTAGGGATACAGATCGAACTGTAGGAATACGAGGGACTGTTATGGATACAGATAGAAATGTAGGAATACGAGGGACTGTTATGGATACTGATCGAATTGTAGGAATGCGAGGGACAGTTCTGGATACAGATCAAACTGTAGGAATACGAGGGACAGTTAGGGATACAGATAGAACTGTCGGAATATGAGGGACAATTAGGGATACAGATCGAACTGTCGAAATATGAGGGACAATTAGGGATACAAATAGGACTATAGGAATGCGAGGGACAGTTATGGATACAGATCAAACCATAGGAATACGAGGGACAGTTATGGATACAGGTCGAACTTTAGGAATACGAGGGACAGTTAGGGATACAGATCGAACTGTAGGAATACAAGGGACATTTATGGATACAGATCGAACTGTAGGAATACGAGGGACAGTTATGGATACTGATCGAACTGTAGGAAAACGAGGGACAGTTATGGATACAGGTCGAACTGTAGGAATATGAGGGACAATTAGGGATACAGATAGATCTGTTGGAATACAAAGGACATTTATGGATACAGATCGAACTGTCGGAATACGAAGGACAGTTCTGGATACAGATCGAACTGTCGGAATACGAGGGACAGTTATGGATACTGATCGAACTGTAGGAAAACGAGGGACCGTTATGGATACAGGTCGAACTGTAGGAATATGAGGGACAATTAGGGATACAGATAGATCTGTTGGAATACAAAGGACATTTATGGATACAGATCGAACTGTCGGAATACGAAGGACAGTTCTGGATACAGATCGAACTGTCGGAATACGAGGGACAGTTTGGGAGACAGTTCGAACTGTCGGAATACGAGGGACAGTTATGAATACAGACAGAACTGTAGGAATACGAGGGACAGGATGGGATACATATCGAACTGTAGGAATATGAGGGACAATTAGGGATACAGGTAGAACTGTAGGAGTACGAGGGACATTAATGGCTGCAGATCGAACTGTAGGAAAATGAGTGACAGTTATGGATACAGATAGAACTGTAGGAATACGAGGGACATTTATGGCTGCAGATCGAACTGTAGGAACACGAGGGACAGTTATGGATACCGGTAGAACTGTAGGAATACGAGGGACAGTTATGGATAAAGATTGAACTGTAGGAATATGAGGGACAATTAGGGATACAGATAGAACTGTGGGAATACGAGGGACATTTATGGATACTGATAGAACTGTAGGAATACGAGGGACAGTTATGGATACAGATAGAACTGTAGGAATACGAGGGACAATTAGGGATACAGATAGGACTGTAGGAATACGAGGGACAGTTATGGATACAGATAGAACTGTAGGAATACGAGGGACAGTTAGGGATACAGATCGAACTGTAGGAATACGAGGGACAGTTAGGGATACAGATCGAACTGTAGGAATACGAGGGACTGTTATGGATACAGATAGAACTGTAGGAATACGAGGGACTGTTGTGGATACTGATCGAATTGTAGGAATGCGAGGGACAGTTCTGGATACAGATCAAACTGTAGGAATACGAGGGACAGTTATGGATACAGATAGAACTGTCGGAATATGAGGGACAATTAGGGATACAGATAGAACTGTCGAAATATGAGGGACAATTAGGGATACAAATAGAACTATAGGAATGCGAGGGACAGTTATGGATACAGATCAAACCATAGGAATACGAGGGACAGTTATGGATACAGATCGAACTGTAGGAATACGAAGGACAGTTAGGGATACAGATCGAACTGTAGGAATACGAGGGACAGTTAGGGATACAGATCGAACTGTAGGAATATGAGGGACAATTAGGAACAGAGATAGAACTGTAGGAATATGAAGGACAGTTATGGATACAGATCGAACTGTAGGAATATGAGGGACTGTTAGGGATACAGATAGAATTGTAGGAATATGAGGGCAATGTGGGATACAGATAGAACTGTAGGAATACGAGGGACAGTTATGGATACAGATAGAACTGTAGGAATATGAGGGCAATGTGGGATACAGATCGAACTGTAGGAATACGAGGGACAATTTGGGATACAGATAGAACTGTAGGAATACGAGGGACAGTTATGGATACAGATCGAACTGTAGGAATACGGGGGACAGTTATGGATACAGATCGAACTGTAGGAATACGAGGGCCAGTTATGGATACAGATCAAACTGTAGGAATATGAGGGACAGTTATCGATACAGATAGAACTGTAGGAATATGAGGGATAATTAGGGATACAGATCGAACTGTAGGAATACGAGGGACAGTTATGGATGCAGATCGAACTGTAGGAATATGAGGGACAATTAGGGATACAGATAGAACTGTAGGAATACGAGGGACAGTTATGGATACAGATAGAACTGTAGGAATACGAGGGACAGTTATGGATACAGATAGAACTGTAGGAATACGAGGGACAATTAGGGATACAGATAGAACTGTAGGAATACGAGGGACAGTTATGGATAAGATCGAACTGTAGGAATACGAGGGACAATTTGGGATACAGATCGAACTGTAGGAATACGAGGGACAGTTATGGATACAGATCGAACTGTAGGAATACGAGGGACAGTTATGGATACAGATCAAACTAGGAATACGAGGGACAGTTATGGATACAGATCGAACTGTAGGAATACGAAGGACAGTTAGGGATACAGATCGAACTGTAGGAATACGAGGGACAGTTAGGGATACAGATCGAACTGTAGGAATAGGAGGGACAATTAGGGACAGAGATAGAACTGTAGGAATATGAAGGACAGTTATGGATACAGATCGAACTGTAGGAATATGAGGGACTGTTAGGGATACAGATCAAACTGTAGCAATACGAGGGACAGTTATGGATACCAATAGAACTTTAGGAATACGAGGGACAGTTATGGATACAGATCAAACTGTAGGAATACGAGGGACAGTTATGGATACAGGTCGAACTGTAGGAATATGAGGGACAATTAGGGATACAGATCGAACTGTCGGAATACGAGGGACAGTTTGGGTGACAGATCGAACTGTACGAATACGAGGAATATTTATGGATACAGATCGAACTGTAGGTATACGAGGGACAGTTAGGTATACAGATAGAACTGTCGGAATATGAGGGACAATTAGGGATACAGATAGAACTGTCGAAATATGAGGGACAATTAGGGATACAGATAGAACTGTAGGAATGCGAGGGACAGTTATGGATACAGATCAAACCGTAGGAATACGAGGGACAGTTAGAGATACAAATCGAACTGCAGGAATGCGAGGGACAGTTATGGATACAGATCAAACCGTAGGAGTACGAAGGACAGTTAGGGATACAGATCGAACTGTAGGAATACGAGGGACTGTTATGGATACAGATCAAACTGTAGGAGTACGAGGGACAGTTATGGATACAGATCGAACTGTAGGAATATTAGGGACATTTATGGATACAGATCGAACTGTAGGAATACGAGGGACAGTTATGGATACAGATCAAACTGTTGGAATATGAGGGACAGTTATGGATACAGGTCGAACTGTTGGAATATGAGGGACAATTAGGGATACAGATAGATCTGTTGGAATACAAGGGACATTTATGGATACAGATTGAACTGTCGGAATACGAAGGACAGTTCGGGATACAGATCGAACTGTCGGAATACGAGGGACAGTTTGGGAGACAGGTCGCACTGTACGAATACGAGGAATAGTTATGGATACAGATCGAACTGTCGGAATACGAGTGACAGTTATGAATACAGATAGAACTGTAGGAATACGAGGGACAGGATGGGATACATATCGAACTGTAGGAATAGGAGGGACAATTAGGGATACAGGTAGAACTGTAGGAATACGAGGGACATTTCTGGCTGCAGATCGAACTGTAGGAAAACGAGGGACAGTTATGGATACAGATAGAACTTTAGGAATACGAGGGACAGTTATGGATACAGGTAGAACTGTAGCATTATGAGGGACAGTTATGGATAAAGATTGAACTATAGGAATACGAGGGACAGTTAGGGATACAGATCGAACTGTAGGAATACGAGGGACAGTTAGGGATACAGATAGAACTGTAGGAATACGAGGGACTGTTATGGATACTGATCGAACTGTAGGAATACGAGGGACAGTTAGGGATTCAGATCGAACTGTAGGAATACGAGGGACTGTTATGGATACAGATAGAACTGTAGGAATACGAGGGACTGTTATGGATACTGATCGAACTGTAGGAATACGAGGGACAGTTAGGGATACAGATCGAACTGTAGGAATACGAGGGACTGTTATGGATACAGATAGAAATGTAGGAATACGAGGGACTGTTATGGATACTGATCGAATTGTAGGAATGCGAGGGACAGTTCTGGATACAGATCAAACTGTAGGAATACGAGGGACAGTTAGGGATACAGATAGAACTGTCGGAATATGAGGGACAATTAGGGATACAGATAGAACTGTCGAAATATGAGGGACAATTAGGGATACAAATAGAACTATAGGAATGCGAGGGACAGTTATGGATACAGATCAAACCATAGGAATACGAGGGACAGTTATGGATACAGATCGAACTGTAGGAATACGAAGGACAGTTAGGGATACAGATCGAACTGTAGGAATACGAGGGACAGTTAGGGATACAGATCGAACTGTAGGAATATGAGGGACAATTAGGGACAGAGATAGAACTGTAGGAATATGAAGGACAGTTATGGATACAGATCGAACTGTAGGAATATGAGGGACTGTTAGGGATACAGATCAAACTGTAGCAATACGAGGGACAGTTATGGATACAGATCGAACTGTAGGAATATGAGTGACAATTAGGGATGCAGATCAAACTGTAGGGATACGAGGGACATTTATGGATACAGATCGAACTGTAGGAAATCGAGGGACAGTTATGGATACCAATAGAACTTTAGGAATACGAGGGACAGTTATGGATACAGATCAAACTGTAGGAATACGAGGGACAGTTATGGATACAGGTCGAACTGTAGGAATATGAGGGACAATTAGGGATACAGATCGAACTGTCGGAATACGAGGGACAGTTTGGGTGACAGATCGAACTGTACGAATACGAGGAATATTTATGGATACAGATCGAACTGTAGGTATACGAGGGACAGTTAGGTATACAGATAGAACTGTCGGAATATGAGGGACAATTAGGGATACAGATAGAACTGTCGAAATATGAGGGACAATTAGGGATACAGATAGAACTGTAGGAATGCGAGGGACAGTTATGGATACAGATCAAACCGTAGGAATACGAGGGACAGTTAGAGATACAAATCGAACTGCAGGAATGCGAGGGACAGTTATGGATACAGATCAAACCGTAGGAGTACGAAGGACAGTTAGGGATACAGATCGAACTGTAGGAATACGAGGGACTGTTATGGATACAGATCAAACTGTAGGAGTACGAGGGACAGTTATGGATACAGATCGAACTGTAGGAATATTAGGGACATTTATGGATACAGATCGAACTGTAGGAATACGAGGGACAGTTATGGATACAGATCAAACTGTTGGAATATGAGGGACAGTTATGGATACAGGTCGAACTGTTGGAATATGAGGGACAATTAGGGATACAGATAGATCTGTTGGAATACAAGGGACATTTATGGATACAGATTGAACTGTCGGAATACGAAGGACAGTTCGGGATACAGATCGAACTGTCGGAATACGAGGGACAATTTGGGAGACAGGTCGCACTGTACGAATACGAGGAATAGTTATGGATACAGATCGAACTGTCGGAATACGAGTGACAGTTATGAATACAGATAGAACTGTAGGAATACGAGGGACAGGATGGGATACATATCGAACTGTAGGAATAGGAGGGACAATTAGGGATACAGGTAGAACTGTAGGAATACGAGGGACATTTCTGGCTGCAGATCGAACTGTAGGAAAACGAGGGACAGTTATGGATACAGATAGAACTTTAGGAATACGAGGGACAGTTATGGATACAGGTAGAACTGTAGCATTATGAGGGACAGTTATGGATAAAGATTGAACTATAGGAATACGAGGGACAGTTAGGGATACAGATCGAACTGTAGGAATACGAGGGACAGTTAGGGATACAGATAGAACTGTAGGAATACGAGGGACTGTTATGGATACTGATCGAACTGCAGGAATACGAGGGACAGTTAGGGATTCAGATCGAACTGTAGGAATACGAGGGACAGTTAGGGATACAGATAGAACTGTAGGAATACGAGGGACTGTTATGGATACTGATCGAACTGCAGGAATACGAGGGACAGTTAGGGATACAGATCGAACTGTAGGAATACGAGGGACAGTTAGGGATACAGATAGAACTGTAGGAATACGAGGGACTGTTATGGATACAGATAGAACTGTAGGAATACGAGGGACTGTTATGGATACTGATCGAACTGTAGGAATACGAGGGACAGTTAGGGATACAGATCGAACTGTAGGAATACGAGGGACTGTTATGGATACAGATAGAAATGTAGGAATACGAGGGACTGTTATGGATACTGATCGAATTGTAGGAATGCGAGGGACAGTTCTGGATACAGATCAAACTGTAGGAATACGAGGGACAGTTAGGGATACAGATAGAACTGTCGGAATATGAGGGACAATTAGGGATACAGATAGAACTGTCGAAATATGAGGGACAATTAGGGATACAAATAGGACTATAGGAATGCGAGGGACAGTTATGGATACAGATCAAACCATAGGAATACGAGGGACAGTTATGGATACAGGTCGAACTTTAGGAATACGAGGGACAGTTAGGGATACAGATCGAACTGTAGGAATACAAGGGACATTTATGGATACAGATCGAACTGTAGGAATACGAGGGACAGTTATGGATACTGATCGAACTGTAGGAAAACGAGGGACAGTTATGGATACAGGTCGAACTGTAGGAATATGAGGGACAATTAGGGATACAGATAGATCTGTTGGAATACAAAGGACATTTATGGATACAGATCGAACTGTCGGAATACGAAGGACAGTTCTGGATACAGATCGAACTGTCGGAATACGAGGGACAGTTATGGATACTGATCGAACTGTAGGAAAACGAGGGACCGTTATGGATACAGGTCGAACTGTAGGAATATGAGGGACAATTAGGGATACAGATAGATCTGTTGGAATACAAAGGACATTTATGGATACAGATCGAACTGTCGGAATACGAAGGACAGTTCTGGATACAGATCGAACTGTCGGAATACGAGGGACAGTTTGGGAGACAGTTCGAACTGTCGGAATACGAGGGACAGTTATGAATACAGACAGAACTGTAGGAATACGAGGGACAGGATGGGATACATATCGAACTGTAGGAATATGAGGGACAATTAGGGATACAGGTAGAACTGTAGGAGTACGAGGGACATTAATGGCTGCAGATCGAACTGTAGGAAAATGAGTGACAGTTATGGATACAGATAGAACTGTAGGAATACGAGGGACATTTATGGCTGCAGATCGAACTGTAGGAATACGAGGGACAGTTATGGATACCGGTAGAACTGTAGGAATACGAGGGACAGTTATGGATAAAGATTGAACTGTAGGAATATGAGGGACAATTAGGGATACAGATAGAACTGTGGGAATACGAGGGACATTTATGGATACTGATAGAACTGTAGGAATACGAGGGACAGTTATGGATACAGATAGAACTGTAGGAATACGAGGGACAATTAGGGATACAGATAGGACTGTAGGAATACGAGGGACAGTTATGGATACAGATAGAACTGTAGGAATACGAGGGACAGTTAGGGATACAGATCGAACTGTAGGAATGCGAGGGACAGTTAGGGATACAGATCGAACTGTAGGAATACAAGGGACTGTTATGGATACAGATAGAACTGTAGGAATACGAGGGACTGTTATGGATACTGATCGAATTGTAGGAATGCGAGGGACAGTTCTGGATACAGATCAAACTGTAGGAATACGAGGGACAGTTATGGATACAGATAGAACTGTCGGAATATGAGGGACAATTAGGGATACAGATAGAACTGTCGAAATATGAGGGACAATTAGGGATACAAATAGAACTATAGGAATGCGAGGGACAGTTATGGATACAGATCAAACCATAGGAATACGAGGGACAGTTATGGATACAGATCGAACTGTAGGAATACGAAGGACAGTTAGGGATACAGATCGAACTGTAGGAATACGAGGGACAGTTAGGGATACAGATCGAACTGTAGGAATATGAGGGACAATTAGGAACAGAGATAGAACTGTAGGAATATGAAGGACAGTTATGGATACAGATCGAACTGTAGGAATATGAGGGACTGTTAGGGATACAGATCAAACTGTAGCAATACGAGGGACAGTTATGGATACAGATCGAACTGTAGGAATATGAGTGACAATTAGGGATGCAGATCAAACTGTAGGGATACGAGGGACATTTATGGATACAGATCGAACTGTAGGAAATCGAGGGACAGTTATGGATACCAATAGAACTTTAGGAATACGAGGGACAGTTATGGATACAGATCAAACTGTAGGAATACGAGGGACAGTTATGGATACAGGTCGAACTGTAGGAATATGAGGGACAATTAGTGATACAGATCGAACTGTCGGAATACGAGGGACAGTTTGGGTGACAGATCGAACTGTACGAATACGAGGAATATTTATGGATACAGATCGAACTGTAGGTATACGAGGGACAGTTAGGGATACAGATAGAACTGTCGGAATATGAGGGACAATTAGGGATACAGATAGAACTGTCGAAATATGAGGGACAATTAGGGATACAGATAGAACTGTAGGAATGCGAGGGACAGTTATGGATACAGATCAAACCGTAGGAATACGAGGGACAGTTAGAGATACAAATCGAACTGCAGGAATGCGAGGGACAGTTATGGATACAGATCAAACCGTAGGAGTACGAAGGACAGTTAGGGATACAGATCGAACTGTAGGAATACGAGGGACTGTTATGGATACAGATCAAACTGTAGGAGTACGAGGGACAGTTATGGATACAGATCGAACTGTAGGAATATTAGGGACATTTATGGATACAGATCGAACTGTAGGAATACGAGGGACAGTTATGGATACAGATCAAACTGTTGGAATATGAGGGACAGTTATGGATACAGGTCGAACTGTTGGAATATGAGGGACAATTAGGGATACAGATAGATCTGTTGGAATACAAGGGACATTTATGGATACAGATTGAACTGTCGGAATACGAAGGACAGTTCGGGATACAGATCGAACTGTCGGAATACGAGGGACAGTTTGGGAGACAGGTCGCACTGTACGAATACGAGGAATAGTTATGGATACAGATCGAACTGTCGGAATACGAGTGACAGTTATGAATACAGATAGAACTGTAGGAATACGAGGGACAGGATGGGATACATATCGAACTGTAGGAATAGGAGGGACAATTAGGGATACAGGTAGAACTGTAGGAATACGAGGGACATTTCTGGCTGCAGATCGAACTGTAGGAAAACGAGGGACAGTTATGGATACAGATAGAACTTTAGGAATACGAGGGACAGTTATGGATACAGGTAGAACTGTAGCATTATGAGGGACAGTTATGGATAAAGATTGAACTATAGGAATACGAGGGACAGTTAGGGATACAGATCGAACTGTAGGAATACGAGGGACCGTTAGGGATACAGATAGAACTGTAGGACTACGAGGGACTGTTATGGATACTGATCGAACTGTAGGAATACGAGGGACAGTTAGGGATATAGATCGAACTGTAGGAATACGAGGGACTGTTATGGATACAGATAGAACTGTAGGAATACGAGGGACTGTTATGGATACTGATCGAACTGTAGGAATACGAGGGACAGTTAGGGATACAGATCGAACTGTAGGAATACGAGGGACTGTTATGGATACAGATAGAAATGTAGGAATACGAGGGACTGTTATGGATACTGATCGAATTGTAGGAATGCGAGGGACAGTTCTGGATACAGATCAAACTGTAGGAATACGAGGGACAGTTAGGGATACAGATAGAACTGTCGGAATATGAGGGACAATTAGGGATACAGATAGAACTGTCGAAATATGAGGGACAATTAGGGATACAAATAGGACTATAGGAATGCGAGGGACAGTTATGGATACAGATCAAACCATAGGAATACGAGAGACAGTTATGGATACAGGTCGAACTTTAGGAATACGAGGGACAGTTAGGGATACAGATCGAACTGTAGGAATACAAGGGACATTTATGGATACAGATCGAACTGTAGGAATACGAGGGACAGTTATGGATACTGATCGAACTGTAGGAAAACGAGGGACAGTTATGGATACAGGTCGAACTGTAGGAATATGAGGGACAATTAGGGATACAGATAGATCTGTTGGAATACAAAGGACATTTATGGATACAGATCGAACTGTCGGAATACGAAGGACAGTTCTGGATACAGATCGAACTGTCGGAATACGAGGGACAGTTATGGATACTGATCGAACTGTAGGAAAACGAGGGACAGTTATGGATACAGGTCGAACTGTAGGAATATGAGGGACAATTAGGGATACAGATAGATCTGTTGGAATACAAAGGACATTAATGGATACAGATCGAACTGTCGGAATACGAAGGACAGTTCTGGATACAGATCGAACTGTCGGAATACGAGGGACAGTTTGGGAGACAGTTCGAACTGTCGGAATACGAGGGACAGTTATGAATACAGATAGAACTGTAGGAATACGAGGGACAGGATGGGATACATATAGAACTGTAGGAATATGAGGGACAATTAGGGATACAGGTAGAACTGTAGGAGTACGAGGGACATTAATGGCTGCAGATCGAACTGTAGGAAAATGAGTGACAGTTATGGATACAGATAGAACTGTAGGAATACGAGGGACATTTATGGCTGCAGATCGAACTGTAGGAACACGAGGGACAGTTATGGATACCGGTAGAACTGTAGGAATACGAGGGACAGTTATGGATAAAGATTGAACTGTAGGAATATGAGGGACAATTAGGGATACAGATAGAACTGTGGGAATACGAGGGACATTTATGGATACTGATAGAACTGTAGGAATACGAGGGACAGTTATGGATACAGATAGAACTGTAGGAATACGAGGGACAATTAGGGATACAGATAGAACTGTAGGAATACGAGGGACAGTTATGGATACAGATAGAACTGTAGGAATACGAGGGACAGTTATGGATACAGATCGAACTGTAGGAATACGAGGGACAGTTATGGATACAGATCGAACTGTAGGAATATGAGGGACAATTAGGGATACAGATAGAACTGTAGGAATACGAGGGACAGTTATGGATACAGATAGAACTGTAGGAATACGAGGGACAGTTATGGATACAGATAGAACTGGAGGAATACGAGGGACAATTAGGGATACAGATAGAACTGTAGGAATACGAGGGACAGTTATGGATAAGATCGAACTGTAGGAATACGAGGGACAATTTGGGGTACAGATCGAACTGTAGGAATACGAGGGACAGTTATGGATACAGATCGAACTGTAGGAATACGAGGGACAGTTATGGATACAGATCAAACTGTAGGAATACGAGGGACAGTTATGGATACAGATCGAACTGTAGGAATACGAAGGACAGTTAGGGATACAGATCGAACTGTAGGAATACGAGGGACAGTTAGGGATACAGATCGAACTGCAGGAATATGAGGGACAATTAGGGACAGAGATAGAACTGTAGGAATATGAAGGACAGTTATGGATACAGATCGAACTCTAGGAATACGAAGGACAGTTCGGGATACAGATCGAACTGTAGGAATACGAGGGACAGTTAGGGATACAGATCGAACTGTAGGAATATGAGGGACAATTAGGGACAGAGATAGAACTGTAGGAGTACGAAGGACAGTTAGGGATACAGATCGAACTGTAGGAATACGAGGGACTGTTATGGATACAGATCAAACTGTAGGAGTACGAGGGACAGTTATGGATACAGATCGAACTGTAGGAATATTAGGGACATTTATGGATACAGATCGAACTGTAGGAATACGAGGGACAGTTATGGATACAGATCAAACTGTTGGAATATGAGGGACAGTTATGGATACAGGTCGAACTGTAGGAATATGAGGGACAATTAGGGATACAGATAGATCTGTTGGAATACAAGGGACATTTATGGATACAGATTGAACTGTCGGAATACGAAGGACAGTTCGGGATACAGATCGAACTGTCGGAATACGAGGGACAGTTTGGGAGACAGGTCGCACTGTACGAATACGAGGAATAGTTATGGATACAGATCGAACTGTCGGAATACGAGTGACAGTTAGGAATACAGATAGAACTGTAGGAATACGAGGGACAGGATGGGATACATATCGAACTGTAGGAATAGGAGGGACAATTAGGGATACAGGTAGAACTGTAGGAATACGAGGGACATTTCTGGCTGCAGATCGAACTGTAGGAAAACGAGGGACAGTTATGGATACAGATAGAACTTTAGGAATACGAGGGACAGTTATGGATACAGGTAGAACTGTAGCATTATGAGGGACAGTTATGGATAAAGATTGAACTATAGGAATACGAGGGACAGTTAGGGATACAGATCGAACTGTAGGAATACGAGGG
Organism: Scyliorhinus torazame; assembly: GCF_047496885.1. Lineage (NCBI taxonomy): Eukaryota > Metazoa > Chordata > Chondrichthyes > Carcharhiniformes > Scyliorhinidae > Scyliorhinus > Scyliorhinus torazame. The sequence goes on along the minus strand of NC_092716.1, from coordinate 57,436,953 downwards.
ACAGTTAGGGATACAGATAGAACTGTAGGAATACGAGGGACTGTTATGGATACTGATCGAACTGTAGGAATACGAGGGACAGTTAGGGATACAGATCGAACTGTAGGAATACGAGGGACTGTTATGGATACAGATAGAACTGTAGGAATACGAGGGACTGTTATGGATACTGATCGAACTGTAGGAATACGAGGGACAGTTAGGGATACAGATCGAACTGTAGGAATACGAGGGACTGTTATGGATACAGATAGAACTGTACGAATACGAGGGACTGTTATGGATACTGATCGAATTGTAGGAATGCGAGGGACAGTTCTGGATACAGATCAAACTGTAGGAATACGAGGGACAGTTAGGGATACAGATAGAACTGTCGGAATATGAGGGACAATTAGGGATACAGATAGAACTGTCGAAATATGAGGGACAATTAGGGATACAAATAGAACTATAGGAATGCGAGGGACAGTTATGGATACAGATCAAACCATAGGAATACGAGGGACAGTTATGGATACAGATCGAACTGTAGGAATACGAAGGACAGTTAGGGATACAGATCGAACTGTAGGAATACGAGGGACAGTTAGGGATACAGATCGAACTGTAGGAATATGAGGGACAATTAGGGACAGAGATAGAACTGTAGGAATATGAAGGACAGTTATGGATACAGATCGAACTGTAGGAATATGAGGGACTGTTAGGGATACAGATCAAACTGTAGCAATACGAGGGACAGTTATGGATACAGATCGAACTGTAGGAATATGAGTGACAATTAGGGATGCAGATCAAAAATGTCGGGATACGAGGGACATTTATGGATACAGATCGAACTGTAGGAAATCGAGGGACAGTTATGGATACCAATAGAACTTTAGGAATACGAGGGACAGTTATGGATACAGATCAAACTGTAGGAATACGAGGGACAGTTATGGATACAGGTCGAACTGTAGGAATATGAGGAACAATTAGGGATACAGATCGAACTGTCGGAATACGAGGGACAGTTTGGGTGACAGATCGAACTGTACGAATACGAGGAATATTTATGGATACAGATCGAACTGTAGGTATACGAGGTGCAGTTAGGGATACAGATAGAACTGTCGGAATATGAGGGACAATTAGGGATACAGATAGAACTGTCGAAATATGAGGGACAATTAGGGATACAGATAGAACTGAAGGAATGCGAGGGACAGTTATGGTTACAGATCAAACCGTAGGAATACGAGGGACAGTTAGAGATACAAATCGAACTGTAGGAATGCGAGGGACAGTTATGGATACAGATCAAACCGTAGGAGTACGAAGGACAGTTAGGGATACAGATCGAACTGTAGCAATACGAGGGACTGTTATGGATACAGATCAAACTGTAGGAGTACGAGGGACAGTTATGGATACAGATCGAACTGTAGGAATATTAGGGACATTTATGGATACAGATCGAACTGTAGGAATACGAGGGACAGTAATGGATACAGATCAAACTGTTGGAATACGAGGGACAGTTATGGATACAGGTCGAACTGTAGGAATATGAGGGACAATTAGGGATACAGATAGATCTGTTGGAATACAAGGGACATTTATGGATACAGATTGAACTGTCGGAATACGAAGGACAGTTCGGGATACAGATCGAACTGTAGGAATACGAGGGACTGTTATGGATACTGATCGAACTGTAGGAATACGAGGGACAGTTAGGGACACAGATCGAACTGTAGGAATACGAGGGACAGTTATGGATACACATAGAACTGTAGGAATACGAGGGACTGTTATGGATACTGATCGAACTGTAGGAAAACGAGGGACAGTTATGGATACAGGTCGAACTGTAGGAATATGAGGGACAATTAGGGATACAGATAGATCTGTTGGAATACAAAGGACATTTATGGATACAGATCGAACTGTCGGAATACGAAGGACAGTTCTGGATACAGATCGAACTGTCGGAATACGAGGGACAGTTATGGATACTGATCGAACTGTAGGAAAACGAGGGACAGTTATGGATACAGGTCGAACTGTAGGAATACGAGGGACTGTTATGGATACTGATCGAATTGTAGGAATACGAGGGACAGTTAGGGATACAGATCGAACGTAGGAATACGAGGGACAGTTAGGGATACCGATCGAACTGTAGGAATATGAGGGACTGTTATGGATACAGATCAAACTGTAGGAATACGAGGGACAGTTAGGGATACAGATCGAACTGTAGGAATATGAGGGACAATTAGGGACAGAGATAGTACTGTAGGAATGCGAGGGACAGTTCTGGATACAGATCAAACTGTAGGAATACGAGGGACAGTTAGGGATACAGATAGAACTGTCGGAATATGAGGGACAATTAGGGATACAGATAGATCTGTTGGAATACAAAGGACATTTATGGATACAGATCGAACTGTTGGAATACGAAGGACAGTTCTGGATACAGATCGAACTGTCGGAATACGAGGGACAGTTTGGGAGACAGTTCGAACTGTCGGAATACGAGGGACAGTTATGAATACAGATAGAACTGTAGGAATACGAGGGACAGGATGGGATACATATCGAACTGTAAGAATATGAGGGACAATTAGGGATACAGGTAGAACTGTAGGAGTACGAGGGACATTAATGGCTGCAGATCGAACTGTAGGAAAATGAGTGACAGTTATGGATACAGATAGAACTGTAGGAATACGAGGGACATTTATGGCTGCAGATCGAACTGTAGGAACACGAGGGACAGTTATGGATACCGGTAGAACTGTAGGAATACGAGGGACAGTTATGGATAAAGATTGAACTGTAGGAATACGAGGGACAGTTATGGATACAGATAGAACTGTAGCAATACGAGGGACAGTTATGGATACAGATAGAACTGTAGGAATACGAGGGACAATTAGGGATACAGATAGAACTGTAGGAATACGAGGGACAGTTATGGATACAGATAGAACTGTAGGAATACGAGGGACAGTTATGGATACAGATCGAACTGTAGGAATACGAGGGACAGTTATGGATACAGATCGAACTGTAGGAATATGAGGGACAATTAGGGATACAGATAGAACTGTAGGAATACGAGGGACAGTTATGGATACAGATAGAACTATAGGAATACGAGGGACAATTAGGGATACAAATAGAACTGTAGGAATACGAGGGACAGTTATGGATAAGATCGAACTGTAGGAATACGAGGGACAATTTGGGATACAGATCGAACTGTAGGACTACGAGGGACAGTTATGGATACAGATCGAACTGTAGGAATACGAGGGACAGTTATGGATACAGATCAAACTGTAGGAATACGAGGGACAGTTATGGATACAGATCGAACTGTAGGAATACGAAGGACAGTTAGGGATACAGATCGAACTGTAGGAATACGAGGGACAGTTAGGGATACAGATCGAACTGCAGGAATATGAGGGACAATTAGGAACAGAGATAGAACTGTAGGAATATGAAGGACAGTTATGGATACAGATCGAACTGTAGGAATACGAAGGACAGTTAGGGATCCAGATCGAACTGTAGGAATACGAGGGACAGTTAGGGATACAGATCGAACTGTAGGAATATGAGGGACAATTAGGGACAGAGATAGAACTGTAGGAATATGAAGGACAGTTATGGATACAGATCGAACTGTAGGAATATGAGGGACTGTTAGGGATACAGATCAAACTGTAGCAATACGAGGGACAGTTATGGATACAGATCGAACTGTAGGAATATGAGTGACAATTAGGGATGCAGATCAAACTGTCGGGATACGAGGGACATTTATGGATACAGATCGAACTGTAGGAAATCGAGGGACAGTTATGGATACCAATAGAACTTTAGGAATACGAGGGACAGTTATGGATACAGATCAAACTGTAGGAATACGAGGGACAGTTATGGATACAGGTCGAACTGTAGGAATATGAGGGACAATTAGGGATACAGATCGAACTGTCGGAATACGAGGGACAGTTTGGGTGACAGATAGAACTGTACGAATACGAGGAATATTTATGGATACAGACGGAACTGTAGGTATACGAGGGACAGTTAGGGATACAGATAGAACTGTCGGAATATGAGGGACAATTAGGGATACAGATAGAACTGTAGGAATGCGAGGGACAGTTATGGATACAGATCAAACCGTAGGAATACGAGGGACAGTTAGAGATACAAATCGAACTGTAGGAATGCGAGGGACAGTTATGGATACAGATCAAACCGTAGGAGTACGAAGGACAGTTAGGGATACAGATCGAACTGTAGGAATACGAGGGACTGTTATGGATACAGATCAAACTGTAGGAGTACGAGGGACAGTTATGGATACAGATCGAACTGTAGGAATATTAGGGACATTTATGGATACAGATCGAACTGTAGGAATACGAGGGACAGTTATGGATACAGATCAAACTGTTGGAATACGAGGGACAGTTATGGATACAGGTCGAACTGTAGGAATATGAGGGACAATTAGGGATACAGATAGATCTGTTGGAATACAAGGGACATTTATGGATACAGATTGAACTGTCGGAATACGAAGGACAGTTCGGGATACAGATCGAACTGTCGGAATATGAGGGACAGTTTGGGAGACAGGTCGCACTGTACGAATACGAGGAATAGTTATGGATACAGATCGAACTGTCGGAATACGAGTGACAGTTATGAATACAGATAGAACTGTAGGAATACGAGGGACAGGATGGGATACATATCGAACTGTAGGAATAGGAGGGACAGTTATGGATAAAGATTGAACTATAGGAATACGAGGGACAGTTAGGGATACAGATCGAACTGTAGGAATACGAGGGACAGTTAGGGATACAGATAGAACTGTAGGAATACGAGGGACTGTTATGGATACTGATCGAACTGTAGGAATACGAGGGACAGTTAGGGATACAGATCGAACTGTAGGAATACAAGGGACATTTATGGATACAGATCGAACTGTAGGAATACGAGGGACAGTTATGGATACTGATCGAACTGTAGGAAAACGAGGGACAGTTATGGATACAGGTCGAACTGTAGGAATATGAGGGACAATTAGGGATACAGATAGATCTGTTGGAATACAAAGGACATTAATGGATACAGATCGAACTGTCGGAATACGAAGGACAGTTCTGGATACAGATCGAACTGTCGGAATACGAGGGACAGTTTGGGAGACAGTTCGAACTGTCGGAATACGAGGGACAGTTATGAATACAGATAGAACTGTAGGAATACGAGGGACAGGATGGGATACATATAGAACTGTAGGAATATGAGGGACAATTAGGGATACAGGTAGAACTGTAGGAGTACGAGGGACATTAATGGCTGCAGATCGAACTGTAGGAAAATGAGTGACAGTTATGGATACAGATAGAACTGTAGGAATACGAGGGACATTTATGGCTGCAGATCGAACTGTAGGAACACGAGGGACAGTTATGGATACCGGTAGAACTGTAGGAATACGAGGGACAGTTATGGATAAAGATTGAACTGTAGGAATATGAGGGACAATTAGGGATACAGATAGAACTGTGGGAATACGAGGGACATTTATGGATACTGATAGAACTGTAGGAATACGAGGGACAGTTATGGATACAGATAGAACTGTAGGAATACGAGGGACAATTAGGGATACAGATAGAACTGTAGGAATACGAGGGACAGTTATGGATACAGATAGAACTGTAGGAATACGAGGGACAGTTATGGATACAGATCGAACTGTAGGAATACGAGGGACAGTTATGGATACAGATCGAACTGTAGGAATATGAGGGACAATTAGGGATACAGATAGAACTGTAGGAATACGAGGGACAGTTATGGATACAGATAGAACTGTAGGAATACGAGGGACAGTTATGGATACAGATAGAACTGGAGGAATACGAGGGACAATTAGGGATACAGATAGAACTGTAGGAATACGAGGGACAGTTATGGATAAGATCGAACTGTAGGAATACGAGGGACAATTTGGGGTACAGATCGAACTGTAGGAATACGAGGGACAGTTATGGATACAGATCGAACTGTAGGAATACGAGGGACAGTTATGGATACAGATCAAACTGTAGGAATACGAGGGACAGTTATGGATACAGATCGAACTGTAGGAATACGAAGGACAGTTAGGGATACAGATCGAACTGTAGGAATACGAGGGACAGTTAGGGATACAGATCGAACTGCAGGAATATGAGGGACAATTAGGGACAGAGATAGAACTGTAGGAATATGAAGGACAGTTATGGATACAGATCGAACTCTAGGAATACGAAGGACAGTTCGGGATACAGATCGAACTGTAGGAATACGAGGGACAGTTAGGGATACAGATCGAACTGTAGGAATATGAGGGACAATTAGGGACAGAGATAGAACTGTAGGAGTACGAAGGACAGTTAGGGATACAGATCGAACTGTAGGAATACGAGGGACTGTTATGGATACAGATCAAACTGTAGGAGTACGAGGGACAGTTATGGATACAGATCGAACTGTAGGAATATTAGGGACATTTATGGATACAGATCGAACTGTAGGAATACGAGGGACAGTTATGGATACAGATCAAACTGTTGGAATATGAGGGACAGTTATGGATACAGGTCGAACTGTAGGAATATGAGGGACAATTAGGGATACAGATAGATCTGTTGGAATACAAGGGACATTTATGGATACAGATTGAACTGTCGGAATACGAAGGACAGTTCGGGATACAGATCGAACTGTCGGAATACGAGGGACAGTTTGGGAGACAGGTCGCACTGTACGAATACGAGGAATAGTTATGGATACAGATCGAACTGTCGGAATACGAGTGACAGTTAGGAATACAGATAGAACTGTAGGAATACGAGGGACAGGATGGGATACATATCGAACTGTAGGAATAGGAGGGACAATTAGGGATACAGGTAGAACTGTAGGAATACGAGGGACATTTCTGGCTGCAGATCGAACTGTAGGAAAACGAGGGACAGTTATGGATACAGATAGAACTTTAGGAATACGAGGGACAGTTATGGATACAGGTAGAACTGTAGCATTATGAGGGACAGTTATGGATAAAGATTGAACTATAGGAATACGAGGGACAGTTAGGGATACAGATCGAACTGTAGGAATACGAGGGACAGTTAGGGATACAGATAGAACTGTAGGAATACGAGGGACTGTTATGGATACTGATCGAACTGTAGGAATACGAGGGACAGTTAGGGATACAGATCGAACTGTAGGAATACGAGGGACTGTTATGGATACAGATAGAACTGTAGGAATACGAGGGACTGTTATGGATACTGATCGAACTGTAGGAATACGAGGGACAGTTAGGGATACAGATCGAACTGTAGGAATACGAGGGACTGTTATGGATACAGATAGAACTGTACGAATACGAGGGACTGTTATGGATACTGATCGAATTGTAGGAATGCGAGGGACAGTTCTGGATACAGATCAAACTGTAGGAATACGAGGGACAGTTAGGGATACAGATAGAACTGTCGGAATATGAGGGACAATTAGGGATACAGATAGAACTGTCGAAATATGAGGGACAATTAGGGATACAAATAGAACTATAGGAATGCGAGGGACAGTTATGGATACAGATCAAACCATAGGAATACGAGGGACAGTTATGGATACAGATCGAACTGTAGGAATACGAAGGACAGTTAGGGATACAGATCGAACTGTAGGAATACGAGGGACAGTTAGGGATACAGATCGAACTGTAGGAATATGAGGGACAATTAGGGACAGAGATAGAACTGTAGGAATATGAAGGACAGTTATGGATACAGATCGAACTGTAGGAATATGAGGGACTGTTAGGGATACAGATCAAACTGTAGCAATACGAGGGACAGTTATGGATACAGATCGAACTGTAGGAATATGAGTGACAATTAGGGATGCAGATCAAAAATGTCGGGATACGAGGGACATTTATGGATACAGATCGAACTGTAGGAAATCGAGGGACAGTTATGGATACCAATAGAACTTTAGGAATACGAGGGACAGTTATGGATACAGATCAAACTGTAGGAATACGAGGGACAGTTATGGATACAGGTCGAACTGTAGGAATATGAGGAACAATTAGGGATACAGATCGAACTGTCGGAATACGAGGGACAGTTTGGGTGACAGATCGAACTGTACGAATACGAGGAATATTTATGGATACAGATCGAACTGTAGGTATACGAGGGGCAGTTAGGGATACAGATAGAACTGTCGGAATATGAGGGACAATTAGGGATACAGATAGAACTGTCGAAATATGAGGGACAATTAGGGATACAGATAGAACTGAAGGAATGCGAGGGACAGTTATGGTTACAGATCAAACCGTAGGAATACGAGGGACAGTTAGAGATACAAATCGAACTGTAGGAATGCGAGGGACAGTTATGGATACAGATCAAACCGTAGGAGTACGAAGGACAGTTAGGGATACAGATCGAACTGTAGCAATACGAGGGACTGTTATGGATACAGATCAAACTGTAGGAGTACGAGGGACAGTTATGGATACAGATCGAACTGTAGGAATATTAGGGACATTTATGGATACAGATCGAACTGTAGGAATACGAGGGACAGTAATGGATACAGATCAAACTGTTGGAATACGAGGGACAGTTATGGATACAGGTCGAACTGTAGGAATATGAGGGACAATTAGGGATACAGATAGATCTGTTGGAATACAAGGGACATTTATGGATACAGATTGAACTGTCGGAATACGAAGGACAGTTCGGGATACAGATCGAACTGTAGGAATACGAGGGACTGTTATGGATACTGATCGAACTGTAGGAATACGAGGGACAGTTAGGGACACAGATCGAACTGTAGGAATACGAGGGACAGTTATGGATACTGATCGAACTGTAGGAAAACGAGGGACAGTTATGGATACAGGTCGAACTGTAGGAATATGAGGGACAATTAGGGATACAGATAGATCTGTTGGAATACAAAGGACATTTATGGATACAGATCGAACTGTCGGAATACGAAGGACAGTTCTGGATACAGATCGAACTGTCGGAATACGAGGGACAGTTATGGATACTGATCGAACTGTAGGAAAACGAGGGACAGTTATGGATACAGGTCGAACTGTAGGAATACGAGGGACTGTTATGGATACTGATCGAATTGTAGGAATACGAGGGACAGTTAGGGATACAGATCGAACGTAGGAATACGAGGGACAGTTAGGGATACCGATCGAACTGTAGGAATATGAGGGACTGTTATGGATACAGATCAAACTGTAGGAATACGAGGGACAGTTAGGGATACAGATCGAACTGTAGGAATATGAGGGACAATTAGGGACAGAGATAGTACTGTAGGAATGCGAGGGACAGTTCTGGATACAGATCAAACTGTAGGAATACGAGGGACAGTTAGGGATACAGATAGAACTGTCGGAATATGAGGGACAATTAGGGATACAGATAGATCTGTTGGAATACAAAGGACATTTATGGATACAGATCGAACTGTTGGAATACGAAGGACAGTTCTGGATACAGATCGAACTGTCGGAATACGAGGGACAGTTTGGGAGACAGTTCGAACTGTCGGAATACGAGGGACAGTTATGAATACAGATAGAACTGTAGGAATACGAGGGACAGGATGGGATACATATCGAACTGTAAGAATATGAGGGACAATTAGGGATACAGGTAGAACTGTAGGAGTACGAGGGACATTAATGGCTGCAGATCGAACTGTAGGAAAATGAGTGACAGTTATGGATACAGATAGAACTGTAGGAATACGAGGGACATTTATGGCTGCAGATCGAACTGTAGGAACACGAGGGACAGTTATGGATACCGGTAGAACTGTAGGAATACGAGGGACAGTTATGGATAAAGATTGAACTGTAGGAATACGAGGGACAGTTATGGATACAGATAGAACTGTAGCAATACGAGGGACAGTTATGGATACAGATAGAACTGTAGGAATACGAGGGACAATTAGGGATACAGATAGAACTGTAGGAATACGAGGGACAGTTATGGATACAGATAGAACTGTAGGAATACGAGGGACAGTTATGGATACAGATCGAACTGTAGGAATACGAGGGACAGTTATGGATACAGATCGAACTGTAGGAATATGAGGGACAATTAGGGATACAGATAGAACTGTAGGAATACGAGGGACAGTTATGGATACAGATAGAACTATAGGAATACGAGGGACAATTAGGGATACAAATAGAACTGTAGGAATACGAGGGACAGTTATGGATAAGATCGAACTGTAGGAATACGAGGGACAATTTGGGATACAGATCGAACTGTAGGAATACGAGGGACAGTTATGGATACAGATCGAACTGTAGGAATACGAGGGACAGTTATGGATACAGATCAAACTGTAGGAATACGAGGGACAGTTATGGATACAGATCGAACTGTAGGAATACGAAGGACAGTTAGGGATACAGATCGAACTGTAGGAATACGAGGGACAGTTAGGGATACAGATCGAACTGCAGGAATATGAGGGACAATTAGGAACAGAGATAGAACTGTAGGAATATGAAGGACAGTTATGGATACAGATCGAACTGTAGGAATACGAAGGACAGTTAGGGATCCAGATCGAACTGTAGGAATACGAGGGACAGTTAGGGATACAGATCGAACTGTAGGAATATGAGGGACAATTAGGGACAGAGATAGAACTGTAGGAATATGAAGGACAGTTATGGATACAGATCGAACTGTAGGAATATGAGGGACTGTTAGGGATACAGATCAAACTGTAGCAATACGAGGGACAGTTATGGATACAGATCGAACTGTAGGAATATGAGTGACAATTAGGGATGCAGATCAAACTGTCGGGATACGAGGGACATTTATGGATACAGATCGAACTGTAGGAAATCGAGGGACAGTTATGGATACCAATAGAACTTTAGGAATACGAGGGACAGTTATGGATACAGATCAAACTGTAGGAATACGAGGGACAGTTATGGATACAGGTCGAACTGTAGGAATATGAGGGACAATTAGGGATACAGATCGAACTGTCGGAATACGAGGGACAGTTTGGGTGACAGATAGAACTGTACGAATACGAGGAATATTTATGGATACAGACCGAACTGTAGGTATACGAGGGACAGTTAGGGATACAGATAGAACTGTCGGAATATGAGGGACAATTAGGGATACAGATAGAACTGTAGGAATGCGAGGGACAGTTATGGATACAGATCAAACCGTAGGAATACGAGGGACAGTTAGAGATACAAATCGAACTGTAGGAATGCGAGGGACAGTTATGGATACAGATCAAACCGTAGGAGTACGAAGGACAGTTAGGGATACAGATCGAACTGTAGGAATACGAGGGACTGTTATGGATACAGATCAAACTGTAGGAGTACGAGGGACAGTTATGGATACAGATCGAACTGTAGGAATATTAGGGACATTTATGGATACAGATCGAACTGTAGGAATACGAGGGACAGTTATGGATACAGATCAAACTGTTGGAATACGAGGGACAGTTATGGATACAGGTCGAACTGTAGGAATATGAGGGACAATTAGGGATACAGATAGATCTGTTGGAATACAAGGGACATTTATGGATACAGATTGAACTGTCGGAATACGAAGGACAGTTCGGGATACAGATCGAACTGTCGGAATATGAGGGACAGTTTGGGAGACAGGTCGCACTGTACGAATACGAGGAATAGTTATGGATACAGATCGAACTGTCGGAATACGAGTGACAGTTATGAATACAGATAGAACTGTAGGAATACGAGGGACAGGATGGGATACATATCGAACTGTAGGAATAGGAGGGACAGTTATGGATAAAGATTGAACTATAGGAATACGAGGGACAGTTAGGGATACAGATCGAACTGTAGGAATACGAGGGACAGTTAGGGATACAGATAGAACTGTAGGAATACGAGGGACTGTTATGGATACTGATCGAACTGTAGGAATACGAGGGACAGTTAGGGATACAGATCGAACTGTAGGAATACGAGGGACAGTTATGGATACAGATAGAACTGTAGGAATACGAGGGACTGTTATGGATACTGATCGAATTGTAGGAATACAAGGGTCAGTTAGGGATACAGATCGAACGTAGGAATACGAGGGACAGTTAGGGATACAGATCGAACTGTAGGAATATGAGGGACTGTTATGGATACAGATCAAACTGTAGGAATACGAGGGACAGTTAGGGATACAGATCGAACTGTAGGAATATGAGGGACTGTTATGGATACAGATCAAACTGTAGGAATATGAGGGACAATTAGGGACAGAGATAGTACTGTAGGAATGCGAGGGACAGTTCTGGATACAGATCAAACTGTAGGAATACGAGGGACAGTTAGGGATACAGATAGAACTGTCGGAATATGAGGGACAATTAGGGATACAGATAGAACTGTCGAAATATGAGGGACAATTAGGGATACAAATAGAACTATAGGAATGCGAGGGACAGTTATGGATACAGATCGAACTGTCGGAATACGAGGGACAGTTATGGATACAGGTCGAACTTTAGGAATACGAGGGACAATTATGGATACAGATCGAACTGTAGGAATACAAGGGACATTTATGGATACAGATCGAACTGTAGGAATACGAGGGACAGTTATGGATACTGATCGAACTGTAGGAAAACGAGGGACAGTTATGGATACAGATCGAACTGTAGGAATACGAGGGACAGTTATGGACACAGATAGAACTGTAGGAATACAAGGGACATTGATGGATACAGATAGAACTGTAGGAATACGAGGGACAGTTATGGATACTGATCGAACTGTAGGAAAACAAGGGACAGTTATGGCTGCAGATCGAACTGTAGGAACACGAGGGACAGTTATGGATACAGATCAAACTGTAGGAATACGAGGGACATTTATGGCTGCAGATCGAACTGTAGGAATGCGAGGGACAGTTATGGATACAGATCAAACCGTAGGAATGCGAGGGACAGTTATGGATACAGATCAAACTGTAGGAATACGAGGGACATTTATGGCTGCAGATCGAACTGTAGGAATGCGAGGGACAGTTATGGATACAGATCAAACTGTAGGAATACGAGGGACAGTTATGGATACAGGTCGAACTGTAGGAATATGAGGGACAGTTAGGGATACAGATCGAACGTAGGAAAACGAGGGACAGTTAGGGATACAAATCGAACTGTAGGAATACGAGGGACAGTTATGGATACAGATAGAACTGTAGGAATACGAGGGACTGTTATGGATACTGATCGAACTGTAGGAAAACGAGGGACAGTTATGGATACATTTCGAACTGTAGGAATATGAGGGACAATTAGGGATACAGATAGATCTGTTGGAATACAAAGGACATTTATGGATACAGATCGAACTGTCGGAATACGATGCACAGTTCTGGATACAGATCGAACTGTCGGAATACGAGGGACAGTTATGGATACTGATCGAACTGTAGGAAAACGAGGGACAGTTATGGATACAGGTCGAACTGTAGGAATACGAGGGACTGTTATGGATACTGATCGAATTGTAGGAATACGAGGGACAGTTAGGGATACAGATCGAACGTAGGAAAACGAGGGACAGTTAGGGATACAAATCGAACTGTAGGAATATGAGGGACTGTTATGGATACAGATCAAACTGTAGGAATACGAGGGACAGTTAGGGATACAGATAGAACTGTCGGAATATGAGGGACAATTAGGGATACAGATAGATCTGTTGGAATACAAAGGACATTTATGGATACAGATCGAACTGTTGGAATACGAAGGACAGTTCTGGATACAGATCGAACTGTCGGAATACGAGGGACAGTTATGGATACTGATCGAACTGTAGGAAAACGAGGGACAGTTATGGATACAGGTCGAACTGTAGGAATATGAGGGACAATTAGGGATACAGATAGATCTGTTGGAATACAAAGGACATTTATGGATACAGATCGAACTGTTGGAATACGAAGGACAGTTCTGGATACAGATCGAACTGTCGGAATACGAGGGACAGTTATGGATACTGATCGAACTGTAGGAAAACGAGGGACAGTTATGGATACAGATAGAACTGTAGGAATACGAGGGACAATTAGGGATACAGATAGAACTGTAGGAATACGAGGGACAGTTATGGATACAGATAGAACTGTAGGAATACGAGGGACAGTTATGGATACAGATCGAACTGTAGGAATACGAGGGACAGTTATGGATACAGATCGAACTGTAGGAATATGAGGGACAATTAGGGATACAGATAGAACTGTAGGAATACGAGGGACAGTTATGGATACAGATAGAACTATAGGAATACGAGGGACAATTAGGGATACAAATAGAACTGTAGGAATACGAGGGACAGTTATGGATAAGATCGAACTGTAGGAATATAGGGACAATTTGGGATACAGATCGAACTGTAGGAATACGAGGGACAGTTATGGATACAGATCGAACTGTAGGAATACGAGGGACAGTTATGGATACAGATCAAACTGTAGGAATACGAGGGACAGTTATGGATACAGGTCGAACTGTAGGAATATGAGGGACAATTAGGGATACAGATAGATCTGTTGGAATACAAGGGACATTTATGGATACAGATTGAACTGTCGGAATACGAAGGACAGTTCGGGATACAGATCGAACTGTAGGAATACGAGGGACAGTTAGGGATACAGATCGAACTGTAGGAATACGAGGGACAGTTATGGATACAGATAGAACTGTAGGAATACGAGGGACTGTTATGGATACTGATCGAACTGTAGGAAAACGAGGGACAGTTATGGATACATTTCGAACTGTAGGAATATGAGGGACAATTAGGGATACAGATAGATCTGTTGGAATACAAAGGACATTTATGGATACAGATCGAACTGTCGGAATACGATGCACAGTTCTGGATACAGATCGAACTGTCGGAATACGAGGGACAGTTATGGATACTGATCGAACTGTAGGAAAACGAGGGACAGTTATGGATACAGGTCGAACTGTAGGAATACGAGGGACTGTTATGGATACTGATCGAATTGTAGGAATACGAGGGACAGTTAGGGATACAGATCGAACGTAGGAAAACGAGGGACAGTTAGGGATACAAATCGAACTGTAGGAATATGAGGGACTGTTATGGATACAGATCAAACTGTAGGAATACGAGGGACAGTTAGGGATACAGATAGAACTGTCGGAATATGAGGGACAATTAGGGATACAGATAGATCTGTTGGAATACAAAGGACATTTATGGATACAGATCGAACTGTTGGAATACGAAGGACAGTTCTGGATACAGATCGAACTGTCGGAATACGAGGGACAGTTATGGATACTGATCGAACTGTAGGAAAACGAGGGACAGTTATGGATACAGGTCGAACTGTAGGAATATGAGGGACAATTAGGGATACAGATAGATCTGTTGGAATACAAAGGACATTTATGGATACAGATTGAACTGTCGTAATACGAAGGACAGTTCTGGATACAGATCGAACTGTCGGAATACGAGGGACAGTTTGGGAGACAGGTCGCACTGTCGGAATACGAGGGACAGTTATGAATACAGATAGAACTGTAGGAATACGAGGGACAGGATGGGATACATATCGAACTGTAAGAATATGAGGGACAATTAGGGATACAGGTAGAACTGTAGGAGTACGAGGGACATTAATGGCTGCAGATCGAACTGTAGGAAAATGAGTGACAGTTATGGATACAGATAGAACTGTAGGAATACGAGGGACATTTATGGCTGCAGATCGAACTGTAGGAACACGAGGGACAGTTATGGATACCGGTAGAACTGTAGGAATACGAGGGACAGTTATGGATAAAGATTGAACTGTAGGAATACGAGGGACAGTTATGGATACAGATAGAACTGTAGGAATACGAGGGACAGTTATGGATACAGATAGAACTGTAGGAATACGAGGGACAATTAGGGATACAGATAGAACTGTAGGAATACGAGGGACAGTTATGGATACAGATAGAACTGTAGGAATACGAGGGACAGTTATGGATACAGATCGAACTGTAGGAATACGAGGGACAGTTATGGATACAGATCGAACTGTAGGAATATGAGGGACAATTAGGGATACAGATAGAACTGTAGGAATACGAGGGACAGTTATGGATACAGATAGAACTATAGGAATACGAGGGACAATTAGGGATACAAATAGAACTGTAGGAATACGAGGGACAGTTATGGATAAGATCGAACTGTAGGAATACGAGGGACAATTTGGGATACAGATCGAACTGTAGGAATACGAGGGACAGTTATGGATACAGATCGAACTGTAGGAATACGAGGGACAGTAATGGATACAGATCAAACTGTAGGAATACGAGGGACAGTTATGGATACAGATCGAACTGTAGGAATACGAAGGACAGTTAGGGATACAGATCGAACTGTAGGAATACGAGGGACAGTTAGGGATACAGATCGAACTGTAGGAATATGAGGGACAATTAGGAACAGAGATAGAACTGTAGGAATATGAAGGACAGTTATGGATACAGATCGAACTGTAGGAATACGAAGGACAGTTAGGGATCCAGATCGAACTGTAGGAATACGAGGGACAGTTAGGGATACAGATCGAACTGTAGGAATATGAGGGACAATTAGGGACAGAGATAGAACTGTAGGAATATGAAGGACAGTTATGGATACAGACCGAACTGTAGGAATATGAGGGACTGTTAGGGATACAGATCAAACTGTAGCAATACGAGGGACAGTTATGGATACAGATCGAACTGTAGGAATATGAGTGACAATTAGGGATGCAGATCAAACTGTCGGGGTACGAGGGACATTTATGGATACAGATCGAACTGTAGGAAATCGAGGGACAGTTATGGATACCAATAGAACTTTAGGAATACGAGGGACAGTTATGGATACAGATCAAACTGTAGGAATACGAGGGACAGTTATGGATACAGGTCGAACTGTAGGAATATGAAGGACAATTAAGGATACAGATCGAACTGTCGGAATACGAGGGACAGTTTGGGTGACAGATAGAACTGTACGAATACGAGGAATATTTATGGATACAGATCGAACTGTAGGTATACGAGGGACAGTTAGGGATACAGATAGAACTGTCGGAATATGAGGGACAATTAGGGATTCAGATAGAACTGTAGGAATGCGAGGGACAGTTATGGATACAGATCAAACCGTAGGAATACGAGGGACAGTTAGAGATACAAATCGAACTGTAGGAATGCGAGGGACAGTTATGGATACAGATCAAACCGTAGGAGTACGAAGGACAGTTAGGGATACAGATCGAACTGTTGGAATACGAGGGACTGTTATGGATACAGATCAAACTGTAGGAGTACGAGGGACAGTTATGGATACAGATCGAACTGTAGGAATATTAGGGACATTTATGGATACAGATCGAACTGTAGGAATACGAGGGACAGTTATGGATACAGATCAAACTGTTGGAATACGAGGGACAGTTATGGATACAGGTCGAACTGTAGGAATATGAGGGACAATTAGGGATACAGATAGATCTGTTGGAATACAAGGGACATTTATGGATACAGATTGAACTGTCGGAATACGAAGGACAGTTCGGGATACAGATCGAACTGTCGGAATATGAGGGACAGTTTGGGAGACAGGTCGCACTGTACGAATACGAGGAATAGTTATGGATACAGATCGAACTGTCGGAATACGAGTGACAGTTATGAATACAGATAGAACTGTAGGAATACGAGGGACAGGATGGGATACATATCGAACTGTAGGAATAGGAGGGACAATTAGGGATACAGGTAGAACTGTAGGAATACGAGGGACATTTCTGGCTGCAGATCGAACTGTAGGAAAATGAGGGACAGTTATGGATACAGATAGAACTTTAGGAATACGAGGGACAGTTATGGATACAGGTAGAACTGTAGCATTATGAGGGACAGTTATGGATAAAGATCGAACTATAGGAATACGAGGGACAGTTAGGGATACAGATCGAACTGTAGGAATACGAGGGACAGTTAGGGATACAGATAGAACTGTAGGAATACGAGGGACTGTTATGGATACTGATCGAACTGTAGGAATACGAGGGACAGTTAGGGATACAGATCGAACTGTAGGAATACGAGGGACAGTTATGGATACAGATAGAACTGTAGGAATACGAGGGACTGTTATGGATACTGATCGAATTGTAGGAATACGAGGGACAGTTAGGGATACAGATCGAACGTAGGAATACGAGGGACAGTTAGGGATACAGATCGAACTGTAGGAATATGAGGGACTGTTATGGATACAGATCAAACTGTAGGAATACAAGGGACAGTTAGGGATACAGATCGAACTGTAGGAATATGAGGGACTGTTATGGATACAGATCAAACTGTAGGAATATGAGGGACAATTAGGGACAGAGATAGTACTGTAGGAATGCGAGGGACAGTTCTGGATACAGATCAAACTGTAGGAATACGAGGGACAGTTAGGGATACAGATAGAACTGTCGGAATATGAGGGACAATTAGGGATACAGGTAGAACTGTCGAAATATGAGGGACAATTAGGGATACAAATAGAACTATAGGAATGCGAGGGACAGTTATGGATACAGATCGAACTGTCGGAATACGAGGGACAGTTATGGATTCAGGTCGAACTTTAGGAATACGAGGGACAATTATGGATACAGATCGAACTGTAGGAATACAAGGGACATTTATGGATACAGATCGAACTGTAGGAATACGAGGGTCAGTTATGGATACTGATCGAACTGTAGGAAAACGAGGGACAGTTATGGATACAGATCGAACTGTAGGAATACGAGGGACAGTTATGGATACAGATAGAACTGTAGGAATACAAGGGACATTTATGGATACAGATAGAACTGTAGGAATACGAGGGACAGTTATGGATACTGATCGAACTGTAGGAAAACAAGGGACAGTTATGGCTGCAGATCGAACTGTAGGAACACGAGGGACAGTTATGGATACATATCAAACTGTAGGAATACGAGGGACATTTATGGCTGCAGATCGAACTGTAGGAATGCGAGGGACAGTTGTGGATACAGATGAAACCGTAGGAATGCGAGGGACAGTTATGGATACAGATCAAACTGTAGGAATACGAGGGACATTTATGGCTGCAGATCGAACTGTAGGAATGCGAGGGACAGTTATGGATACAGATCAAACTGTAGGAATACGAGGGACAGTTAGGGATACAGATTGAACTGTAGGAATACGAGGGACAGTTATGGATACAGATCGAACTGTAGGAATATGAGGGACAATTAGGGATACAGATAGATCTGTTGGAATACAAGGGACATTTATGGATACAGATTGAACTGTCGGAATACGAAGGACAGTTCGGGATACAGATCGAACTGTCGGAATATGAGGGACAGTTTGGGAGACAGGTCGCACTGTACGAATACGAGGAATAGTTATGGATACAGATCGAACTGTCGGAATACGAGTGACAGTTATGAATACAGATAGAACTGTAGGAATACGAGATACAGGATGGGATACATATCGAACTGTAGGAATACGAGGGACAATTAGGGATACAGATAGAACTGTAGGAATAGGAGGGACAATTAGGGATACAGGTAGAACTGTAGGAATACGAGGGACATTTCTGGCTGCAGATCGAACTGTAGGAAAACGAGGGACAGTTATGGATACCGATAGAACTTTAGGAATACGAGGGACAGTTATGGATACAGATAGAACTGTACGAATACGATGGACAGTTATGGATACAGATAGAACTGTAGGAATACGAGGGACAGTTAGGGATACAGATAGAACTGTAGGAATACGAGGGACAGTTATGGATACAGATAGAACTGTAGGAATACGAGGGACTGTTATGGATACTGATCGAACTGTAGGAATACGAGGGACAGTTAGGGATACAGATCGAACTGTAGGAATGCGAGGGACAGTTATGGATACAGATAGAACTGTAGGAATACGAGGGACTGTTATGGATACTGATCGAATTGTAGGAATACGAGGGACAGTTAGGGATACAGATCGAACGTAGGAATACGAGGGACAATTAGGGACAGAGATAGTACTGTAGGAATGCGAGGGACCGTTCTGGATACAGATCAAACTGTAGGAATACGAGGGACAGTTAGGGATACAGATAGAACTGTCGGAATATGAGGGACAATTAGGGATACAGATAGAACTGTCGAAATATGAGGGACAATTAGGGATACAAATAGAACTATAGGAATGCGAGGGACAGTTATGGATACAGATCAAACCATAGGAATACGAGGGACAGTTAGGGATACAGATCGAACTGTAGGAATACAAGGGACAGTTATGGATACAGATCGAACTGTAGGAATACAAGGGACAGTTATGGATACTGATCGAACTGTAGGAAAACGAGGGACAGTTATGGATACAGATCGAACTGTAGGAATACGAGGGACAGTTATGGATACTGATCGAACTGTAGGAAAACGAGGGACAGTTATGGATACCGGTCGAACTGTAGGGATATGAGGGACAATTAGGGATACAGATAGATCTGTTGGAATACGAAGGACAGTTCTGGATACAGATCGAACTGTCGGAATACGAGGGACAGTTTGGGAGACAGTTCGAACTGTCGGAATACGAGGGACAGTTATGAATACAGATAGAACTGTAGGAATACGAGGGACAGGATGGGATACATATCGAACTGTAGGAATATGAGGGACAATTAGGGATACAGGTAGAACTGTAGGAATACGAGGGACATTTATGGCTGCAGATCGAACTGTAGGAAAATGAGTGACAGTTATGGATAAAGATAGAACTTTAGGAATACGTGCGAAAGTTATGGATACAGATCGAACTGTAGGAATACGAGGGACATTTATGGCTGCAGATCGAACTGTCGGAATGCGAGGGACAGTTATGGATACAGATCAAACTGTAGAAATACGAGGGACAGTTAGGGATACAGGTCGAACTGTCGGAATACGAGGGACAGTTATGGATACAGATCAAACTGTCGGTATACGAGGGACAGTTAGGGATACAGATAGAACTGTCGGATTATGAGGGACAATTAGGGATACAGATAGAACTGTCGAAATATGAGGGACAATTAGGGATACAGATTGAACTGTAGGAATACGAGGGACTGTTATGGATACAGATCAAACTGTTGGAATACGAGGGACAATTATGGATACAGATCGAACTGTAGGAAAATTAGGGACATTTATGGATACAGATCGAACTGTAGGAATACGAGGGACAGTTATGGATACAGATCGAACTAGAGGAAAACGAGGGACAGTTAGGGATACAGATCGAAATTTAGGAATACGAGGGACAGTTAGGGATACAGATAGAACTGTAGGAATACGAGGGACAGTTATGGAAACTGATCGAACTGTAGGAAATCGAGGGACAGTTATGGATACAGATCGAAATTTGGGAAAACGAGGGACAGTTATGGATGCAGATAGAACTGTAGGAATACGGGGGACTGATATGGACACTGATCGAACTGTAGGAATACGAGGGACATTTATGGAAACTGATCGAACTGTAGGAATACGAGGGACAGTTATGGAAACTGATCGAACTGTAGGAAAATGAGGGACAGTTATGGATACAGATCGCACTGTAGGAATACGAGGGACAGTTATGGATACAGATCGAAATTTAGGAATACGAGGGACAGTTATGGACACTGATCGAACTGTAGTAAAACGAGGGACAGTTATGCATACAGATCGAACTGTAGGAATACGAGGGACAGTTATGGATACAAATCAAAATTTAGGAAAACGAGGGACAGTTATGGATTCAGATCGAACTGTCGGGATACGAGGGACTGTTATGCATACAGATGGAACTGTCGGAATTACGAGGGACAATTAGGGATACAGATCGAACTGTAGGAATACGAGGGACAGTTATGTATGCAGATCGAACTGTAGGAATATGAGGGACAATTAGGGACAGAGATAGAACTGTAGGAATACGAGGGACAGTTATGGATACAGATCGAACTGTAGGAATACAAGGGACTGTTATGTATACAGATCGAACTGTAGGAATGTGAGGGACAATTAGGGACAGAGATAGAACTGTAGGAATACGAGGGACAGTTAGGGATACAGATAGAACTGTGTGAATACGAGGGACAGTTATGGATACGGATAGAACTTTAGGAATACGATGGACAGTTATGGATACAGATCAAACTAGGAATACGCGGGACAGTTATGCAGACAGATCGATCTGTCGGAATATGAGGGACAGTTATGGATACAGATTGAACTGTACGAATACGAGGGGCAGTTAGGGATACAGATCGAACTGTACAAATATGCGGGACAATTAGGGATACAGATCGAACTGTAGGAATGCGAGGGACAGTTATGGATACAGATCAAACCGTAGGAATACGAGGGACAGTTAGGGATACAGATTGAACTGTACGAATATGAGGGACAATTAGGGATACGGATCGAACTGTAGGAATACGAGGGACTGTTATGGATACAGATCGAACTGTAGGAATACGAGGGACAGTTATGGATACAACTGTAGGAATACGAGGGACAGTTAGGGATACAGATCGAACATTAGGAATACAAGGGACAGTTATGGATACAGATAGACCTGTAGGAATACGAGGGACAGTTATGGATACAGATTGAACTGTAGGAATACGAGGGACAGTTATGGATACAGAGCGACCTGTGGGAATACGAGGGACAGTTATGGATACAGAGCGAACTGTGGGAATACAAGGGACAGTTATGGATACAGATCGAACTGTAGGAATACGATGGACAGTTATGGATACAGATCAAATTGTAGGAATACAAGGGACAATTAGTGATACAGATTGATCTGTAGGAGTACGAGGGACAGTAATGGATACAGATCGAGCTGTAGGAATATGAGGGACTGTTATGGATACAGATAAAACTGTAGGAATACGAGGGCAGTTATGGATACAGATAGAACTTTAGAAATACGCGGGACATTTATGGATAGAGATAGAACTGGAGGAATAAGAGGGACAGTTAGGGATACAGATCGAACATTAGGAATACAAGGGCCAGTTATGGATACAGATAGAACTGTAGGAATACGAGGGACAGTTATGGATACAGATTGAACTGTAGGAATACGAGGGACAGTTATGGATACAGAGCGAACTGTGGGAATACGAGGGACAGTTAGGGATACAGATAGAACTGTAGGAATACGAGGGACAGTTATGGATACAGATAGAACTGTAGGAATACGAGGGACTGTTATGGATACTGATCGAACTGTAGGAATACGAGGGACAGTTAGGGATACAGATCGAACTGTAGGAATGCGAGGGACAGTTATGGATACAGATAGAACTGTAGGAATACGAGGGACTGTTATGGATACTGATCGAATTGTAGGAATACGAGGGACAGTTAGGGATACAGATCGAACGTAGGAATACGAGGGACAGTTAGGGATACAGATCGAACTGTAGGAATATGAGGGACAATTAGGGACAGAGATAGTACTGTAGGAATGCGAGGGACCGTTCTGGATACAGATCAAACTGTAGGAATACGAGGGACAGTTAGGGATACAGATAGAACTGTCGGAATATGAGGGACAATTAGGGATACAGATAGAACTGTCGAAATATGAGGGACAATTAGGGATACAAATAGAACTATAGGAATGCGAGGGACAGTTATGGATACAGATCAAACCATAGGAATACGAGGGACAGTTAGGGATACAGAACGAACTGTAGGAATACAAGGGACAGTTATGGATACAGATCGAACTGTAGGAATACAAGGGACAGTTATGGATACTGATCGAACTGTAGGAAAACGAGGGACAGTTATGGATACAGATCGAACTGTAGGAATACGAGGGACAGTTATGGATACTGATCGAACTGTAGGAAAACGAGGGACAGTTATGGATACCGGTCGAACTGTAGGAATATGAGGGACAATTAGGGATACAGATAGATCTGTTGGAATACGAAGGACAGTTCTGGATACAGATCGAACTGTCGGAATACGAGGGACAGTTTGGGAGACAGTTCGAACTGTCGGAATACGAGGGACAGTTATGAATACAGATAGAACTGTAGGAATACGAGGGACAGGATGGGATACATATCGAACTGTAGGAATATGAGGGACAATTAGGGATACAGGTAGAACTGTAGGAATACGAGGGACATTTATGGCTGCAGATCGAACTGTAGGAAAATGAGTGACAGTTATGGATAAAGATAGAACTTTAGGAATACGTGCGAAAGTTATGGATACAGATCGAACTGTAGGAATACGAGGGACATTTATGGCTGCAGATCGAACTGTCGGAATGCGAGGGACAGTTATGGATACAGATCAAACTGTAGAAATACGAGGGACAGTT
Source organism: Scyliorhinus torazame (assembly GCF_047496885.1). NCBI lineage: Eukaryota > Metazoa > Chordata > Chondrichthyes > Carcharhiniformes > Scyliorhinidae > Scyliorhinus > Scyliorhinus torazame. The sequence goes on along the minus strand of NC_092716.1, from coordinate 57,412,281 downwards.
AGGGATACAGGTCGAACTGTCGGAATACGAGGGACAGTTATGGATACAGATCAAACTGTAGGTATACGAGGGACAGTTAGGGATACAGATAGAACTGTCGGATTATGAGGGACAATTAGGGATACAGATAGAACTGTCGAAATATGAGGGACAATTAGGGATACAGATTGAACTGTAGGAATACGAGGGACTGTTATGGATACAGATCAAACTGTTGGAATACGAGGGACAATTATGGATACAGATCGAACTGTAGGAAAATTAGGGACATTTATGGATACAGATCGAACTGTAGGAATACGAGGGACAGTTATGGATACAGATCGAACTAGAGGAAAACGAGGGACAGTTAGGGATACAGATCGAAATTTAGGAATACGAGGGACAGTTAGGGATACAGATAGAACTGTAGGAATACGAGGGACAGTTATGGAAACTGATCGAACTGTAGGAAATCGAGGGACAGTTATGGATACAGATCGAAATTTGGGAAAACGAGGGACAGTTATGGATGCAGATAGAACTGTAGGAATACGGGGGACTGATATGGACACTGATCGAACTGTAGGAATACGAGGGACATTTATGGAAACTGATCGAACTGTAGGAATACGAGGGACAGTTATGGAAACTGATCGAACTGTAGGAAAATGAGGGACAGTTATGGATACAGATCGCACTGTAGGAATACGAGGGACAGTTATGGATACAGATCGAAATTTAGGAATACGAGGGACAGTTATGGACACTGATCGAACTGTAGTAAAACGAGGGACAGTTATGCATACAGATCGAACTGTAGGAATACGAGGGACAGTTATGGATACAAATCAAAATTTAGGAAAACGAGGGACAGTTATGGATTCAGATCGAACTGTCGGGATACGAGGGACTGTTATGCATACAGATGGAACTGTCGGAATTACGAGGGACAATTAGGGATACAGATCGAACTGTAGGAATACGAGGGACAGTTATGTATGCAGATCGAACTGTAGGAATATGAGGGACAATTAGGGACAGAGATAGAACTGTAGGAATACGAGGGACAGTTATGGATACAGATCGAACTGTAGGAATACAAGGGACTGTTATGTATACAGATCGAACTGTAGGAATGTGAGGGACAATTAGGGACAGAGATAGAACTGTAGGAATACGAGGGACAGTTAGGGATACAGATAGAACTGTGTGAATACGAGGGACAGTTATGGATACGGATAGAACTTTAGGAATACGATGGACAGTTATGGATACTGATCGAACTAGGAATACGCGGGACTGTTATGCAGACAGATCGATCTGTCGGAATATGAGGGACAGTTATGGATACAGATTGAACTGTACGAATACGAGGGGCAGTTAGGGATACAGATCGAACTGTACAAATATGCGGGACAATTAGGGATACAGATCGAACTGTAGGAATGCGAGGGACAGTTATGGATACAGATCAAACCGTAGGAATACGAGGGACAGTTAGGGATACAGATTCAACTGTACGAATATGAGGGACAATTAGGGATACAGATCGAACTGTAGGAATACGAGGGACTGTTATGGATACAGATCGAACTGTAGGAATACGAGGGACAGTTATGGATACAACTGTAGGAATACGAGGGACAGTTAGGGATACAGATCGAACTGTAGGAATACGAGGGACAGTTAGGGATACAGATCGAACATTAGGAATACAAGGGACAGTTATGGATACAGATAGACCTGTAGGAATACGAGGGACAGTTATGGATACAGATTGAACTGTAGGAATACGAGGGACAGTTATGGATACAGAGCGACCTGTGGGAATACGAGGGACAGTTATGGATACAGAGCGAACTGTGGGAATACAAGGGACAGTTATGGATACAGATCGAACTGTAGGAATACGATGGACAGTTATGGATACAGATCAAATTGTAGGAATACAAGGGACAATTAGTGATACAGATTGATCTGTAGGAGTACGAGGGACAGTAATGGATACAGATCGAGCTGTAGGAATATGAGGGACTGTTATGGATACAGATAAAACTGTAGGAATACGAGGGCAGTTATGGATACAGATAGAACTTTAGAAATACGCGGGACATTTATGGATACAGATAGAACTGGAGGAATAAGAGGGACAGTTAGGGATACAGATCGAACATTAGGAATACAAGGGCCAGTTATGGATACAGATAGAACTGTAGGAATACGAGGGACAGTTATGGATACAGATTGAACTGTAGGAATACGAGGGACAGTTATGGATACAGAGCAAACTGTGGGAATACGAGGGACAGTTATGGATACAGATCGAACTGTAGGAATACTATGGACAGTTATGGATACAGATCAAATTGTAGGAATACAAGGGACAATTAGTGATACAGATTGATCTGTAGGAGTACGAGGGACAGTAATGGATACAGATCGAGCTGTAGGAATATGAGGGACAGTTATGGATACAGATAAAACTGTAGGAATACGAGGGCAGTTATGGATACAGATAGAACTTTAGAAATACGCGGGACATTTATGGATACAGATAGAACTGGAGGAATAAGAGGGACAGTTGTGGATACAGATCGAACTGTAGGAATACGAGGGTCAGTCATGGATACAGATAAACTGTAGGAATTCGAGAGACAGTTAGGGATACAGATCGAACTGTAGGAATACGAGGGTCAGTCATGGATACAGATAGAACTGTGGGAATACGAGGGACAGTTATGGATACAGATCGAACTGTAGGAATACGAGGGACAGTTATGGATACAGATAGAACTGTAGGAATACGAGGGACAGTTATGGATACAGATCGAACTGTAGGAATGGCACATTTCATAACTTACAGAGTAGGTATTTTAATTGGTTGTGTGATACTGTTACAACAGTACAGTACAGTATCCTTGGAAAATTACTCACATCTGTTCGGAAGTAAAAACAAAACAGGAGCAGCAATGTGTGCTGGTGTAATTTTGTTCATCTGGGCATAACATCTAATCCATCTGGTAGTCAATTGTAGATCCTACCATCAAATAATTGAGCAGTTGCAGTTTCGTTCCAAGTGGACGTACGTCAACAGATCAAAATATGCTCTTGTACAGAAATGTTATAATTTACTAATTCCAAGATACTGTAGAACATAGAACATAGAAAAATACAGCACAGAACAGGCCCTTCGGCCCACGATGTTGTGCCGAACGTTTGTCCTAGATTAATCATAGATTATCATTGAATTTACAGTGCAGAAGGAGTCCATTCGGCCTTTTTTGAGTCTGCACCGGCTCTTGGAAAGAGCCCCCTACCCAAATTCAACACCTCCACCCAACACCAAGGGCAATTTTGGACACTAAGGGCAATTTATCATGGCCAATCCACCTAACCTGCACATCTTTGGACTGTGGGAGGAAACAGGAGCACCCGGAGGAAACCCACGCAGACACGGGAAGGATGTGCAGACTCCGCACAGACTGCGATCCAAGCCGGAATCGAAGCTGGGACCCCGGAGCTGCGAAGCAATTGTGCTATCCACAATGCTATCGTGCTGCCCTTAAGAACAAATAAATCTACACTATATCATTTTACCGTAATCCATGTACCTATCCAATAGCTGCTTGAAGGTCCCTAATGTTTCTGACTCAACTACTTCCACAGGCAGTGCATTCCATGCCCCCACTACTCTCTGGGTAAAGAACCTACCTCTGATATCCCTCCTATATCTTCCACCTTTCACCTTAAATTTATGTCCCCTCGTAATGGTTTGTTCCACCCGGGGAAAAAGTCTCTGACTGTCTACTCTATCTATTCCCCTGATCATCTTATAAACCTCTATCAAGTCGCCCCTCATCCTTCTCCGTTCTAATGCGAAAAGGCCTAGCACCCTCAACCTTTCCTCGTAAGACCTACTCTCCATTCCAGGCAACATCCTGGTAAATCTCCTTTGCACCTTTTCCAAAGCTTCCACATCCTTCCTAAAATGAGGCGACCAGAACTGTACACAGTACTCCAAATGTGGCCTTACCAAAGTTTTGTACAGCTGCATCATCACCTCACGGCTCTTAAATTCAATCCCTCTGTTAATGAACGCTAGCACACCATAGGCCTTCTTCACAGCTCTATCCACTTGAGTGGCAACTTTCAAAGATGAATGAACATAGACCCCAAGATCTCTCTGCTCCTCCACATTGCCAAGAACTCTACCGTTAACCGTGTATTCCGCATTCATATTTGTCCTTCCAAAATGGACAACCTCACACTTTTCAGAGTTAAACTCCATCTGCCACTTCTCAGCCCAGCTCTGCATCCTATCTATGTCTCTTTGCAGCCGACAACAGCCCTCCTTACTATCCACAACTCCACCAATCTTCGTATCATCTGCAAATTTACTGACCCACCCTTCAACTCCCTCATCCAAGTCATTAATGAAAATCACAAACAGCAGAGGACCCAGAACTGATCCCTGCGGTACGCCACTGGTAACTGGGATCCAGGCTGAATATTTGCCATCCACCACCACTCTCTGACTTCTATCGGTTAGCCAGTTCGTTATCCAACTGGCCAAATTTCCCACTATCCCATGCCTCCTTACTTTCTGCAGAAGCCTACCGTGGGGAACCTTATCAAATGCCTTACTAAAATCCATGTACACTACATCCACTGCTTTACCTTCATGCACATGCTTGGTCATCTCCTCAAAGAATTCAATAAGACTTGTAAGGCAAGACCTACCCCTCACAAATCCGTACTGACTATCCCTAATCAAGCAGTGTCTTTACAGATGCTCAGAAATCCTATCCTTCAGTACCCTTTCCATTACTTTGCCTACCACCGAAGTAAGACTAACTGGCCTGTAATTCCCAGGGTTATCCCTAGTCCCTTTTTTGAACAGGGGCATGACATTCGCCACTCTCCAATCCCCTGATACCACCCCTGTTGACAGTGAGGACGAAAAGATCATTGCCAACGGCTCTGCAATTTCATCTCTTGCTTCCCATAGAATCCTTGGATATATCCCGTCAGGACCAGGGGACTTGTCTATCCTCAAGTTTTTCAAAATGCCCAACACATCTTCCTTCCTAACAAGTATTTCCTCGAGCTTGCCAGTCTGTTTCACACTGTAATCTCCAACAATATGGCCCCTCTCATTTGTAAATACAGAAGGAAAGTACTCGTTCAAGACCTCTCCTATCTCTTCAGGCTCAATACACAATCTCCCACTTCTGCCTTGATCGGACCTACCCTCGCTCTAGTCATTCTCATATTTCTCACATATGTGTAAAAGACCTTGGGGGTTTTCCTTGATCCTACCCGCCAAAGATAGGATCAAGGAAAACCCCAAGGCCTTTTACACATATGTGAGAAACTGTATTAAATGGTAGGTAGAGAAGAGTTTACAATGTGGTGGTGAGGTAAAGGGGAATGAAGGGCCGGTGGAGGGGCCTAATCTAAATTTGGAACCAGACCTTCCAGAAGTGAGATAAGGAAACACTATTTCATGCAAGTGGTAGAAGTTTGGAGCTCTCTTTTGAAGACAGTAATTAGTGCAAGATCTATTGTAAATTTAAACCTGAGATAGCCTAATTTTTATATTAAAAGCAAAATATTTTTCTTTATTCGTTTATGGGATGTGGGCGGCGCTAGCTGGGCCAGCATTTATTGGCCATTCCTGAGACATTTAAGAGTCACCCACATTGCTGTGGGTCTGGAGTCACATGAAGGCCAGACCAGGTAAGGATGACAGATCTCCTTCCCTGAAAGAACATTAGTGAACCAGATGGGTTTTTCTTTTATGACAATCGACAGTGGTTTCATGGTCATCATTAGGCTTTTAATTCCAGATTTTTATTTCTTGATTTCAAATTCCACCATTTGTCCTGGCGGGATTCGAACCCAGGTCCCCAGTACATTACCCTGGGTTTCTGGATTACTCGTCCAGGGACAATACCACTACGTCACTGCCACCCCAACATACTATGGATGTTGGAATTCTGAAATGCAAAGAGAAAATGCTGGATAAACTGAGCAGCATTTGTGGAGAGAGAAACAGGGCGAAATCCAGCGGATATGAAAAAAAGTCCACGTTTGGCGGGGTGTTTCACGGCAGTTGCAGTGCCGGGATTTACCCCGTTATTCACCAGCACTTTGGCCTTTGTTTTAGGCCTCAGAGAGTTACTCACTGCCAAGGCCACACTTTAGTGGATATCCTGCACTGGCTTGCCAGCAGTGCCAGCCCCTCGCAGATCAGGATGCTATATTGAACGGTTGCCCCAATCACTACATCCCCCCCTTAAAGTCCTCTCCCATCCCCTTAAAGTCCCCTCCCATCCCCGCTTTCTGGACTTCCCATCTCACCCCCACCCCCAACCTTCTCGTGGCCCTTGGGACCCCCATAACCTCCCCTCCAATGGACAATGGACCCCCGCCTGGGCCCAACCCCTGGCAGTGCCAACCTGATGCCCTGACACCTTGGCACTGTCTGCCTGGTACCCAGCCACTCGGGCACCCAAGCATTGCCAAGATGTCACTGCCAATGTGGCAGTGCCAAGGTTGCCAGGGGGAGTACCAGGGTACCACCTTGCCCTGTGCCCGACCACCCAGGAGTCTCTAATGGCCTGCAAGATCCCCCGAGGTACTGTCACGTCTGGTCCATGTTTGTGGAGACCAGTGCTAAATGGCTGCTGGTCGAGGAATCAGAGGTGTGGTCATTGACTCCCAGGCGTGGGTGAAAGCGGCGTCCCATTTAAATGTTCTGAGCCCGATCACGCCCAACAAGGGCATGATCCAGATCGCGCCGGACTGAGTGAGTTGGGTGACTCGCAATCGGCCTGAGATGGAGCCCGATTTGGGGCTCCCACAGGATTTACCCATTGCGCCAGGCACAATGCGGTGGCTGAATCGCGCCCACAAAATTAACATTTCAAGTCCATATGACTCTGCCAGATCTGCTTAGTTTAGCCAGCATTTTCTTTTATTAATACAGCCCAATTTTTATTGCCAGAAGTACTAAGGCATATGGGGCAACGGTGGGCATAGGGAGTTAGGTCTCAGATCAATCCTGATCTAATTCAATGGCAAAAATGGCTTGAGGAGTTAAATTGTCCGTACCCATTCCTATGCATGGCTAACATGACCGTGTTGTATTTTAAGGTGACATGTAATAAAAGGAACATAATATTTATCCTTATTCCTTATGTCTTTGTAGCACCTCCTACAGTTTCAGTAAACAACGGAAACATTGACGTCGAACTCGGGGAAGACAAAACAATCATTTGTGAAATGAAACATTTTTACCCAGAAGACCATTCTCTCTCTTGGTTAAAACGTGGCTCCAAAGATAGTGGAAACCAAGTTGACGTCACATCAAGAGCGGTTGCGGGATCACCTCAGCAAAATCAAGATGGAACCTTTAATCTGCTTTCATTCCTGATCATTAAAGGCACCCCAGCAGATGATGGAGTTTCCTATGTCTGCCAAGTTAGTCATGAAGCTTTAGTGACAACTTTACAAAAAGTTGTTACTTTGACCATCAAAGGTGAGTAATAATAAAGGAGAATGCGAAATAAATGTGAAAAACATTTCATTTTTGATTCTAATGTAGTACGCATAATATTTTATTTTTATTTAGGAAATGTTGGATTGAATTTGTGTAAATGAGCCACACAAAGGGATCAGTACAAATAAAATGACATTATCTGGTTCCCACACATGTAAACATCAGACGATTGGGTGGCAAATCAGCCATGAGACCAAAACCGTGGCCGCCACCAGGCGCCCACCTGAATGCCATGTTCCGGTCCTCGATAGCGGTGTCAATGCTTTCTACTCCGCACATATAGTAAACGCCGTTGGGCAAATTATTAGCGGGCCTGACCCGGTATTCTCCGAGGCCTCCGCGATGCTCCGCCTCCAGCAGGAGGAATTACCGACGGCGCGTTTCACTTGTGGTTTCAAAAATCGGGGAACAGGCGGCGTGGCTGCTCAGGGAGAGAGAGGGGGTACGGAAAGTTTACCACATCGCCATAGTGTGTTCATAGTTGTGCCACTGGCTGAGGGGCATCTGCCAGGGCTGGGGCAGTAGCGGGAATGGCAAGGAGGTGGGCCATGGGGTTAGGCAAGGAACATCATCGCTGCAGCCTGCAAGGCAGCCATGTGGTTGCACATGCCGCTGACTGCGCACTGTGAACCTAGTGCCACAGGTTGTATGGGTGCCTCCCCAGGCCATACCAGCCGACCTATCAATGGGATGGGTGTGCTCCTGCGCAACCTGTGCCATCTTATTGACTGGGATGAATGTGTGTGTGGAGTGGATTGCTAATATGCGGCTACAGCTTGTCAGCCTCTTGAGTGTCAACCCCGACCCCGGCGACTCCAACACCATTTTTCATTGGAATCACATGGTACCGGTGCTAGCCCATTAACAGTTGATGAATTGCTCTGGGAACGGTGCCAGTTTTGCTGTCATAGAACACCACTGATTCAGTCCCGGCGTCAACACTTAATTTTGGAAACGGAGAATCCCGCCCCTATTCTTTGCAATGAGCCTTGTGGTATTTTAATTCTACCCCAGTTTTTCTTCTTCATTCAGTTTGTTCTTTGCACAACTGTATTTGTGAATGTTTTTCACAGCTCACAGGGCTAGAAATACTGATAAACTTTCACATGAATTTATTAGAAATGTATAAGACAACAAAGCAGTATCAATATTATATCTGAGTGATGTGGGTCCTGCTTTCCTGTGTCAAAATGTATAAGGGAACAGTTTTTACCATTGTGAAGAAAAGGCTTTTTATAATTATCCTTCGTAAGCATTCAACCAAATAGTTTTTTTTTGATCATTTACCTATTGGCAGATACAAAAATCTGTCAACATGTTTCAGACTCTTGGAATTAAACTGCATCTAGAAGTTCAATTTGGAATGCATGCAATCGCCCCTTTAGAGCACACCTCACTCTCCCAAGTCCAGCAGGCTTAGGATGACAGAGCCAAGTTATTGTTGGCCTCCCAGTGAACATAGAAGTGGCTTTGCAGTTAAAATATACTCATTGACTCCAGATAATTCCACAACCAATGGGGAAATATCCAGCCCCTTGTCTGCCCCATCTGGGGTCAATTAGTGAGCCAGGCTGGATGGGAAGACATTCATACTCCCCTCGGTGCTTAGATGCCATTTCCCTCGGATACTAGATTTCACGTCTGTCACGGAGAATTAAATTCGTTCTGAATTGCTACTATCACTTGTATCATCTTGGAATCACCTTTATCCCAAAGAGATCCAATTTCATCCTCACCCTCAAGATGGCAGCATGGTAGCCTTGTGGATAGCACAATTGCTTCACAGCTCCAGGGTCCCAGGTTCGATTCCGGCTTGGGTCACTGTCTGTGCGGAGTCTGCACATCCTCCCCGTGTGTGCGTGGGTTTCCTCCGGGTGCTCCGGTTTCCTCCCGCAGTCCAAAAGATGTGCAGGTTAGGTGGATTGGCCATGATAAATTACCCTTAGTGTCCAAAATTGCCCTTAGTGTCGGGTGGGGTTATTGGGTTATGGGGATAGGGTGGAGGTGTTGACCTTGGGTAGGGTGCTCTTTCCAAGAGACGGTGCAGACTCGATGGGCCGAATGGCCTCCTTCTGCACTGTAAATTCTATGATCTATAAGATGCCTGTAACTATTTTGCCAATAGATGATTGACAAATGCAGGTGATGCTATGTACTTAACTTACGCCAAATGCTGCTCAAAATGGTGAAGTGAGCATCAGAACCGACAATAAAATATGTGAGAACATTGCGATTTTCTTTCTAACCACAATATCGGCACACATCATACATGATTGCATAGTTAGGGAGCAATTGTTTGCCTCTGCAAGCCAATCGTTTTGGATACTGGGCACAGTGGTGAGAGTGTTGCTTCCATTTGACACCTTCCAGCATTAGTGATTGCAAGCCTCAGATTCCTCATATGCTATTAGATGGACATCTGCCTTCAGCTTGGTGGGAGAGCCTACTTAGGGCAGCTTACGTCATGCCAACCATCTTAGTCCTGCAATACCCCAGATCCCAATTGCTTTGTGTGCATTTGAGGGACTTTATCAAAGAAGAATGTCAGCATTAGAATGACTTACCCTCCATGGTATTTTGTGACAAATCAGTGTAAGCTGGAGCATTTTTCTTTGGCGCCTCCTTTACTGGTAATCCATCTCAGGGTTTGCCCCTGAATTTTATACGCAAGCCATAGGAAGCCAGTCTGTTGCAAGCCTAGATAAGTTTTTTAAGTTTTATAAGTTTTTAAAACTGTTCCCAAAGCTATTCCTTTACAATACATTGTCATGTCATAGTGCTACTTGTCAACAAGTGACTTTTATTTTTTTAACGCACAATCCCATTTTTAGGCAGGATTCCTCCGTTGAAAATCCACCCTGCTACCGATGCTCGCAAGGACGGGAATTTGGCACTCAGCCAAATCTTCCATTCACTACAGTGGAACCGGAGAATCCCACTGGCATGAATGGATGGAGAATCCCGCGCTTAATATCAGCAAGGCAGCTCTCGATCCTTGGGGTAGAAAAGGAAAAGTATTATTTTCTAAATGTAGGCCTGGAGCATCAGGTGCAGCATAACCTGGGTGCAGTGTGAGACGGTGTAGAATAAATAATTATTTTCATATTGACTTCACAATCCAAATGGCTGTGCAGACACTGAACAGTCACAAGTTTCACATTTCCATTTGTGTTGAAAGGAGTCCATTTTTGAAGTAACTAAATACTGACATGTTTAAAATGTCAACAATTACTTTTTAAAATGGAGTACAGTAAGGCCACTTGACTTTCCAACAAATGTGTTCGCCATTTCACTAGAAATTGTAAATGAAGTAGGAGTTGTTGCATTATTTATCAGTAAAGTCTGCTTTCAGTTATGCATGTGTGATAATGCTTTATGCAACTAAATTTAAAACTCTGTTTTCTGTCACAAGCACAGTGAAACATCAGTGAATAATCAATAACGTATCTTTGGGTTTTGCATTTTTACAGGATCCAAGCCAAGATCAGGAATATTGCTCACTTTTCTTCTCACTTGTGTCATGACAGCAGCTGTGTGCATTGCAACATTTATTTTTTACAGCAGGAAAATAAAAGGTAAATAATTAATCTTTTGTCAGCTTGTTTTCAAAATGTTGGTGACTTTGGTCAGGCTTCATTTATTGAAGTTGCCCGGAAAAGATAGTGGTGGCCTGTGTCCTTGAACCACAGTATTTCATGTGGTGGTGGTGCTCTCTTAAGGTGGAACATTTCAGGGTATTGACCGAGTGCTGTACAAGCTGTAATTTTCCAAAAGGGAATCCCACCAACCTGAGGGGTCTAGTGCATTTAAGGACACTGCTGTCGGGTTGAAATTGGGAGACATTAGTTGAAACGTGCTTGGGCAGTGATCTTCCACAGAATCGTGGGTGTTGCCTTCCTGTTGGCTGCAGGACTACCTTCCTTCAATTAAGCGCTGCTAGCCCTCTCATGTCCTGCCTGCATTTTAGCGGTGAGACAGTGGCAGGCCTCAATATGGCTTTGCCTGCCTTTTCTGTTAGTGCCAGGCAGGCAGCTCCCAATTACATTTTAAAATGGCACGTGGTAGTGAGATTGCGGAGACGTCAGGTCGGACCAGAAAATTATCCAAATGTCCGGTTCCTGAACCTGCTTTGAAATCTGGTCCTCAGTGCTTCAGTCCTTGTGTCGGCATTTCGGGAGAGAAATCAGGATTTCTCCATTGGGATTGACAGTTGCCAGTCAATCAGGTCAGTGGAGGGGCATCACCTAACTTTTCTCCAAAAGTTGGAACATGAAAATATATTTAAAATGATGGGGACTTGAGCAGCATAGCATTGTATGTTGTGCTAATCACTAAATATTGCAAAGCACAATAGAATCCACGACAGTAAAAACAAGTCCAAAAAAATCAGAACAATGTACGTTGCTACGGCATTTTCATTTACTGAAACTGAACATCCTAAATTACTTATATAATATATAATTTAAAAAACAGAGAAAGCTGGAAAAAAATAGCAGGTCTGGCAGCATCCATAGGGAGAGAAAACAGAGTTGGCGTTTTGCGTCTGCATGTCCCTTCTTGAGAACTAAGAGGAGAAAATGTGTTGGGTTGTATTTTGGTAAGTCTACATAGAGGGCAAATATACCCTAAATGGCGAAAGTCTTAGGAATATAGAAAGTCAGAGAGATTTGGGCGTGCAGGTCCACAGATCTTTGAAAGTGGCAACATAGGTCGACAAGGTAGTCAAGACAGTATACGGAATGCTTGCCTTCATTGGCCAGGGCATCGAGTATAAAAACTGGCAAGTCATGCTACAGTTGTATAGAACCTTGGTAAGGCCGCACTTGGAATATTGCGCACAATTCTGTTCGCCACACTACCAGAAGGATGTGGAGGCTTTAGAGAGGGTGCAGAGGAGGTTTACCAGGGTGTTGCCTGGTCTGGAGGGTAGCTATGCGGAGAGGCTGAATAGATTCGGAGTGTTTTCATTAGAACAACGGAAGTTTAGGGGTGACCTAATAGAGGTCTACAAGATAATGAGGGGCATGGATAGAGTGGGCAGGCACTCTTTCACCAGGGGCATAGGTTTAAGGTCCGTGGGGCAAAGTTTAGAGGAGATGTACGAGGCAGGCTTCTAACACAGAGGGTGGTGAGTGCCTGGAACGCGTTGCCAGGGCAATGTTGTGGAAGCAGATACATTAACTGCGTTCAAAAGGCATCTCGATAAATACATGGATAGGATGGGTATAGAGGGATACGGCACTAGGAAGTGCTGAGGGTATTAGCCAAGGGTGGTATCATGACCGGTACAGGCTTGGAGGCCCGAAGGGCCTGTTCCTGTGCTGTATTGTTCTTGTTCTTTTTTCTGTATAAGAGGGGGTTGGAACAGTTATTAGTGGGAACTGGGAGAGACTGCCACAAAGATGTAGCAAAACTTAACAAGTGACAGATGGCCCGCTGGAGGAGGGGTAGAGAGGGTTTTTACAAGGGATCAAAAAACGTTTGAGATACAAGAGGAAGTTAAGGTGGAGGAAAAAGGTCACAGTCTAAAGCCGTTGAACTCAATGTTGAGTCCTGCGGGCTGAACCGTGCCTGTAACTAGATGATTCTGTTCCTGTTTGTTTTTCAGTTGCCCCCAAAGTGACAGACATCATTCAATCAAACCATTTCCGTATGGAGGATCCCCTCTCTCTGGCTTGTGCTGTTCTTTGGTTCAAACCAAAAGGTATCAATGTCTCCTGGTACAGAGAGGAAGAGGGTAAATTCCAGAGAGTTCTCATCAGTAAATGGAAGAGCACCTCATTGTCTAACAAACAAGGTGAAGTCGGTAGAGTAGAAGATTATCAGAGCGAGCAGGAACAAGACAAAATACTGCACTTCACGGAAGGAGATCATGACATTGCCATGACTTTGAAAAATCACCAAGGAAGTGGAGCATATAGTTTAATATCTCAGCTCACCTTCCGAACTGCAGGAGCTACAAAAAGGAAGCTGTTGTATTCTTTTGAAGTTCAGCATGATGCTCTAAAGCAGAGCATTTCAAAAGCCGTTGTTTTAGAAATCAAAGGTGAGCTGCTGTTATTCTATAATAAGGAAATACAGGAAAAACTTGAAAGAAAATTAGATTTGTTGCAATCTGTGCCAAAATGATGGGCATGATGAAAATGAAAGAGTGATCCTTTGACAGTGCATAGTTGTGTAAATTATAGACTATACATTATATTGTATTAGCATTTAAGATTTAGCAAATTTTATTGAATTCTCCTGTCCAGTGGTAAATTTCAGGGAACTTGGAGATAGGGAGCAAAAATTTGGGGTTGGGGTCTAAAGTCCCACCAAATTTGTGGGGCACGATTCAGCCACTGCGTTGCAACTGGCAAGGAGCAGGGAACAACGGGTGAATCCCACGAGAGCCCCAAATCGAGGGCCCCAAACCAGAGAATCCCGCTCGAGGTCAATGTCTGCGTCTCGCTTGTGGCGGGCGGGCAGAAGAATCCAGCCCCTAAAGTAACATGTGGGCATGACCAACTTTTGGCATATTCACTACATTACTCAGCATTGAAGGTATCAGAGAACTTCACTCAAAAAGGACGGAAATTCCTACTTCGTCCTGCACAAAGATTTAGCATTTTAGCTTTTAGCATTAGCTTCAGTCAGAACGAGAAGTGTTCACTCGAACAAAGACAAGCAGAAGTTGGTAAAATAAGCAATAATACTACCCTTGTAAGATTACTGGGAAAAAGCTGTTCTGGAAGATGCATTAGTTAACTTGTAAAAAGGAGAAAATACTACTTCAAACCGTGATATAAACTTGCCAGACACAACTATTGCAAAATTCTACAGCAGTTAAATTTAGTCATTTATTTCTGTGCTTATATTATTAGCTACAAAATTTAAACTCTTTTAGACAGCTTAGTTTGATCGAAGATCATTTTTGATTTTAAAGGCTTTCATATCATTCGTAACAGGTGCTTGTGACAATAGTGTCTATTTTCCACCACAAATGAAGCGCCCAGACTGGGCAATCCATGCAATTGAAGAAGGCCGCCGGACACTGGTTAATTACATCAGTCCCAACATACTTCCGCTCTTACACCTTTTAATGAGCAAGAAAATAATCTCCGAAAGTGACCATAATGAAATAAAAGATAAACAAGACGTTGATAAAGGGCGAACTCTTCTCGACATGCTGAGCCACAGAGGTCAGCAGTCATCTGCTCAGTTTCTCAAGGTGCTGCAAGACACTGACAACCTTTATCCTGGCCTAAAGAAGTTTGTAACATCATTGCTGGAATCATACATTGACAAAGAAGACAGACCACTTATTGATCTTCTCAATGAAAACCTACCACCCATTTCATTTGAGGGCATCAATGAAAACATCCAAATAACCAATTTCCCTGAAGGCAAGTGTGATTTGTCAAAGATAATGGGCGGAATTCAACCAAAAAATTTCTGTGTCATTTTGGGCTAGTTTGGCGGGGCATTTCTCGACAATGTTTTGGGTCAGATCCACACCCCCGGTATTCAACCACACTTAGGGCGCGATTTAGCAGAATCTAAAAGAATCCCACCCGATCCTCTGATATGAACCCCCTGCCACTCCCTGCCCCTCCTCCAATGCCCCAACTCACCTGTTCACCAACTCACAACTCACGAGCCCACCCACAACCCACCTCATACAAGCAGGGCACCCCCGGCCCCAATCCCCAGCACGGGGGAAATGCCATCTGGGCACCTTGGCACTGCCAGCCTTGCACTGTGGCAGTGCCACCTGGGTGGCATTAGAAGTGCCAGGGTGCCACCCTGCCCAGAGGCTAACCACCCGGGGGCCTCCAATCTCCTGGGGATCCCCCTCAAGTACCATTCTGCCTGATCCCTGTTTGTGGAGGCCAGTGCTAAACGGAGCCTGGCTGGGGTCGGGTCGATGATCCTGGGGGCTGGTTAGTTCTGGCGTAGATATGTACTGCACATTAACTGCCTAACTGCATGCTTAACTATGCAAATCTGGATCCTGCCCATTGTAGGCTATCCCATCCCGATTCTGGTGGAACGCGGCCGGACAATCGTGTCCTGAGTAATTTTTCTGGGCCTTGGGGAGTTTGACCCAGTCAAGCCCACACTAGGAAATTATTTAACTGGGGAGCTGAACTCGCCAGCCAGACCGTCTCCTCAGATATCGGACCACCATTGTGAAAGGGCGCCCCGATCTGTAAGTGAACATGAGGGTCCCCCATACCCACCACCCACGGGCAATGCCCCCCCCCCCCCCCCGCACACATGGCCATTACCCCCCTCCCCTCAAGTGAAGACATCCCGCCATGGGGTTGCTAAGGGATCCCCATTTTTAGGCATCCCCACTGCCCTTTCGGGTCCTTCCTATCTGGCTGCATCACAGCCTGGTATGGCAACTGCTCGGCCCAGGACCGCAAGAAACTTCAGAGAGTCGTGAACACCGCCCAGTCCATCACACGAACCTGCCTCCCATCCATTGACTCCATCTACACCTCCCGCTGCCTGGGGAAAGCGGGCAGCATAATCAAAGATCCCTCCCACCCGGCTTACTCACTCTTCCAACTTCTTCCATCGGGCAGGAGGTACAGAAGTCTGAGAACACGCACGAACAGACTCAAAAACAGCTTCTTCCCCACTGTCACCAGACTCCTAAATGACCCTCTTATGGACTGACCTCATTAACACTACACCCTGTATGCTTCATCCGATGCCAGTGCTTATGTAGTTACATTGTATATGTTGTGTTGCCCTATTATGTATTTTCTTTTATTCCCTTTTCTTCTCATGTACTTAATGATCTGTTGAGCTGCTCACAGAAAAATACTTTTCACTGTACCTCGGTACACGTGACAATAAACAAACCCAATCCAATCCAATCCCCCTTTCAGGACCTCCACCCTTCATACTTCTTTTTTTTATTACTTTTTCTGAGTTACAAAGTCAGGGCGCAGAGTGTGGACAGGGGCGAACCCCTAATCCAGCTCCCTGCCTGCTCTAAAAACTAATTACCCCACCCTTCATAACCTCCCTCATTTATCTTTCATGGGCCTGGGCCTCCTCAGGACATGACCCTTGGCCCTGGCACCTGGGCACTCAGGCACTGCCACCCTAGCACCATGGCAGTGCCCGTGCAGTGTCACTCGGGCACCCTGCAGTGCCAGAGTGGCAGTACCAAGGTGCCCAGGTGCCAGAGGGAGAGCCAGGGGCCACCCTGCCCTATTTCCAATGGCCTGGGAAATCCCCCCCAGCTGCCATTATGCCTGGCGAGGCCTCGTTGGAGAGGCTGTTAGTTCCCGGGCACCGGGATAATCCGGCACAGACATATTTAGGCCAATTTAAATATGAATATCTGGACCTCCCCCAGCGAGGACGAGAAACAGATCGCGCCGTCTCGAGGTGTTCAGTTGAATCTCACAAAATGTCTCAAGTATCACGAATCATGCAAGAGGCCTCTTGCGAGATTCAGTGGCCTCATCGCATCACCAAGCCAGGCGCGATAATCATGCAAATGCAGGTTGTGTCTTGAAAATATTATGGGACAATCAAGCTATCAAATACTCCTGCTAACTGATTTAATAATATACTGGCTACTTAGTAGAATGGAATAGATGAAAATTTGAACCAACCTACTGGCACCTTCATAACATTCCACAAGTGACATTTTAATTCTTAGAATGAACTGCATTTTAGCAGATGTCTCACATACCTTGGTATAAACAGTGAAACCTCTATTGCCTGGGTTCCAATTATTTGCCCTCCAGACAAGCCTCTATTGCTGCAGGACAAAGCCTTATTGCAGATGTCCCATTTCACTGACCACAAACACCAACCTCCTGGGTTCAACAGAAATGAACCTCAAAGACCAAGAAACATTAAAATTGTTTTCTATGATTTGGATTGTACTTGGTTTAATTTTGTGCCTATTGTATTAATTTATCACCTGTCTAAAATCCAAAATCTGGTGGCGCAGGAGTATGTGTCATATTCTGTAATTCACTGAGGAGCCCTGCTCATTATGGTAGAAAATGGCAGCTCCACTGTAGCTCATTACTTTTCTCTTGTAATTACAGAAATCTCTGAAGCAGTGGCCACACATAAATCCACATTACAAGCGCAAATGGAGAGAATAAAACCATACTTTGTATTTGATAACTCCAGGCCCTTGCTGCAGGAACATTTCACCAGCCTAGTCATTCTCAATGTTCGCGAAAAGAACAAAACTGAGCATGAGCTCCTGCAACACAGAGACTACACAGCGTGTGAGCGTATAGATTTAAAACAACTTCTCTCGCCATCTGCACCTGGGGAGAAGCCACCCCGAGTTACTCTAGTGCAAGGCGTGGCAGGCATAGGCAAAAGCGTAATGATGCAGAAGCTCACTCATAGTTGGGCCTGTGGAATGATTTATACTGGATTTTATACACTGCTTTATTTCAGTTTCCGGGAGCTAAACACAATTAAGGACAATATCAGTCTGATTGAGCTTATAGTATGTAGCTATCCTCATCTGAGAGCATTGTGCAATAAGATATTGGAATATCCCAACAGGATCCTATTTTTGTTTGATGGGTTGGATGAATTCAAATTGTCTCTTGAATTTAACAATCCTTCAATTATCGACCCATCCATTGCTCAGCAAATTAACCATTTGATTGTAAGTATCATAAAGGGCGACCTTGTTCCTGAGGCAACTGTCCTGATTACATCCCGCCCAACCACAATTGATTTAGATAACAAAGCGTATTTTAATCGATGTGCTGAAATTTTAGGATTTTCCAAGAAGGAAATTGCTGCATACTTTTTGAAGTGCCTCAAGGATATAAAGGTTGCTGATCATGTCTTTCGAACAGTGAAGAACATCGATTCCTTGTTTGGACTCTGCTATGTTCCTGCATTTTGTGACATCCTGTGTTTCTACCTCCACAAATCCTTTCATTGTAAAGGCAAGTGGTCTCAGATCTCTTCCTTTCCCAGGACAATCACAGATTTATTCCTTCGATTCACCAAGTGTTTACTGGTCTGTAACAGTGATGAGGAAGAAGACCTTGAGTCCTTCTGCATAGAAGATGATAATGACAAAAATGAAATAATTCAATTGGCACAACTTGCATGGGATGGGATCATCAATAAAACGATAATATTCTCAGCAAAAGAAATTGAAAGGAACATTGCCCAAACCCCCCAGGACAAAAAGTCCTTCTGGAAGAAAATTCTCACTAAAGAGAGCCAGAAAATGATGCAATCCCACATTTGGCAATTTTTCCACCTGACACACCAGGAATTTTTTGCAGCTCTTTATTGCATCTCTGCTAACGAACCCAGTGTGGATACCGTGCATAAAGCTTTCAGTTCGAAGAGCAATGTATTTGAGATTGTGCTGAGGTTCACAGCTGGCCTGGTCTCTCATAGCAACAGAAAACTTGTGAAGCAGTTGGTGCCTAAACATCAAGTTAAAGAAACAGAAGTCTTTGATGCTATCAAGAATGTTGCTGCAGTTGAAGTTCCAAAAGAAGACACGCTAACTCCAGAAAATATTACAAAATATACAGTTCACAAAAGGCAAAAACTAACAGCCTCGCATTGTCTCTATGAAGCGGCAAATGAAAACTTAACACAACTTGTTGCCTCCCAAACCAGTGATGATGTAAATTTTTCTTACATTTCTCTGAATGTGACTGACTGCACAGCAATTGCAAACCTTCTTTCTTACCATCAAACTATTGAAACTTTGGAACTAGATGGATGTAAAGCTGGAGCTTCTGGTTTCCAAAGATTGGAGTCTGTTTTCTCAAGAGTCAAGATATTGAGGTATTGAAATGATTTTTAGACATGAATTAGAAGTATCAGAAATGCTCTGGGATATTGGTAGATCAGCTACCATGTCTTTTCAAGATAAATCTATTAAACTCTTATTATTGTAAATATATTTAGGGCATGCGGGATGGGACGCGCCAGGTAGATCCCAGCAGAGGCCTACCCTGCGATTCCGGATGGCCGTAATGCCTCGCAAGATCTAACCAGATCTCGCAATCTGGGTCCCACTCACAATGGACAGGGCCCAGTCTCGCATGGTTAAGTGAGTTTAAAATCCCACTTAGCCATACTGACGGCAGATCGAACAGTCACCCGCCATCTATTGGTCTCACCGAGGAGACTCCAGCTGAGGTCTGTTCACCACTGGTCCCCACAAATGGGAGCCAGGCGTACCAGCTCTTGGGGAGGTCACCCAGGTGATCAGAGGTCCCTGGGTGGTCGTCCTCTGGCCAGCCTGGCACTCTGGCACTGCTGGAGCCACTGGGCACCTTGGTACTGTTAGCCTGGCGCCCTGGCATCGTAATTTTGGGCACCCTGACAGTGCTACCCAGGAGCCAGCCCGTCACTCCCAGCGTGCCTTGGTGGCACTGCCGGGGCCCGGAATAGCAACTGAGTGCCGTTAGATAGTAGGTGTAGTGCCGGGAAAGACCCCGCTAATTCCGCCCAGAACGGTTCTGACTTTTTGTTTTGGTTAGATCGCGCCCTTAATCTTCTATATTCAGTCAGTCAGATAAATTAGTCTCACTCCTTGTATTTCAATTATACTATCCACACACATGACTATAGTAAATATTAAGATTACTTTTTGACTTTCAAATTGAATTGTTTGGCAATTGATTCATTTATATTGTGCTAATATTTCAAATCTTTACTTAAAATTCATATATTTTATATTGAACGTTATTAAAACAGCAAAAACACTGAACATGAAAACATTAATATTTGATCACATATATTAGATTAATTTTTGACTAATCCCAGCATTAGAGGAAAATGATCCAATATACTTGCGAGCAGACCACATGAGCACCTTTGGCTTAAAATGTTTAGACAGTTATTGTAGTTACTATGATCAGTTGTTGTAGGAGCTTTCAGTATTCTAAAACGCGAGGTCATAATCTTAGAATAAGAGGTAGCAAATTTCAAACAGATTTGAGGGAAAACTACTTCTCTCAAAAGATTGTGAATGTGTGGAATTCACTACCCCAGAGTGCGGTGGATGCTGGGACAGTGAGTAAATTTAAGGAGGAGTTAGACAGATTTGTAATTGGTAATGGGTTGAAGGGTTATGGAGAACGGGCAGGACGGTGGCATTGAGGCCAGGATGGGATCAGCCATGACCACATTGAGAGTGTTTAGGCTCGGGAGGCTAAATTGCCGACTCCTGCTCCTAGATCATGTGTTCTAGGGAGGAGATGCTCTGGCTGATTTCACAATCCAGCTCTTGGTCTGTAACATTGTAGGTAGCAGAGGAGGAACATATCAGCCATGATAGAATGGCGGAGCAGACTCGATGGGCCGAATGGCCTAATTCTGCTCCAATATCTTATGAACTTTACGAACTTATAAATTGGCTGTCAGTTTTCTACATTACAACACTGATTACACTCAAAAAGGATTTCATTGGCTGTAAAGCTTTTGGGACATCCTGAGGTCATGACAGCCAGTTTATAAATACAAATCTTTAAGTATAATTTAAATATAAATCCAAGGTAAGCTCTCACCACAGAAAGACATTGAAAGCCTGAAACCAGTCTCCATCTTTATGTCTAGAAGACCAGTGAAATGCCCAGGGAAATGACATTAGCTGGCTACTTCCATGTCAATTTCAGCCCATCCATGCCTATGTCATCTTAGATTTGACCATTCCAATGCTCTCCTAGCTAGCTTTCCACCCCTCACCATTCATTAAAATTCAGCTTCTCAAAACTCTGCTGCCTGCATCCTAACCTCACTCCCCATTATATCTCTCCTCACTTGACCAATATTGTCTTCTGAATATCCCAGTGCCTCCAATTAATTTTCATCCTCTGTTTAAATCTCCCCATTGTTTTACCCTTCCAAACTTCTGTAATAGTCGTTTGGTAGCACAAAAATTGAGTATTGCTGAAAAAAGAGACATGTCTTGCACTCAACGGGACATTTTGCAGGAATACCAGTATAATAATAATCGCTTATTGTCACAAGTAGGCTTCAATGAAAAGCCCCTAGTCGCCACATTCCGGCGCCTGTTCGGGGAGGCTGGTACAGGGATTGAACCTGCGCTGCTGGCATTGTTCTGCATTACAAGCCAGCTGTTTAGCCAATTGTGCTAAACCAGCCCCTTATAAGGGGAAAATAACAATTTTATAATGTCTGAGACAATGTTGCTGATTGGTTGGCAAGTGGATTCTGTTTGGTAGAGGCAGTGCCATGGAGAATGCACCAGTTGCTGGTGACTGAGAGACAACTGCCAAACATTGTTTGAAATTTAAACCAGAGAGCTTGACCCTGAATGGTCAAGGCATTGCTCTGAAGAATTAATCAGTGACTGGTGGTCACTTGTGTCTAGCTGAAACAGGCGCAATGTGTGTACATGTTCTTTCTGTTTGCAAAGAAAAGGGCCCTGTGTATTAATATATGTAGCTTCCAGTACACACAAATGCACCACACTGCAAGCCTGACTGACAATCTTAAGATTGTCATTCGATCTCAACCAGAGTGCATTTGCTTCTCATACAGTGTAAATTGGTGTTTTCCCCTAACAGTGGTATTCTTGTGAAGTGTCCTGATGAGTGCAAAACAACAAGCTTTGACATGTCTCTTTTTTTAGCAATATTTCTCTAACTTCCTACAATTCTGCCTGAAAACTCTATTCTTCTACTTCTAAATTCTTGAGCATTTCTCCATCCCTTCACCCATAATTGGCACTAATGCCTTTAGCTCCCATGTTTTTGATTAATGTTCTTATACATCTTTGCCTATCCAACACCTCTCCTCCTAAAAAATCTTACTTCCAGGACTCAGTCTTTGGCAATCCCTCTTCTATCTCCTTCTTTTTCTCACCATCAAGTTTTCCATTATTCCTTTGATAAGTACTTTTGAATATTCTTCTATGTTAAGTCTGCTATATAAATGCATGTTGTTAAGTGGTGAATGAGAGACAATAGGAAACTCTGCTCAGTATGTGAGAATATGCTAGCACAACTTAAATTGAATAATTATAGCTAATGTTTTTTTTTTAATTTACAGTTTAGAGGGAAACATGCTGGAGGACGAAGGAGCAGAGATCATTGCCAATTCACTCAAAAGTGAAACGTGTAGAATAGAAATCGTGAGGTAAAATTCCAACTGCTCCACTTTTGTACACCACATCATTAAAATGGCATTTTTGTAAAATTAGAGTTGAACTACAAGGTTTGGTTAAAGACAGAAAAGTTTGAGAAAAGATGGAAAATTAGTTGAATTTTTTTTTTAAGAGCTAAAATTCACAGGCCAAGAGTAATGAAGTCCACCATGAGCTCTTTCCTCCAACTGTTATTTCATAACAATGCGATTAGAGATTCGTGACTTTTATACATTTTAGAAATGTGGAAATTGTATCTTACTGTGACTGAACGATCAACCTGTTAAAAAATTATGATTAATATCACTTTCTGTTGCTAACTGTTCCAGCTTTTTTGGAACATTTGGTTTATATACTGAATGCTAATAGCATAAGTGGGGGGGGGAGGCTCATTAAAGTTAATGGTGCAAAACATGGAAATTAATAAAGATGTAATAATTAAATGCTAGAATTTACAATGATTGCTATATCGATCGTGTGTGTATTTTATTGTGCTAACTTTTCCAAGCCACCTTTCCGACAGCATTCCAGTCCTAGTTCTAGTGACAAGCGGTGTAATACATATAACATAGTATGAAATTAATTATCTTTAACACATGAAAATAACAGCTCTCTGCTCAGTCTATATTGTAAGAACCTGCATTTTATTTACTGCAGTGGGTAACTCCCCCTGTGCCATGCATGCTGCTAACTAATCAGGAATATTTTCAAATCAAATTATCATTAAACCAAAATTTATAATTGAGATGACTGAGTGCTTGTATATAGATGTCACTAACTTTGAGTCCACACATTGGATACAATGTCTGAATATCCAGAATTTTCACAGGTTGAAACACAACTCCATAAGGGAGAAAGGAGCAGCCCAAATAGCTGAATCATTGAAAACAAACAGCAGTCTGAAAACACTGGGGTATGTATGAAACCTGGCAAATTACAATACTTGTCAAGTTTTCAGGAATAAAGATAATTTAGCTGCACTGCTGTTGGGATGACTGGAATGCTTTTAGTTCTCTTACTTTAACTAAATCACTTTGTTTTCACAAGATTAAGAGCAAACACTGTCGGCACTAAAGGTGCCCGCTCAATAGCTGAAGCTCTGGCGATCAACACAACATTGCGAGTTTTGGGGTATGTTTTTTTTTTACCGTGTAAATTGTTTTCTTTCTGTGCAGTATTTTGCTATATTACGGAATGTCAGGGTTGTACAATTTGCTTTGAAATCTCCATAGTGGCTCCTCACATTCATCAGCAGGAACTGGATGCTTGCTAAAGTGTTAACATTTTAACTTTTGGGCGGCACGATGGCACAGTGGTTAGCACTGCTGCCTCACGGTGCCGCGGAGCCAGGGTCGATCCCGGTTCCGGCTCACTGTCTGTATGGGGGTGAGACCCCATGTCTGCGTGGGTCTCACCCCCACAACCCAGAGATGTGCAGGGTAGGTGGATTGGCCACGCTAAATTGCTCTTTAATTGGAAGTTTTTTTAAAAAACATTTTAACTTGTGCATTTTATTATTTGAGTTTTAATAAAACTAAGATGAAAACAATAAACTTATATCACCCAGCTATAAGTAGAGACACAATCGTCCCTCACATTTGTTCACAATCAATTTATCTGTAACACCTTGCGAAGTGTGCTGTGTCATCAACATCTCTTCAACACTTTGTAATGGTTATAACATGCTGCATAGCAAATAACAACCATTGATGGAGAAATTCATAGACTTCCCATAGGCTAGGAGTCCCCACTTTACTACTCCAGTGTGACCTGGTATATTGGTGACAACTGGTATGTAGAGTGGAGGCATCCTGCCCTCCATAAAGGTGAATGTGGACCAAATTGGCCTCCTTGTCTATAGGACTATTGACAGTGGTGCTGGGGAGTGGCACTGGGCAACCCCTTCCCAAAGAGCAAGCAGGCACCAGATTACCTGCCAGACATGGAGAGACTGTTGCCAAAATAGTCTTGTACCAACCCAATGAAATGCAAATAAGATCCATTTTGGCTCACCCTGCAAACTAGTGAGATCAGTGCCACCCAAGGAAATTTGGGTGGCCCTGATATTCCTCCATCAACATTCTGACAAAATCCGAGTTTACAACCTGCATTATCATATTTTGGCTGATTTGCATGCCTGGACAGTCACATGGGTCCAATGATTCATAACTCTGTATGGGGTATGTATTCCAAGAGTTGACATTCTCATTTTGTTTTGTTTCAAAGTTTGCTGAGTTTTTGTTACAATTTATGTCAAAAAACATGCTAATCCTAAAGTGCTAGAATTGACAATTTGGTCTGATTTCAATGTAATAGAAAGTTAGGTTACAGTCTGATTGTCTTATAGTCTTTTGAAGTTGTGTTTTTTATAAGGAATTTGTTATTCCTTGCCCTCACTTTATCTCACGCGATCCCAGATTAACATCTGAACAATCTGCTCCCGATTTCCAGAAAATGATGCAACAGCAGATAGTGTTTGCTCTTGCCTTTTCCTCCCCCCTTGTGGCCTTCGGTTGACATGGCCGACATGACTCACCACATGAGAAGATGCACGTGTGTGCCTGCAATCTACAAATCAATGGCATATCATATTGGTGCTCTAAAGCTGTGCCATCATTCCTGAAAAGCCCAGTTTTTCTGTTTCTCTGCCTGTTTTCTCCCCTCCTATCTTGAAGGCACAGTTTCCTGTTGCAGAGTGGTCCCATGGGTGCACTTCTTCATGCACAAGTCTAGATAATAAGCATTAGCAGGCTTTTTAAACAGAAAGTTATTGCAAGCGCACCCGAACCTCATTCTGTCCTCATCGATATACTGCACAGCAGGAGTCACAGATCAAAATCGAGAAAGCCTGGCTCATTTTTATTTTCCCTTTTTCACCCATGGGCACAGAGCTAACTATCATACTCCATCACTCCCAAACGTTCAATCAGCTAATCTAATACAGGTTGAGGATTGAACCTGGAAGCTTAATGATCTGCACTGATTTGGCCCACACTGCTCACCATGTCAAGAATTAGAGTAATTTTGGAGCTAACTGTCCAGGTTTCAATCAGGAAGAACATTAAAATGTATATCTTTGTCCTACTTCAGTTTACAATTCAACAAGATTGGTGATGAAGGTGCAAAGTACATGGCACAAGCAATGAAAACAAATCGCAGCTTAGTTGAATTAAGGTAAGCGTCTAACCCTAAACTAAAAATAGAACATTTTCTCAATCCCACCCCTCCCATGTACAATTACTTCATGTTAGAACTTTTGCATTTATTTCACAAATGGATGTTAGTTGGCTGGTGCTCGTGTGCAAAGTTTGGCTGATTTTTGCAGTGAGCTTCAGCTACAATGGATGGTATTTAATGGAGGTGGCAAGAGTTGCACCTGCCACCTGGAGAGCTAATCAGGCACTTTGCCGTGCCCGAGGTCAAGGACTCCGGGGCAGGCATCCTGCCTGCCATGAACTGCTGGCCAATCAGAGGCCAGCAGCATCTCATTGCTCAGCAGCACCGCCAGGGAAGTGGTGGCTGCTGCTGGTACTACACTCTCACAAAGCCAATGATCACCAAGGGATCCAGCCGCAGGTGAGTGACGGTGGGGTGGAGGATCGTAAAGGATGGTGCAAAGACGGTCGGCAGCAAGGGCAAGGTGATGGCCCTCAGCAAGCCTTCTTCCCGAAGCCAGGTCCCTCGATCAAGAACCATGTGCGTTTGAAAGCGGAATCCTCCCAGAAGTCCACAAGCAATCCCGAAAGGGTTCGTTTTTCGGACTTCCCACATGACATCTCCATCCACCGCTGGATGAATACCAGCTGCTTAAGACCCTTAGGTAGGCATTAATTTGCCCACTTAATGGCCTCAGTTGGCAGGGGGGCAGATAAGCTGTCCATGAGCCTTCTTCCCATGGACTTAAACGGGGCAGAGATGGGAAGGTGGCAGGAACACCAACTGCCACCTACCCAGTTAAATGCCCCCATTCCGAAAACCAAACTCACCATGGGGGTGGAGATTAAATTCCAACCAAGCTCCTGGAGCTGGCCTTGAAATTATCCAAAGACGGGCAGGAAATTGCATAGACGCAATAGTTAAGGAAAGCTTATCTGGTAACAATTGAAGTTAAGTGGCTTCATGTGGAAAGATTTAGATTGTAAGTGGGAAATTAATCCACCAGAGCTGTCACTAGCTTCTCTTTTGTAGTAATGGGGCAGGATTCTCCATCGGCTGTTGCCGGAATCAGGAAACGCGATTGGGCGGAGAATCGGTTTTGTTGCTGAACTTGTGGCGACGTCAATGCATTCCAGAATGCACGGACAGTAAACGACGGCGTTGGCATATTATTAGCGGGCCTGACCCAGTGGGACTCCGCGATTCTCCGCCTCCACTGAGGCAAATTCACTTGTGCTTTTAAAAATTGTGAAACAGGCGCCGTAGCTGATGAGGGAGAGAGAGAAGGTAGAACACAAAGAGGCCGGTCCTGACACCGGCTGGGTGGGGGAGGGGGAGGGGGGAAGGAGTGGGGTGGGGGGGGGGGGGGGTGATGGAGGGGTGGAAGGGCCTTGGGGCCATAGTGACCGCCACGAGACCGGGGCGTCCAGGTATGGACAACCATTGCTGCAGCCTGCAATGCAGCCATCTTGCTGTGCACCCCACTGACCACCCACCTTGGCCCCTGATGCAGCAGAGATCATGGAGCATCTGGCACCGTGAGGGAATGGGGGAGGTCACCTGTTTCCGCTGGCTGTAAAGGTGATGGTCGCCCTGAACTTCTACACCAATTGGTGCGACCAGGCGTCAAGTGGGAACCTGTCCAGGATCTCACAGACCTCGGTGCACAGGTACATCGTGCCGTCAAGGAGGTCCGATATGCCCAGTCGGCACAATGAGCTGTGCATCGTGCACATCTGTGCCCGATACCCGGGCAGTGTTCACGACACCTTCATCCCGATAATTCCCGGCCTCTTCGAGGCTGGCGACTGCTGGGGGGGGTTGGCTCCTGAGTGACAAGGGTTATCCGCTGCGGTTGTGGAGGGGCTTTCCAGTATGAGGCTGGGAAGGTCGGCCGCATCATGGCAGCTGCTGGGTCCTTCACAACATCGCGCAGCTTAGGTGCGACATGCTGGAGGGGGAGGATGAATGTCAGTCCTTGTCCGGCGAGGAGAATGCAGGGGAGGACGAAGATGGGCAGGACGTGGGGCTCGAGCTGGCACGGGAGGCTGCACAACCTGTGTGCCAGAGCCGACACGCGCGGGATGCTCTGATCGCCTTCAGGTTCACCGACTGGGGGGACTGGCCAGGGACACGCACACCGCATCCCACCCCGCCCTGCCTGCATCCCACTCCATGGTACATACCTGCCACACTACGGGAGGAACCAGGGATGGCAGTAACAGCAGGTCTGGTCCATGGGATAGAGGATGCTGACAACCCGCCTGTGAGCTCTGGTGCTCCGCATCATATAACGACGTCTAAC
Organism: Scyliorhinus torazame; assembly: GCF_047496885.1. Lineage (NCBI taxonomy): Eukaryota > Metazoa > Chordata > Chondrichthyes > Carcharhiniformes > Scyliorhinidae > Scyliorhinus > Scyliorhinus torazame. Next base: position 57,384,141 of record NC_092716.1, on the reverse strand, counting down.
CTCTGCCCACGGTAGCACTTTCTACCGTCCACCAGAGTGATCCCTGCATGCAGGCACGACCAGCCGTGATTGGGCCACGCTCAGAGCACCGCTGCAATGCCCAGGTGGCGCTGGCATATGGCTGCCTGTGAGAGGCCAGCTCCATCCTGGGCCTTGGCCACCATCTTCATTGCGTGCCCCAGGCCTTGGATATGCTGATCCATGGCTGAAACTGTCACTCCCCCGGCCCCCACCGAGTGGCATGCATGAGTGGCACCTCCAGCTCCTGCACGCGGTTGGACCCTCCACCTGCACCTGCAGGTACTGGATGCTCGCCGACAACCCGTCATGTAATCTCTGGCTCTGCGACTGCATCTCTACTATCAATGGGATTGCACATTCCAGAAGTCAGACACCTTTCTGGAAGGTTCTGGAAGCGTTCTCCAAGGCGGCCTTCAGGACGCGCGACAACGCAGAATCGCCGAGCAGAAACTTATAGCCAAGTTCCGCACACATGAGTGCGGCCTCAACCGGGACCTGGGATTCATGTCGCATTACATTCATCCCCGACCATCTGGCCTGCGAAATTCTACCAACTGTCCTGGCTTGATGCAATTCACACGTCTTTAACCTGGGGTCACCCCATCTCTGGATCTGTAAAGATTTAATCACCTGCTAATGGTCGCATTCCTAGCATTGTTTGGCATCTTTGAATTTGTCTATATTTGTGTTTCTGGAACATACCTCTTCATTCACCTGAGGAAGGAGCAGCGCTCTGAAAGCTAGTGACATTGAAACAAACCTGTTGGACTTTAACCTGGTGTTGTAAGACTTCGTACTGTGCTCACCCCAGTCCAACGCCGGCATCTCCACACCTTTCTGGAAGGCAGATAATTCCTGGGTCGACCTGCCCTCCGCCCGTCCACCCCCTCAGGAGTTCTTACCTCCACCTGATGTACCGGAGCATGTGTGAAGTGCGTACCAGATAGTGTCCCGGGAGCCACCTCACTAAAATGCCCAACCAAGGTGAGTGTCTCTTGGATGGTGGAGGTTGTTGGAGACAGCTGTGACAGCAAATCAGTGTCAACATCAGATTGTAGCTCTGGGGTGTCCTGGGTTTCGGTTTCCTTGTCATTGGGCAAATGGGGGGGTTCTGGCTGTGGCTGCTGTCGGGAGCGGGGAACTTCAGAAGGGCCCGCCCCATCACCAACAGCTCCTGCAAGACACAAGACAAGACACATGATTAGACCGCGGGCAGGGGGGTAGTGGAGATGGTGTGAGGGTGGTTTGTGAGTGGTGTGGGAGTGAGGGTGGTGTGGAGATGGGTCTGAGGGTGATGGGGGGGTGGATGGTGATGGGGGGGGCGGGGTTGACCCACGTGTCAGGGGGAACCGCAATTCAGTGTAGTCTCACTTCCTCGCCCAAGGCCAAACTCCAACCCAGTGACTACCATTTCCTAGGGCCCGCCGACCACGTCCACGGCCCAATGCTTTGCCACGGTGAGGGGTCCACATCTGGTGCTCCCCCTCCAGTCTTCTCCCACTCCCAGCAGTTATGGACAGTCTTTTCCTGGGGGGGAGAAACAGAAAGTGCGAAGTGTTAGATAGCCTGATGCATGTAACCCAGGGGGTGAGTAGCTGGTAGCCTCAGTGGCCAGGGTACCCGGCCATGGAGGCAGGTATGGTGCTGACATGTGGTGCAGGGTGGGGGTTCGGCCACTCTCCAGTGGGGGGCGGTGATGGGGTTACGGGTGTGTGGCATAGGTGTTGGTACCAGGAACGCAGTGGCCCCTGGCCGCCCTGAGGAGGTCATGCAGCTTTTAACGGGGAGGCGGTGGCATAATGGTATTGTCACTGGACTAGTAATCCAGAGACCCAGAGTCTTCTGGGGTCCCAGGTTCAAATCTCGCCACTGCAAATGATGACATTTTAATTCAATAAAAATCTGGAATTATAAAAAATTCTAATGATGACCATGAAACCATTGTCGATTGTTGTAAAAACCCATCTGGTTCACTAATGACCTTTAGGGAAGGAAATCTGCCATCCTTACCTGGTCTTGCCTATATGTGACTTCAGACCCACAGCAAGGTGAACAAAGAACAAAGAAAATTACAGCACAGGAACAGGCCCTTCGGCCCTCCCAGCCTGCGCCTATCCAGATCCTTTATCTAAACCTGTCGCCTATTTTCCAAGGATCTACTTCCCTCTGTTCCCTGCCCGTTCATATATCTGTCTAGATGCATCTTGAATGATGCTATCTTGCCCGCCTCTACCACCTCCACTGGCAAAGCGTTCCAGGCACCCACCACCCTCTGCGTAAAACAACTTTCCACGCACATCTTAGAGGTTTATAAGATGATCAGGGGAATAGATAGAGTAGACAGTCAGAGACTTTTTCCCTGGGTGGAACAAACCATTACAAGGGGACATAAAATTAAGGTGAAAGGTGGAAGATATAGGAGGGATATCAGAGGTAGGTTCTTTACCCAGAGAGTAGTGGGGGCATGGAATGCACTGCCTGTGAATGTAGTTGAGTCGGAAACATTAGGGACCTTCAAGCAGCTATTGGATAGGTACATGGATTACGGTAAAATTATATAGTGTAGATTTATTTGTTCTTAAGGGCAGCACGGTAGCATTGTGGATAGCACAATTGCTTCACAGCTCCAGGGTCCCAGGTTCGATTCCGGTTTGTATCACTGTCTGCGGAGTCAGCACATCCTCCCTGTGTCTGCGTGGGTTTCCTCCGGGTGCTCCGGTTTCCTCCCACAGTCCAAAGATGTGCAGGTTAGGTGGATTGGCCATGATAAATTGCCCTTAGTGTCCAAAATTGCCCTTGGTGTTGGGTGGAGGTGTTGGGTTTGGGTAGGGTGCTCTTTCCAAGAGCCGGTGCAGACTCAAAGGGCCGAATGGCCTCCTTCTGCACTGTAAATTCAATGATAATCTATGATTAATCTAGGACAAAGGTTCGGCACAACATCGTGGGCCGAAGGGCCTGTTCTGTGCTGTATTTTCTATGTTCTATCTCCCTTAAACTTTCCCCCTCTCACCTTGAAATTGTGACCCCCTTGTAATTGACACCCCCACTCTTGGAAAAAGCTTGTTCCTATCCACCATGTCCATACCTCTCATAATTTTGTAGACCTCAATTAGGTCCACCCTCAACCTCTGTCTTTCCAACGAAAACAATCCTAATCTACTCAACCTTTCTTCATAGCTAGCACCCTCCATACCAGGCAACATCCTGGTGAACCTCCTCTGCACCCTCTCTAAAGGAACCACATCCTTCTGGTAATGTGGCGACCAGAACTGCACACAGTATTCCAAATGTGGCCTAACCAAAGTCCTATACAACTGTAACATGACCTGCCGACTCTTGTACTCAATACCCCGTCCGATGAAGGCAAGCATGCTGTATGCCTTCTTGACCACTCTATCGACCTGCGTTGCCACCTTCAGGCTACAATGGACCTGAACTCCCAAATCTCTCTGGACATCAATTTTCCCCAGGACTCTTCCATTGACCGTATAGTCCGCTCTTGAATTAGATCTTCCAAAATGCATCACCTCGCATTTGCCTGGATTGAACATTTCTCTGCCCAACTCTCTAATCTATCTATATTTTGCTGTATTCTCTGACAGTCCTCCTCGCTATCTGCAACTCCACCAATCTTAGTATCATCTGCAAACTTGTTAATCAGACCACCTACACCTTCGTCCAGATCATTTATGTATATCACAAACAACAGTGGTCCGAGCACGGATCCCTGTGGAACACCACTAGTCATCTTTCTCCATTTTGAGACACTCCCTTCCACCACTACTCTCTGTCTCCTGTTGCCCAGCCAGTTCTTTATCCATCTAGCTAGTACATCCTGAACCCCATACGACTTTTCCATCAACCTGCCATGGGAAATTTTATCAAACGCCTTACTGAAGTCCATGTATATGACATCTACAGCCCTTCCCTCATCAATTAACTTTGTCACTTCCTCAAAGAATTCTATTAGGTTTGTAAGACATGACCTTCCCTGCACAAAACCATGCTGCCTATCACTGATAAGTCTATTTTCTTCCAAATGTGAATAGATCCTATCCCTCAGTATCTTCTCCAACAGTTTGCCTACCACTGACGTCAAGCTCACAGGTCTATAATTCCCTGGATTATCCCTGCTACCGTTCTTAAACAAAGGGACAACATTAGCAATTCTCCAGTCCTCCGGGACCTCACCCGTGCTCAAGGATGCTGCAAAGATATTTGTTAAGGCCCCAGCTATTTCGTCCCTCGCTTCCCTCAGTAACCTGGGATAGATCCCATTCAGACCTGGGGACTTGTTCACCTTAATGCCTTTTAGAATACCCAAAACTTCCTCCTTCCTTATGCCGTCTTGACCTAAAGTATTTAAACATCCATCCTTAGCCTCAACGTCCGTCATGTCCCTCTCCTTGGTGAATACCGATGCAAAGTACTCATTAAGAATCTCACCCATTTCCTCTGACTCCATGCATAAATTCCCTCTTTTGTCTTTGAGTGGCCCAATCCTTTCTCTAGTTACCTTCTTGCTCCTTATATACGAATAAAAGGCTTTGGGATTTTCCTTAACCCTGTTAGCCAATGATATTTCATGACCCCTTTTAGCCCTCTTTATTGTGCGTTTGAGATGTGTCCTACTTTCCCCGATATTCCTCCAAAGCTTCATCAGTTTTAAGTCGCCAAGATCTTATGTATGCTTCCTTTTTCATCTTAGCTAGTCTCACAATTCCACCCGTCACTATGGTTCCCTAATCTTGCCATTTCTATCCCTCATTTTCATAGGGACATGTCTGTCCTGCACTCTAATCAACCTTTCCTTAAAAGACTCCCACATTTCAAATGTGGATTTACCCTTAAACAGCTGCTCCCAATCCACATTCACTAGCTCCTGCCGAATTTTGTTATACTTGGCCTTTCCCCAATTTAGCACTCTTCCTTTTGAACCACTCTCGGCTTTGTCCATGAGTATTCTAAAACTTACGGAATTGTGATCGCTATTCCCAAAGTAATCACCGACTGAAACTTCAACCACCTGGCCGGGGTCATTCCCCAATACCAGGTCCAGTATGGCCCCTTCCCGAGTTGGACTATTTACATACTGCTCTAAAAAACTCTCCTGGATGCTCCTTACAAATTCTGCTCCATCCACGCCTCCAACACTACGTGAGTTCCATTCAATGTTGGGGAAGTTAAAATCTCCCATCACGACCACCCTATTGCTCCTACATTTTTCTATAATATGTCAACATATTTGTACCTCTACTTCACGCTCGCTTTTGGGAGGCCTGTAGTAAAGTCCCAACAATGTAACTGCACCCTTCCTATTTCTTAGCTCTACCCATATTGCCTCAGTGCTCGAATCCTCCATCGTGCCCTCCTTACTCACAGCTGTGATATCATCTCTGACCAGTAATGCAACTCCTCCACCCCTTTTACCTCCCTCTCTATCCCTCCTGAAGCATCTATACCCTGGGATATTTAGTTGCCAGTCTTGCCCTTCCCTCAACCAAGTCTCAGTAATACCAATAACATCATATTCCCAGGTACTAATCCAAGCCCTAAATTCATCTGCCTTACCTGCTGCACTTCTCGCATTAAAACAAATGCACCTCAGACCACCTGTCCCTTTGCGTTCATCATCTCTTCCCTGTCTACTCTAGTCACATTGAGTTTATTATCTAGTACCTTACTGGCTTTAGTTGCTGCCTCTTTACTGACCTCTAACTTCCTAATTTGGTTCCCATCCACCTGCCACATTAGTTTAAAACCTCCCCAACAGTGTTAGCAAAAGCACCTCCTAGGACATTGGTTCCAGTCCTGCCCAGGTGTAGACCATCCGATTTGTAATGGTCCCACCGCCCCCAGAACCGGTTCCAATGTCCCGAATATCTGAACCCCTCCCTCCTGCACCATCTCTCAAGCCATGTATTCATTCTGACTATTTTTGAATTTCTACTCTGACTGTCTCGTGGCACTGGTAGCAATCCTGAGATTACTACCTTTGAGGTCCTACTTTTTAACTTATCTCCTAACTCACTAAATTCTGATTGTAGGACCTCATCCCGTTTTTTTTACCGATATCGTTGGTGCCTATATGCACCACGACAACTGGCTGTTCACCCTCCCCCTTCAGTATGTCCTGCAGCCGATCTGAGACATCCCTGACCCATGGACCCGGGAGGCAACATACCATTCGGGAGTCTCGTTTTTGACCACAGAAACACCTGTCTACTCCCCTTACGATTGAATCCTCTATGACTATAGTCTTGCCAGTCTTTTTCCCACCCTTCTGTGCCACAGAGCCAGCCATGGTGCCATGAGCCTGGCTACTACTGCCTTTCCCTGGTGAGTCATCTCCCCCGAACAGTATCCAAAACGGTATACCTGTTTTGGAGGGAAATGACTGCAGGGGACACCTGCACTGCCTTCCTGCTCTTTCTCTGCATTTTGGTCACCCATTCCCTGTCTCCCTCACCAATCCTAATCTGCGGTGTGACCAACTCACTGAACGTGCTGTCCACGACTTCCTCAGCATCGCGGATGCTCCAAAGTGAGTCCACCCGCAGCTCCAGAGCCGCCATGCGGTCTAACAGGAGCTGCAGCTGGACACACTTCCCGCATATGAAGAAGTCAGGGGCATCGGCCGCGTCCCTGAACTCCCACATTGAGCACGAGGAGCATAACACGGGTCTGGGATCTCCTGCCATTTTTACACTTTACCTTAACTGATTACAAATATAATATCAAATAATGAATAAGTGAAAGGAATAAAGATTTTACTTACCAATCACAATACTTACCAACACACGAAGAGTTAAATTTCTCCCAGCCACTGCTAATTGGAGCTCTTTCCTTACCAGCCAATCAGGTCACTGCTTTGCTGTGATGTCACTCTTCAAGGTAAGTTTTTAAAGTTTTTAAAAAGGTAAACTTACCTTCCCGACAGACCCCTGGCCACTGCCCTCACCGAAAATCTGAATGCCGCTTCTCCTGCAAGATAAGTTTTTGAAGAGGTACACTTACCTTCCCGACAGATCCCTGCTCCCACCGAAAATATGAAGGCCGCTTCTCCTGCAGCTGTGTCCCCGCCGCTCTCCTCACGCTCTTTCACTGTGTCCCCGCCGCTCTCCTCGCGCTCTTTCACTGTGTCCCCGCGCTCTCCTCGCGCTCTTTCAAAGTGTCCCCGCTGCTTTCCTCGCGCTCTTTCACTGTGTCCCCACCGCTCTCCCCCGCGCTCTTTCACTGTGTCCCCACCGCTCTCCTCGTGCTCTTTTATTCTGTGTCTCCACCGCTCCCCTCGTGCTCTTTCACTGTGCCTCCGCCGCTCTCCTCGCACTCTTTTATCCTGTGTCTCCGCCGCTCTCCTCGCGCTCTTTCACTGTGTCCCCACCGCTCTCCTCGTGCTCTTTTATCCTGTGTCACCGCCGCTCTCCTCGCGCTCTTTCACTGTGCCTCCGCCGCTCTCCTCGCACTCTTTTACTGTGCCCCCTCGCTCTCCTCAAGAGCAATTATGAATGGACAATAAATGCTGGCACAGAATGCGACACCCACGTCCCATTAACGAATTTTTAAAAAATGCCGGTCCAGATGGTATTACTGGTGGTGCTTACTGCCTCTGCCACCTGCGCCCACTCCCGAATGGGGAGTGTGGGGAGTGTAATGTATATATGCGGCTGCAGCTTGTCATGCGTGTCAATTGCGAATCCAGCACTATTTTCCATTGGAATTGATTGTGTTCCGTGTAGCGCCGTTGCTAGCCCCTTAACAGTCGTTGAATCGGTCCAGGTGCGGCGCCAGTTTTGCTGTCATGGAAGTCCACAAAGCCTGCCTCAGCGTCAACACTTAGTCTCAGCTATGGAGAATCTCGCCCATGATCTTTACAGTCAATATCCAGCATTCAGCTGATGATTCCACTCTTCTATTCATCATTTGCCTTCAGATTACATGTCCTCTGGTCTCTTTTTATCAACCTTCTTAGCATTACTATCTCCTCTGATTTTAAATGGAACCCGCACACCTCTAAAGGTGCCCCCACATGTTTTTAGTTCCACATTCACGCTAAATATTTGTTTTCCTCTCAAAAATCTTTCACTCTCTTTAAACCACTTGAACACTATTGCCATATTTGGAGATGCTTTTACTCTCATTTCATATCATCTGATAGGTGATACAACTATCTCAAAGCTCTATTCTATCTCTTCCTATTGTAACTTATTTTGTTTCTTTATGTTTGATCAATACTGTTATGTACAGTGTTTCTCTGGCCATTGCTTCCTTGTTCCTCCTTACCAGCAGATTTGTTATTCTTTACACTCTCCCCTACGTAGGACATCTTCATGACCATCTCCAAAAGAGATAATTTAACCATCTAACCACATTCAATGGCATTACTATCACTGAATCCCCCACTATCAACATCCTGGGGGTTACCATTGAGCAGGAATTGAACTGGACGATCCATATAAATATTGACTCCCCAAAGCGTGTCTACCATCTACAAGGAAAAGTCAGGAATGTGATTAAATACTTTACATTTTCCTGGATGAGTGCATCTCCAACAACACTTGAGAAGTTCAACACTGCCCAGGATAAAGCAGACCACTTGATTGACACCACATCAACCACCTTAAACATTCACTCTCTCCACCACCAACACATGGTGGCAGCAGTGTGTGTTATCTACAAGATGCATTGCAGCAACTCACCAAGGCTCCTTCGACAGCATCTCCCCGAACCCGCAACCTCTGCCACCAGAAGGACAATGGCAGCACATTCATGGGAACAACCACCACCTAGAAGTCCCCCTCCAAGCCTCACACCATCCTGACTTGGGAATATATCGCCATTCCTTCACTGCTGATGGGTCAAAATCCTGGCACTCCCTCCCTAACAACACAACGGGTGTAGTTACACCACATGGACTGCAGCAGTTTAAGAAAGAACTTCAGTGCCACCTTCTCAAGGGCAATTAGGGATGGGCAATAAATGCTGGCCCAGCCAGCGACAGCCACACCCTGAGAAACAATAATAAAAACACTGTTAGGATCAAGGTGCACTGCCAAGCTAACTCACTTTTATAGGACCTTAAACTGTGCAAATCTTTACCAACCATCAGTCTTTCCTTCCTCTTTCTACCTTCTGCTTTTTAAAATTCATCTTTAGCATTAACTAATATTACTTTCTGATTTACCTCAACAGTCCTTTTACTCATTTTAACCTGGAAGTGGTGCGCACAATGGACTTAAACTTTCAAATTGATTTCTCAATTTAGTTATTTATTTTTAATGTAATCTAATTTGAAAGGCAAATTTTATGTCATATGGCCCCTGCACTTGCTCAGTCCCACAACTATGTTGTTTGGCAACCTGCTCAGTGACGAATATAATCATGTCTGTATTGATTATTCTGTTTAAAATTCAACTTAAATATTTATTTTCAACGTGTTTTAACATTGTTTACCTTGTGGTGTCCTGTGTGAAGAGGTTTAATTAAATAAGAGAGTTATTTACTAACTTAGGAAAAGGTGGCATGTTTCAAGTTTTATTAATTAATCTTGCCTAACATTTTCATTTGCATTTTTGTATCATTTTCAATTAAACAATGGAAGTAATTGTTCGTTGTGCACTATTAAGAAAATGGCTCCATTAAAACAAAAGTGTTGCATTGTTTTGTGCTCAATATATATTCTGTGATTCAGAATCTTCATATTTAAGGGAATTCTTTGTCAACGTGACTTCTGTTGTGTCTATCACTGTGTAATAAAATGAACAATACTTGTTTGTAGGCTTGGAGACAATGATATCACTGAAAAGGGGAGTGGTTACTTCAGAAGTGCTTTAGAAATGAATGACACACTGGAAGAGCTGTGGTAAGAATTTTGTTTTATTTGTTCCTGTATTAAAAATGTTGTTCATTTAGAATTTGTTGGCAGATTACCATCAGACATAGAAGGCTGGCTTTTTGTTGGAAATTTGCATCATTAAGCCACATATCCAAAGTTGGTGATGAAAGAGAGATAGGCAGTGTTACAAGCAACATAAATGGAAGCACTGTGGCTGTACCTACACCTCAGGGACTGCAGCGGATCAAGATGGCAGCTACTTTCTCAAGGGCAACTAGGAATGGACAATAAATGCTGGTCTCGCCAGTGATGCCCACATCTCATAAATAAACTTTTAAAAATAATAAGTAAAATTAGAAATAAATATTGATTGATTATGTGAAGGTACTTTGGACCTAAACCAGATAGAACAGAGTACTTTCTAAATAGTGAAAAGCTAGAAACAGCTGTCCAAAGAGCGGGGTTGCAGGTACACAGAATGTTAAAATGTCATGAACAGATTCAGAAATAATTTAAGAGACAAATGGAATGTTGGTCTTTATACCCAGAGGAGTAGAATGCAACAGGGTAGAGGTCATGTTTCTGCTGTATAAAATCCTGGTTAGACCACACCTGGAGCATTGTGAGCAGTTCTGAGTACCCACACTCAGAAGGGGTTACAGTGTTGGTGTTGGAGGGAGTGCAGTGTAGGTTCACCAGAATGATACTTGGACTGCAAGGATTAAATTGTGAGGAAAGATTGCATAAACTAGTGTTGCATTCTCTCAAATTTAGAAAGTTGAAAGGTGATTTGATTGAAGTTTTCAAGATATTAAGGGGAACAGAGGGTGGCATGTGACGCAGTGGTTAGCACTGGGACTGCGGCGCTGAGGACACGGGTTCGAATCCCGGCCCTGGGTCACTGTCCATGTGGAGTTTGCACATTCTCCCCATGTCTGCGTGGGTTTCATCCCCACAACCCAAAGATGTGCTGGTTAGGTGGATTGGCCATGCTAAATTGCCCCTTAATTGAAAAAGAAAAATAATTGGCTACTCTAACAATTTTTTTTAAAGATATTAAGAGGAAGATGCTGGAGATCTGAACTAAAACCCAAGTTAATGCATCGTTCCAAAGAAGAGTCATACTCAAAATCTTGGGCGCGATCTATCGACCGTGTCCCACTGGAATCGGAATGGGACGCATCTGGTAGATCCCAGGAGAGGCCTCTCCCAGGATTCCTGACGGTCGTTATGCCTCGCGAGATCTAATGAGATTTCATGAGATGCCCACAACGGGCAGGACCCAGACTCACGTAGCTAAAAGAGCTATGTTGCCGCGGGATCGACCAGCCACCCAGCATCTATCGGCCTCAGCGAGGAGACCCCAGCCAGGTGCCGTTTAGCACTGGTTCCCACAAATGGGGGCCAGGCGGAACAGCACCTGAAAGGGTCTCCCAGGTGATAGTGGTTGGCCTCTGACCATGCTAACACCCTGGCACTGCTGGTGCCACCGAGGCACCTTGGAAGTGCCAGCCTGACACCTTAGCAATGTCACCTTGGACACCCCACCAACCCCCTCCACCCCCAACTCCCAACACTCCCCTTGACCCAACTTGACTAGCCTCCAACCTGAATACATCTTCCAACCTGACTTAGAAACGAGGAACTTGAGCTGGCCATTCAGCCCTTTGAGCCTGTTCTGTCATTCAACATGATCATGGCTGATCCTCTATCTCAATGCCATATTCCCGCTTTCTCCCCACACTCCTTGATGCCATTAAAATCTAAAATAATTATCTATCTCTTTTTTGAATACAGTCAGTGACTTGGCCTCCACAGCCTTCTGCGTTGGAGAATTCCACATGTTCACTACCCTTTGAGTGAAGACATTCATCTCAGTCCTAAATGGTCTACCCCATATCCTGTAGCAGTGACCCTGGTTCTAGATTCCCCAACCAGGGAAAACATCCTCCCTGCATCTAGTCTGCACAGTGCTGTTAGAATTTTATACTCTCCAATCAAACCTCCATTCATCCTTCAGACTCGAGTGAACACCGGCCCAGTCAAAATAATCCCTCCTCATTGGACAGTCTCGCCAACCCCAGTATCAGCCTAGTGAACTCCGCTGCACTCCCTCTATGGCAAGTATATCCTTTCTGAGGAACATAGAACATACAGTGCAGAAGGAGGCCATTCGGCCCATCGAGTCTGCACCGACCCACTTAAGCCCTCACTTCCACCCTATCCCCGTAACCCAATAACACCTCAGCAGATGTTAAAGAAGGCTAAATGAAAACACAAAGAAGGCTAAGTGAAAACGCGGTGATCTGTCACTGGATTGCCCTTCATCTTTCAGGCAGGGGCGACTGATGGTGGTCTCTGATGGGAGTCTCTGAAGTGGATGGTGTTGCTGGAGAATATCGGGAAGGATTGAACGAGAGTGAGCCTACCAATGGATTGACCGCCAGGCCAAAGTCGAGCTGCAGCATCATGGTGCAAGAGGCTGAGAACAAGGAAAAGGGTCAGAAAATAATAAGCAACAACAGCAACAGGACACCAGCGAAGAAACAAAAGTGTAACCAAAAAGGGTCAAATGTATCCAGTAAGAATTAAAAGGATGTAACTGGCACTAGCAATGACAGTGCGGACCTTGCATTCATCGACAACTCGAGTGAAGAGCCCAAATAAGTCTCAATCGTTTGGCAGGACTCCTTCAAGGGCTTCTCTGAACAGTAAAGATGGGGATAAGCATAAAGAGAAAGACAAAGCGACGGTTCATCACCCAGGGCCCAAATGGAGTTTCCAGCTCACTGACCTGATGAACCTGATGAGCGCTGAACAGCCCCCCAATTCCTACAAGTCCTAATGCAGGAGATGGGAAAATATGACATGTCTTTGAAATCTGACGTAGCACCCATTGGAGGAAATGGTTTTAAAAAAGAGTGAAGCTACACCTGTAGCTCCCAGGCACACCCACTGCACATTCCACACCCAGGCACATTCCACACCCAGAAAGTGGAATGAATCCTACTGCCTCTTGGCCAGCCCAGAGGATGTGGAAGCAGAGTGCAGGTGATGAGACGCCCCTCCAACCTTTAGTATTCCTTTCCACTGCAGCTGTTGCCTTGACACAAGTGCATAACCCTAAAGCACTCAGTGTGATTAGACTTGTTAATTGCCAGTGGGATTCAAGTAAATGTTTCCTCCTGGTTACCCTCCAATTCTATTAGCACCTCAAGGACAGAGTTGAATGTAATTTGAAGATGCACCATGGTTCACCGATAACAACTGTCCGTTCCATGACGTGAGATGTACAAAATTGTGATGCGCCTTGAAAGGGTGGATGGGAAGGAACTCTTTCTTTAGAACATTGAACATACAGTACAGAAGGAGGCCATTCGGCCCATCGAGTCTGCACCGACCCACTTAAGCCCTCACTTTCACCCCATCCCTATAACCCAATAACCCCCCTAACCTTTTTGGTCACTAAGGGCAATTTATCTGGCCAAACCACCTAATCTGCACGTCTTTGGGCTGTGGGAGGAAACCAGAGCACCAGGAGGAAACCCGCGCATACACAGGGAGAACGTGCAGACCGCACAGACAGTGACCCAGCGGGGATATCGAACCTGGGACCCTGGCACTGTGAAGCAACTTGTGCTACCGTGCTGCCCTGAGCAGAGAGATCAGCGACCATGAGGCATAGGGTTAAAGTGATCAGTAGAAAGATTAGAGGGGAGATGAGGAAAGGTTTTTTCACCCAAAGGGTTTTGGGGGTCTGGAACCCATTGTCAGAAAGGATAGTGGAGAGAGAAAAACCCAACTCATTTAAAAGGTGTCAGGATATGCGCCTCAAATGCTCTGTCCTTCAGGGCGATGGACAAAATGCTGGAAACTGGGATTAAGTGGGTAGCTGTTTTTTGGGACCGAGTGGCCTCATTCTGTGCCAATAACTTTCGATGACTAACCAGAAGATGCATTTATTCTTTGGTATACAGTAGTTAAAACAGCATAGTAATTAAACTGACATATTTTATAAGTATCCCTGGACATTGCTTGCAACAAGTCAGAGGAAATTGTTTATCTTTCAGTTGTGACTGCTGTAATGGTCCGAAAGATGTTACAATCCCCACCTCTAAAGGAAATTGTTTTTAAAAATGCATGCTTTTGTTATATTAGAGTGGAGTCTACTGTACTTCAGGTGGAGGGAAAATTGAGTGTGCTCCATGACATATGTGAGATTTCTCCCTTGACGTTCCTTTCTATTTTGCATCCAAACGGCCTTTATACCCAATTAGTACAAAATTGGTCTTTTAAAAATAGGTTGCATCACACCTCCCAGTGGATGAGGAAAGAACTGCAAGCAAAGACAGCTTTTACAAAATGGTCCTGCACTTCAACATTCTGCCATCTGACTGTCTTATTAACTCAAGGAATTTAACGTATATCTTTTGTTCTAGAAATCATTAATGTTTTTTTCTTTTAGGATTCTGGTGAACAACATATCAAATGATGGAAAGGAAAGATTGAAAAATGGCAATCACAAAAACCCAAATCTTCGACTGAATTAATTTCAAACATTGAAATGCCGAGGTATGTATCTTGCACGAATGTACTGATCAGGATAGAAATTTCTGCTGAGAGTTTATGTTGCAAATTCAATAACAGTCTGGTAGCTGAGTGAAGCCCAGCTAATAGACATAATTGTCTTTTTTTTATTTGCATTTGTTTTATTGTCACGTGGATGGAGGTACAGTGAAAAATATTGTTCTGCGTACAGCTCAGACAGATCGTTCCAAACATGAAAAAACATACGGCATACGATAAATACACAATGTAAATACATAGACATAGGCATCGGGCGAGCATACGGAGTGTAGTGCTACTCAGTAGAGAAGATGTGTGGAGAGATCAGATCAGTCCATAAGAGGGTCATTCAGGAGACTGGTAACAGCGGGAGAGAATCTGTTTTTGAACCCGTTAGTGCGTGTTCTCAAACTTTTGCAACTCCTGCCCGATGGAAGAGGTTGGAAGAGAAAATAGGTGGGAGGGGTCTTTGATTATGCTGCCCACTTTCCCAAGGCTGTGGGAGGTGGAGACAGAGTCAGGAGGGTAGTGGGTGCCTGGAACTCGCTGCCGGAGGAAGTGGTGGAAGCAGGGAACATAGAAAAATACAGCACAGAACAGGCCCTTCGGCCCACGATGTTGTGCCGAACCTTTGTCCTAGATTAATCATAGATTATCTTTGAATTTACAGTGCAGAAGGAGGCCCATTGAGTCTGCACTGGCTCTTGGAAAGAGCACCCTACCCAAAGTCAACACCTCCACTCAACACTAAGGGCAATTTTGGACACTAAGGGCAATTTATCATGGCCAACCCACCTAACCTACACATCTTTGGACTGTGGGAGGAAACCGGAGCACCCGGAGGAATCCCACACAGACACGGGGAGGATGTGCAGACTCCGCACAGACAGTGACCCAAGCCGGAATCGAACCTGGGACCCTGGAGCTGTGAAGCAATTGTGCTATCCACAATGCTACCGTGCTGCCCTTAAGAACAAATAAATCTACACTATATCATTTTACCGTAATCCATGTACCGATCCAATAGCTGCTCGAAGGTCCCTAATGTTTCCGACTCAACTACTTCCACAGGCAGTGCATTCCATGCCCCCGCTACTCTCTGGGTAAAGAACCTACCTCTGATATCCCTCCTATATCTTCCACCTTTCACCTTAAATTTATGTCCCCTTGTAATGGTTGGTTCCACCCGGGGAAAAAGTCTCTGACTGTCTACTCTATCTATTCCCCTGATCATCTTATAAACCTCTATCAAGTCGCCCCTCATCCTTCTCCGTTCTAATGAGAAAAGGCTTAGCACCCTCAACCTTTCCTCGTAAGACCTACTCTCCATTTCAGGCAACATCCTGGTAAATCTCCTTTGCACCTTTTCCTAAGCTTCCACATTCTTCCTAAAATGAGGCGACCAGAAATGTACACAGTACTCCAAATGTGGCCTTACCAAAGTTTTGTACAGCTGCATCATCACCTCACGGCTCTTAAATTCAATCCCTCTGTTAATGAACGCTAGCACACCATAGGCCTTCTTTCCAGCTCTATCCACTTGAGTGGCAACTTTCAAAGATGTATGAACATAGACCCCAAGATCTCTCTGCTCCTCCACATTGCCAAGAACTCTACCGTTAACCCTGTATTCCGCATTCATATTTGTCCTTCCAAAATGGACAACCTCACACTTTTCAGGGTTAAACTCCATCTGCCACTTCTCAGCCCAGCTCTGCATCCTATCTATGTCTCTTTGAGCCGACAACAGCCCTCCTCACTATCCACAACTCCACCAATCTTCGTATCGTCTGCAAATTTACTGACCCACCCTTCAACTCCCTCATCCAAGTCATTAATGAAAATCACAAATAGCAGAGGACCCAGAACTGATCCCTGCGGTACGCCACTGGTAACTGGGATCCAGGCTGAATATTTGCCATCCACCGCCACTCTCTGACTTCTATCGGTTAGCCAGTTCGTTATCCAACTGGCCAAATTTCACACTATCCCATGCCTCCTTACTTTCTGCAGAAGCCTACCATGGGGAACCTTATCAAATGCCTTACTAAAATCCATGTACACTACATCCACTGCTTTACCTTCATCCACATGCTTGGTCACCTCCTCAAAGAATTCAACAAGACTTGTAAGGCAAGACCTACCCCTCACAAATCCGTGCTGACTATCCCTAATCAAGCAGTGTCTTTCCAGATGCTCAGAAATCCTATCCTTCAGTACCCTTTCCATGACTTTGCCTACCACCGAAGTAAGACTAACTAGCTTGTAATTCCCAGGGTTATCCCTAGTCCCTTTTTTGAACAAAGAAATGTACAGCACAGGAACAGGCCCTTCGGCCCTCCAAGCCCGTGCCGACCATGCTGCCCGACTAAACTACAATCTTCTACACTTCCTGGGTCCGTATCCCTCTATTCCCATCCTATTCATGTATTTGTCAAGATGCCCCTTAAACATCACTAACTTCACTAGGTTGAATGTCTTGTTAAGAGGAAAAAGGAGACTTATGTAAGGCTGAGGAAACAAGGTTCAGACATTTGTTCAATGGATGGGAGGCAGTTTCGCGCGATGAACTGGGGTGTTCGTGTCAGGACTCTGGAAGTGACATGAAGGAGAATTTTATCATAAGCTTAATGCCTAGAGCACGTTACAGCATAAATGTTCATACAGTCAAACATTTTAAAGAATGATGTGCATAGTTTTCTACTCCTTTGTCTGTGTTCAGCCAGAGTAGGATGTAGCCCTTCTCATGTCTTTTCAAGAGGGATTTCTGCCATATAGTGATGTGCTCGCAAGGCTGGCCAGGAATCTCTCCAGCTCTTAACGCCTGCCATGGGGGTATTGGGAGGATTAGAAGATAAATTGCCCACTAGCTTGGCCGCATTGTGAATGTTTGTTTCATAACGAACACGTCCTCAAGCGGGACTTAAATCCAGAGCTTCTGGCTCAGAGCAGGAGCATGTCCCTCTGAACCAGCAAATCACCTTATTGTACAGTTTCATTTAGGATTTATTCTGATTTCAAACTGTGCCACATGACAAGAAGACTATTTATACTACAGTTACAATTGCATGAGATAAGGAATGGTCACCACAACTTTTGGTGAGGTTTTGTAGTATTAAAGCAAAACAGGTGCTACTTAAAAATGGAACACCTCCCTTTTATAACAACCACGACCAAACCAGATCAGATTCAACGCAATTGAGTTTTGCGTAAAACTCACTTAGACTCTGCATCTATAATGTATTTAGTCTGAATGTCTGAATTACGAAGACTATCTTGACAGCAATTGTCCATTTCTCACACCAAACATCCTTCTACTGCCCGCACCCCTGTGACCCACCCCACTCCCACCCGAATGAGCCTGGTTGCTTGAAGGGAAATTCCATAATCCTGTGGTTTCCAAGCAAGGAAGCCGAGGTTGAAGAGAATGCAGGTCAGAGATAGAGCTACACTAACCAGCCTCTTTTTGGGTGGGGGGAATCACAGAAACAACCCCAAAACACCGAATTAGGAGCGTTGGTCCGCTGTGTGACCACCGCTACCAGAAAATGGATTGAGATGAGGATGCTGAAAAGTGGACAACATTGTGCCTGTTTTCTGGGTGACAGTGAGTATTGGGGAACAACTATCCAGCTGCAGTCCCTCAAGCCCAGACTTTCCTGTAAATGCACCAACAACTTACAAGAGTCATGGGCATTCAACAGGCATTTGGCATCTTAAATATACAAAATAGGGGTCTGAGTGCTGGGGTGGGATTCTCCAATAATGGGGCTATGTGCCCACGCCGGTGTCCAAAGCGGCGCCAACCACTCTGGCATCAATGGTCCCTGATAATGGGGGATGCTCCCCTTCCTAGGGGGCTAGGTCGGCGCCAGAGTGGTCCCCGCAGCGCCAGTCGGCGCGGAACGGCTCACGCGAGTTGGCGCATGCGCGGAACGGCCGGCGTGACTCCGCGCATGCGCGGAATGGCCAGTGTATTTCCGCGCATGCGCCAGGATTCCTTTCTCCGCGCCGGCCCCCAGGCAATATGACAGAGCCCTACAGGGGCCTGGCGCAGAGTAAAATAGGCCCCCACGGAAACAGCCCGCCCGCCGATCTGTAGGCCCCCATCGCAGGCCAGTCCACCATGGGGGCCCCCCCCAGGGTCAGATCCCCCCGCCCCCCCCCCCCTCCCCCACCCCCCTCCTGGATGGCCCCCGCAGACTCACCATCCAGGTCCCGCCATGTGGGACCTGAATAACCCACGCGGGCGGGACTCGGCCAAACTCGTCGGCCCTTCGGGGCCCGGAGAATCGGCGGGGCCAGCGCGGTGTGAATCCCGCGTGCGCCCGAGAATCATCGCCGGAGAATGGGGAAGCCGGCAGCAGGGCGGGTTTCTTGCGTCCCCCCGGGGATTCTCCGGGTCGGAGAATCCCGGCCCTGGTTTCAGGACCCTGATGCAAATCGGTCTTCAGCTGCACACCGTCTGCACATCCAGTTGTTCCAGGCCTTCAGTGGCTGAATTAGGGTGGCTTAATGGATTGGAGGCTGTACACAAATAAAGGGAGCATCTTTTTTTTTTTAAGATTGCATTTTCTGTGGCGCTAGGAGAAGTAGACGTCATCTTGATTGCAGAGAAACTCATTAGGCGTCTTTAGGTTAGGACTCATTCCCCCCCTCCTCCAAACCACCCACACCTTACATATCAGCTCCCCCACCTCCAGGGCCAGTGGGGAGGTTGGATGCTGAGTTGACTAAAACTCCTAACCATCCAGCCTGTAAGCTGCATGAACCTCCATCGACAGCTAACTGGTTTCATGCAGCTGAGCCCCAAGGGTCAGTTTTGGTTGACACTTGGGCTGAGTGAAATTTCTCTGTCTATTTCAGTTGGGATGCGATGCTATTTAAATTCCCTCCCTTGGACCCCCACAGCCAGCAGAGAGCAAAAACACTTGGGTGAATGGTGTTTCAACTTATTCTGAAATGGCTGTATGCTAGCTGCATGTCCCAGGACTAGAGGCACAAATTGAGAAATACAACTGTGTTTCTATGTATGGCAAAGCATTAAATGTACAATCTGCATTTTTGTAAATGCAACTTAAAGTTTAAAAGGATGATCATTCTAACTGCTGCAGGAATGTATGCAGGACTTCTCCTGTATTGGTTCTACTTGAGTCACTCCTGGTGGGTGAACAAGAAGAACGTTGTTATTCTCTCTAGTATTGACGGGCAGTGTTTATTGTTGTTGAGCATTGATAATTCTTCTAAAATAGAAACAGAAAGTGCTGGAAGAAGAATCACATTGGACTTGAAATTAACTCTTTCTCTCTCCACAGATGTTGCCAGTTGTGCCCAGTATTTCCAACGTTTGTTTTTCTTTCAGATTTCCAGCATTCACGGGATTCTGCTTTTTCGTGATATTTGTTCCCTCCATTCCTGAAACTTTTAATCTGTAGATGCAATTCATGTTTAGGAGCTATAGGGTAAGAAGAATGTATTTCATTGGAGCCAAATATAATCTGTCACAGCATTCAGCGTTTTTTTGAATTAAACAGGCCTAAATGTGGACAACTACTAGAGTGCTCCAAGACCAGCAAGTTCACAGCCACGGGGAATGTGTCTGACTGTCTCCGCTGGAAGCCAGAAGAGGCAACATTGGCAAACAGAAGAACTTATTTGACACAGAACAAGGTGCATAAGAAAATCTAGCCGCCTAAGAAAAAATACAGACTGAAACAGGGATTTATAAAAGCAACCTATTTATGTTGCTGCATTGCCTCCGTTTTTTGGTGCAACCTTAAAGTAAACCTGTGGAGGTAATTGTGGTTTTCACCGAGCACAGGCAGTATCCTTCAGATGAAGTATCAAGAGCTGGAGGTTCAGTGTTTTATTCATTACTGACACGCATGATTTTTGTGTCTTAACATTTGTTCTCAGGATGTGACAAGCCCATCCTTGAGCCCACTTCAGAGGACGGTTAAGGGTGGGATTCCCGTCCCCCAGCCACATGTTTAACAGCTTGCGGCATTATTCTCTCTTCTCGCCACTTCTCAATGGAAGCCATCCCACACCCGGAAACCGCAGGGGCTGGTGCACTGCCAGCGGGAACAGAGATTCACAATAACCGGAGAATTCCATCCGGCCTTAGAATCAACCACACATTGTGGAATTGGGGGCCAGACAGGTGTCCTCAGTTGAAGGACATTAAGATTATTAGTTTTAAAACAAATGTTCCATTTTATTCAGTTGTTCAGCTGATAACATCTCCTTATGAAAAGAATATACATAAATATATGTATATAATTAATTTTGTACTGTTTTATATTGATTTGAAGTGTTTGACTCAAGTGTTTTGTAAATCATTCATATAAGTTTAGAAACCTCGACTGATAATATTGACATATATTCACATTGCATTTCTCTCTGCAGTATTTTAATGCAGGTGTTAAACTTCCAGTATTGAAACTGAAAATAATTTAATAGGAGTACTTCAAATGTTATCAGAACAGCAGTGATATAATTTCTGTCATTTACATTTCTATTTAATATAGAATCATAGAATCCATACAGTGCAGAAGGAGGCCATTCGGTCCATCGTGTTTGCACCGACTCTCCGAAAGAGCACCCTACCTAGGTCCACTGACCCACCCCACCCTATTCCCATAACCAAACCTGCACATTCCTGGACACAAAGGGCAATTTAGCATGTCAATCCACCTAACCTACATATCTTTGGTCTGTGGGAGGCAACCAGAGGACCTGGAAGAAACCCACGCTGGCAAAAGTACAAACTTCACACAGACGGTCACCCAAGGCTGGAATTGAACCCAGGTCCCTGGCTCTGAGGCAGCAGTGCTAACCACTGTGCCACCGTGCCACTTATGAATCCAAACGATGTATCTGTGATGTCCATGGCACTTTCTGAATAAAGTATTACAGGAAATGAATGTGCCGAAGCTGCTTAAGCTGAGGTGCAGGGCATGTGTGCTCTAACCAGTACCGTTAAATATTCCCATAATAGTAATCAGGTGAGCAAGAAACATGGCCCTTTTCCTTCTGGACAGCCTTGGTGCAGGGAGGTCCAGCAACTCTCCGCTGCCATCAATAGGCTCAGCACAAACCAGAACCTAAACTGGGACATTCCTGTTCATGTCCTGCCCATTTGATACTGAGTTATAAGGAGCCAATCTCTGCCTAGGGAGTTCTGAATTGATGATGTCACATGATTAAGGACCGGAAAGATGTATCATTTCCATAGGTATTACATTGTAATAAAAAAATTGTCGCAAACAAATCTGTGGTCAAAGTCAAAAGCAATTATTTTGATAAACCTGTATTTTTAAAATGCATTTTTTCTATCTGGTCAGACGAACTGCTCCTCAACACACATTAATAGAACAGAACATTCATTCCTCATCTCAGCCCTGCCCTTTGAAGGGTGCATATGGAGTTTAAGAGAGTGAAATTGGAGAATAAGTGTCTTGGTACATTGTGTTCCTGAAGTTATTAATATATGCCAAGAAACTTTGAGGCGGTACTTAGAATTCTATAGCACAGAAATGGCCAAGTCTGCCAACATCTTTAACAGATGATCCACCTCATTTAATCCCCTCCTGCTGCCTTCCTTTCTCCACCAGCAGCATTTTAGCACGTTCAAAATAATGTATTATCACTAATAGGAGGAAATAGCTGTGGTGGTGCCTGGGATTATTTTCCAGTAGAGTTGAGCCCTACTCATTGCCTGCAAATGCAAAATAATTTCACCCTTCAAAGATTCCTAGTTACTAACTCATGAATTTTGCTCAGGCCAAACACAAAAAGATAATCATCGAATGATTATTTTCACTTCTTGACAGTAGCCACTGATTGCTGTGGAGACATCATTAGCACCAGATGATGCTACTGCCAAGTATTTGACATTATGGACTTCTATGCACATGCACTTGAAATTCAGGATTCTTGTTAACACAGAGTAACTTGCTCTCCTGCAAAAGTTACAGACCAATTTTATGAAACATTGGACAGAATTTTACAATCCCATTTGGGGGCTGTTTGTAGGTATAGGTCCCATAATATTATGTGGGTGCCTTTCCTGCCCACCCCCTATGTAACTGATTTAATAGCAACAGATGAGGCCCGAGGTGGCCTACTCACCTTTGTACCAGTTAAGACCCTTAAATGACCACTGAAGGACCACTTCCCACCCGGCTGCAATGTTTGCAGTCAGCAACATTTGGAAGCCCTGGTAGATCAACCTCCTTGGGCCTTAGGAAAAGTTGTGTGTGTGTGGCGGGGGGTACCTCCTACATGGGCCCCCTTTTCTAATTGAGGCATTCCCAATGTCAATTCCTCCTGTGTGTCCCCACCCCAACACCCCAGAAGATGCAGTTCCAACAGTGGCCACTGCTCCCATTGGTACTGCTGAGACTAGAGAGCTGCCTGATGCCCAGTGGCTTTTGGAGGTGGGATCGTCCTCCCCTGATGGTGGAGGAAAACTTCCCCAGAGCCACTTAATGCTCCTCCCGATGCTAAATAGCTGGAGGGCAACCTGCCGGAGTAGATTTCAAGGGCAACCTTTTCAGCAGCAGGACATGTGAAATCCTGCCCATAATCCTGTTTCTCAAATTGTCGTTTTAGCTTGAGAACACAGTTAATGCTTGAGCCCACATTATTGAAGACACAGAATGCCCTATTCTGCCCTCTCACCAATTTATCAACATTCGTTAGGTCACCTAGCCCATGGAGACGGAAACAATTGCTGCATGTCATCATCATTGTTTCGAAATCAGCTAAATAACCACAGACTCAAGTCTCGGACACCTTTCTGTCCTACACAGCTCAGGATCACGCTTTAAAGTATATTAACCACTGAAAACATCTAAGTTGCTATTTAAGAGTAAATGTTGTGATTGCCCACATCCAGTGGTGGTGTGAATGGCAAGGGAACTGCACAAGACCAGAGTTCGATGAACAGAGAAGGCACAGGGAAGTTTGATGTTTCACAGGTAAGAAGAGGATGGAGGGTTTGAAAGTCAAGGATGAAGCTTTTAAATGTATCGTCTTGGGACATTACAGAATGGTGCTGATGAATGAGCACAGAGCAAGATACAGGCAGAGTTTTAACCAAATTTACATATATGGAGAGGGGAGAATGGATGGAAAGCTTTGGGATAGCCTAGTCTGAATATAGTGAGGGCATGGGTATGGACCCCATACTGAAGGAATGGAGGAGAAACAGAGACAGGTAACATTGCAATGGTGCAAATATTTGGTGTTTTAACAGAGAGGGTCTGAAAATTAGCCCATGTTTGAACAACAAAGCCGGGAGTGCTACATAAGAAACAGTGCAATAATAATTATTATCAAAGCAATATTGTTATGGGCCAGGGTTTAGAGAACCCCAAAGTGTATCATGGAGTTCACCTGACCCACAACTTTTAATAGATTGTGGTATGGGAAGCACACGCCCACTCTACAGGTGTGGTACAGCAGAAATAGAAAAGTATTTTTTTTAAAGCAAAACAATGTTTATTTTATGAACTCAAGTTAACCTTTTTAAAACATACAGTGAACATCTTAGCAACTATTAATTCAAATACAACCCCCCAAAGACTACAACACTAAGTAATCCTTTAAGCTTTCCTTTTAACATCCATAAGACTTAAAAACACCTTTTTACAGAAAGACATAACTTCACTACTGAGAACAGTTACCAGGTTGAAATCAGCAAATGGACACTCATAAACTTGCAGAGATTCACACACATCCTGCAGTGATTGCAGCTTCTCCAAAACTAAAATGAAACCAAACCCACCCTGCAGCAAAAAGCCTAAAGCGAAAGTAAAAAGCTGACAGACAGCCCAGCCCCACCCACTCTCTGACATCACTGCAGTAATAACCACCCGTTTCTTAAAGGTACACCCACTACGGTTATTCTATAAAAACACCCATTTCTTAAAGGTACTCTCACATGACAATGTTAATAACACTTGTGCAGAGCAGTCTGTTGTCTAACTGGAAATAATTTACTTTCTGTTTTTCTTAGATGGGTGAAAGATTAAAAATTAATTATTGTTGGGAACTCAACAGCATATGATTGCACCATGTTTACAAAGTCTGACGTTTCCTTGAATAACTGTTTTCATAGCACAAGTGATAATAACACTCTACCGGTTAAATTAATGAATGATGGGCTGCAGTTTTAATACTCCATAAGTAGCTTCCTGCTGAAATCTGACTTTGGTAGGGGCATATCGAAAAACAGGCGATAGTGAGTCTCAGTTTCTTTCAGACTCTGTCTGATTTGCTGTTCTATTGAAAGTAATGGAAAATAGTACCTGAAGAGTGTTAGGCTGTTGATTCACTTTTCACACTACTTTCAATGAAAAATTTCACTCCTCCAATTTGCTCTTGCTGATGTCAAAAAGTCATTAGTTGCATCTTTACACCTTTACAAGCACGTCATGTGCAAACTTGTAAAACACTTCAAAAAGGCTGAATTCATAAAATTGTACACCCAATGCAAATCTTCACTCGTCAGAACCCACACATAACAAAATCATACTGTTATGACCATCATTTCCCAATATGAAGCCCTTGTGTGTGAGGCTTCTCACCTGGAACATCTATTTGCAAAATGGGCCTTATCATAATAATAATTTTTATTAGTGTCACAAGTTGGCTTACATTAACACTGCAATGAGGTTACTGTGAAAATCCCCTAGTCGCCACATTCCGGCGCCTGTTGGGGTTCAATGAGGGAGCATTCAGAATGTCCAAATCACCCAACAAGCATGTCTTTCAGGACTTGTGGGAGGAAACCGGAATACCCGGAGGAAACCCATGCAGACACTGGGAGAACATGCAGATTCCGCACAAACGGTGACCCAAGCCAGGAATTGAACCCAGGTCCCTGGCGCTGTGAAGCAACAGTGCTAACCACTGTGCTACCATGTCGCCCTATTCGCTGCTGCAGCATATGAACTGCTCATGATTGTGTGACATAAGATTTAAAGATTTCTTCAGCAAACTATAAATGGTTATTCATACTTAATTATACATTGCTTTCTGAAGAAAATGGAACTACAGTCAAATAGATTGTTATGGTTACAATCCCCAAAGAAGCCGATAACATTTAAAAGAAATAACTGAAGGACTTACACTTTATGACTTTTACTGTAACAAACAAACTAAAATCAACATGGTTCAATATTAATTAACCAATTAATTAATTAACAGGCAACTGATATGTTAAACTAAACTAAAGTGGGCAGCACAGTACACAGCGGTTAGTACTGTTGCTTCACAGCGCCAGGGTCCCAGGTTCGATTCCCAGCTTCGTTCACTGTCTGTGCGGAGTCTGCATGTTCTCCCTGTGTCTGCATGGGTTTCCTCCGGGTGCTCCGGTTTCCTCCTTCAAGTCCCGAAATATGTGCAGTTAGGAGAATTGGACATTCTGAATTCTCCCTCTGTGTACCCCAACAGGCGCCGGAATGTGGCGACTAGGGGCGTTTCACAATAACTTCATTGCAGTGTTAATGTAAGCCTACTTGTGACAATAAAGGTTCTTATTATATAAAGAAAAAGTTAAATTTCACATTAACTGATGCAACCCAGAATATGTCTTACAAAACTCTTTTACTCTACAACATGCCACTAGCTGATATGCAGGGCACGATCCTCCGGCCACGCTGCGTTGGAAAAACAGTTCGCCGTGGCCAGTGTGTCCGGTGAAAACAAGGCGACTCTGCTCCCGGGATCTACCTGGCTCACATGCCTCTCAAGATTCAATGCAGTGAGCGGGATCACATATTAGCAAATCTACATATTTGAGCGAAACAGTAAGCCTTGCTCTCATGTGCAGATTCTCGAGGTACCTGAGGCTTTGGCATTCAATCCCTTCGCCTAGGGGACCTCGGCTGAGCCCTGTTTGGCACTGGTCCCCACAAATGGGGACCAGATGGAATGGCACTCGTGGGAGTCTCCAAGGGGATCAAAGGTCCCCAGCTGCATGGGCAGTGTTGTACCCTGGCACTGCTGGGTGCCAGCCTAGCACTGCCATGGTGCCCGGGTGGTGCTGGCAGGGAACTACCAGAGTGCCAGGTTGACACCTCCAAGGTGCCAAGCTGCCATTTTGGCTGTAAGCGCGATCGGGCTGGGGTTGCCCGGTGTTGGGGGAGGGGGAAGTCAGGGATTCTGTTCGGGGCGTCGGAGATCGGGACGCAATTTTAAAATGGCGTCCCAATCTCTCGCTACAATGGGGAGTTCCAGCGAGTGGAGCTCCCCATTGTACAAATAATGGGGCTTTGTGGGGCCTCAACCATGCATTCCCCAATTAGGCCCCTTATTCAAGCGAGTCAGATTGAATAGTCTTGTGGTTTCTCGGCACTGTGAGTGCCCGGAAACATGTGGTTAAACATGCTCACTCAGGTACTTTGTTCACTTTTGGGAAGATCACACCCGTAGTCTTGAAGGGACAGCTTCAAAGTCATTCCTAGCTCTGCAGCAAAGGTTCACCATTACCAATTCAAAACTTCCATGTCCTTTGACAATCGTCCCATTCTGCCTGTGTTTCCCAGGTCCAATTATCACGAGTGAGGCATACTTCGACGAATCCCCATCTCACTCAGGTACCATAGAATCATAGAATCATAGAAGTTTACAGCATGGAAACAGACCCTTCGGCCCAACCAGTCCATGCCGCCCAGTTTTTACCATTAAGCTAGTCCCAGTTGCCCGCACTTGGCCCATAACCCTCTATACCCATCTTACCCATGTAACTATCTAAATGCTTTTTTAAAGACACAATTGTACCCGCCTCTACTACTACCTCTGGCAGCCCATTCCAGACACTCACTACCCTCTGAGTGAAGAAATTGCCCCTCTGGGCCCTTCTGAAACTCTCCCCTCTCACCTTAAACCTATGCCCTCTAGTTTTAGACTCCCCTACCTTTGGGAAAAGATGTTGACTATCTACCTTATCTATGCCCCTCATTATTTTATAGACCTCTATAAGATCACCCCTAAGCCTCCTACGCTCCAGGGAAAAAAGTCCCAGTCTATCCAGCCTCTCCTTATAACTCAAACCATCAAGTCCCGGCAACATCCTAGTAAATCTTTTCTGCACTCTTTCTAGTTTAATAATATCCTTTCTATAATAGGGTGACCAGAACTGCACACAGTATTCCAAGTGTGGCCGTACGAATGTCTTGTACAACTTAAACAAGACGTCCCAACTCCTGTATTCAATGTTCTGACCAATGAAACCAAGCATGCCGAATGCCTTCTTCACCACCCTGTCCACCTGCGACTCCACCTTCAAGGAGCTATGAACCTGTACTCCTAGATCTTTTTGTTCTATAACTCTCCCCAACGCCATACCATTAACTGAGTAGGTCCTGGCCTGATTCGATCTGCCAAAATGCATCACCTCACATTTATCTAAATTAAACTCCATCTGCCATTCGTCGGCCCACTGGCCTAATTGATCAAGATCCCATTGCAATCCTAGATAACCTTCTTCACTATCCACTGTGCCACCAATCTTGGTGTCATCTGCAAACTTACTAACCATGCCTCCTAAATTCTCATCCAAATCATTAATATAAATCACAAATAACAGTGGACCCAGCACCGATCCCTGAGGCACACCACTGGTCACAGGCCTCCAGTTTGAAAAACAACCCTCTACAACCACCCTCTGTCTTCTGTCGTCCAGCCAATTTTGAATCCAATTGGCAACCTCACCCTGGATCCCGTGAGCTTTAACCTTCTGCAACAACCTACCATGCGGTACCTTGTCAAAGGCTTTGCTAAAGTCCATGTAGACAACGTCTACTGCACTGCCCTCATCTACCTTCTTGGTCACCCCCTCAAAAAACTCAATCAAATTTGTGAGACATGATTTTCCACGCACAAAGCCATGCTGACTGCCCCGAATCAGTCCTTGTCTCTCTAAATGCTTGTAGATCCTGTCTCTCAGAATACCTTCTAGCAACTTACCTACTACAGACGTTAGGCTCACCGGTCTGTAGTTCCCAGGCTTTTCCCTGCTGCCCTTCTTAAACAAGGGCACAACATTCACCACTCTCCAATCTTCAGGCACCTCACCTGTGGCTGCCGATGATTCAAATATCTCTGTTAGGGCACCCGCAATTTCCTCCCTAGCCTCCCACAACATCCTGGGATACATTTCATCAGGTCCCGGGGATTTATCTGCCTTGATGCGCTTTAAGACTTCTAGCACCTCCTCCTCTGTAATATGCACACTTCTCAAGACATCACTATTTATTTCCCTTAGTTTCCTAACATCCATGCCTTTCTCCACCGTGAATACCGATGAGAAATATTCATTCAGGATCTCACCCAACTCTTGTGGCTCTGCACATAGATGTCCTTGTTGATCCTTAAGAGGCCCTACTCTGTCCCTAGTTACTCTTTTCCACTTTATGTAACTGTAGAATCTCTTTGGATTCCCCTTTGCATTATTTGCCAAAGCAATTTCATGTCCCCTTTTTGCCCTCCTGATTTCCCTCTTAACTCTATTTCGACAATCTCTATACTCTTCAAGGGATCCACTTGATCCCAGCTGTTTATGTACGTCATATGCCTCCTTCTTCTTTTTGACCAGAGTCTTAATATCTCGAGTCATCCAGGGTTCCCTACTTCTACCAGCCTTGCCCTTCACTCTAAAGGGAATGTGCTTACCCTGCATCCTGGTTAACACATTTTTAAAAGCCTCCCATTTACCAGCCGTCCCTTTGCCTGCCACCAGTCTCCCCCAATCTACCTCTGAAAGTTCCTGTCTGATACCATCAAAATTTGCCTTGCCCCAATTAAGAATTTTAACTCTTGGGCCAGACCTATCATTCTCCATAGCTATCTTAAAACTAATGGAGTTATGGTCACTTGTCCCAAAGTGATCCCTCACTAACACTTCTGTCACTTGCCCTTCCTTATTTCCCAAGACGAGGTCAAGTTTTGCCCCCTCTCTAGTCGGTCCATCCACATACTGAATGAGAAATTCCTCCTGAATACACTCAACAAATTTCCCTCCATCAAAGCCCCTAATGCTATGGCTGTCCCAGTCAATGTTGGGAAAGTTAAAGTCCCCTACTATTACCACCCTATTTTTCTTGCAGCTATCTGTAATCTCCTTACATATTTGCTCCTCAATTTCCCGCTGACTATTTGGGGGCCTGTAGTACAGTCCTATCAAGGTGATCTCTCCCTTCTTATTTTTCAGTTCCACCCATATAGTCTCAGTGGGCGAACCCTCAGATATATCCCCTCTAAGTACTGCCGTAATGTTCTCCCTAATCAAAAACGCCACTCCCCCTCCTCTCTTACCTCCTGTTCTATCCTTTCTATAGCATCTGTACCCCGGAACACTGAGCTGCCAGTCCTGCCCCTCCCTTAGCCATGTTTCAGTCATAGCTATAATATCCCAGTCCCATGTGCCCATCCATGCCCTGAGTTCATCCGCTTTGCCCGTCAGGCCCCTTGCATTGAAATAAATGCAGTTTAATGTAGACTTTCCGTGCTCTCTGCCCTGCTTTCTCTGGTCATGCTTTACACACTCTCCCTTCCTGCCTTTTGTTTCCGTCCCCACTGACTTCCTACATCGGTTCCCATCCCCCTGCCACATTAGTTTAAACCCTCCCCAACTGCACTAGCAAACACACCCCCGGGAACATTGGTTCTGGTCCCACCCAGATGCAGACCGTCCGATTTGTACAGGTCCCACCTCCCCCAGAACCGGTCCCAATGTCCCAGGAATTTGAAACCCTCCCTCTTGCACCATCTCTCAAGCCACGTATTCATCCTAGCTATCCTGTCATTCCTACTCTGACTATCACGTGGCACTGGTAGCAATCCTGAGATTACTACCTTTGAGGTCCTACTTTTTAGTTTAACTCCTAACTCCCTAAATTCAGCTTGTA
Organism: Scyliorhinus torazame; assembly: GCF_047496885.1. Lineage (NCBI taxonomy): Eukaryota > Metazoa > Chordata > Chondrichthyes > Carcharhiniformes > Scyliorhinidae > Scyliorhinus > Scyliorhinus torazame. The sequence continues at coordinate 57,353,799 of NC_092716.1, read as the reverse complement.
GGACCTCATCCCGTTTTTTACCTATATCGTTGGTGCCTATATGCACCACGACAGCTGGCTGTTCACCCTCCCCCTCCAGAATGCCCTGCAGCCGCTCCGAGACATCCTTGACCCTTGCACCAGGGAGGCAACATACCAACCTGGATTCTCGTTTGCGTCCGCAGAAACGCTTGTCTATTCCCCTTACAATTTAATCCCCTATCACTATAGCTCTGCCACTCTTTTTCCCGCCCTTCTGTGCAGCAGAGCCAGCCACGGTGCCATGAACCTGGCTGCTGCCACCTTCCCCTGGTGAACCATCTCCCCCAATAGTTTCCAAAACGGTAAATCTGTTTTGGAGGGAGATGACCGCAGGGGATCCCTGCATTGCCTTCCTACTCTTCCTCTGTCTGTTGGTCACCCATTCCCTATCTGCCTCAGTAATTTTAATCTGCGGTGTGACCAACTCACTGAATGTGCTATCCACAACTTCCTCAGCATCGCGGATGCTCCAAAGTGAATCCATCCGCAGCTCCAGAGCCATCAAGCGGTCTAACAGGAGCTGCAGTTGGACACACTTCTTGCAGATGAAGGAGTCAGGGACACCAGAAGGGTCCCTGACTTGCCACATCTCACAAGAGGAGCATGACACGGGTCTGAGCTCTCCTGCCATGACTTAAACCTGAAGTTAAATTTGAACTACACTACACAGCTAAGAGAAAGTCAAAGAGAGAGAAATCACTTACCAGTCACAAGCCAATCACTTACCTGCTGGCTGCGATGTAATTGCTCCCGAGACTCCTTCACAGGTCTGCTTCTCTGCACCTCCTTAAGATGAGCACCAAATTCCCTTAACTAGTTAATTAATTTACTTAATTAATTGGATTTTTTTTTTTTTTTTGGAAACTCACCCCCAAACACCAAAAAACACAGCCCTCACTCACCTCTTACCCGAACTCAGCCTTACCCAAACTCAGATACACTCTGTTTGCCTCCAGCACTCTGTTTCTAAAGGCACTTCAGCCACACCCTTTGTATCCTTCCTGATTTACAGTCAGCCAATAGGCCTGCTCCCGAAACTGATCTCCCGAAACTAACAGCTGACCTGCAAGGTAAGGAAGTTGTTAAGCAGTACTTACCTCACCCAGGCCGCGACCTTTTAAACTGTCCGCTCTGCCTCGTAGCTCCCGCGCTTTTTCAATCTCCCCGCTGTTTCCAAAGTCCCGGCTCTCTCACTCTCCCGCTCCCAGCTGACCTGCAAGGTAAGGAGGTTGTCAGTCCTGATGATACAGAATTACAAAGGTTCTCATATCCGACACTTTTAAACAGGTTAGTTGGCTCTGGTAAAACTGATTTTCCTACAGAGAGTTTTACCTCAGCTCCCCATCCTTTCCTACAAAGTCCCTGGGAGAATTTATATCCTTTCTCCTTGCCTCGTAGCAGCAAGATCTGTAAGCCTCCCTCCCCAAGAGGTGCAAAAAATTGCAACTCGACACTTCAGTGGGTTTCTTTTCGAGTCTCTCTCTCTCCCTTCTCAATGCCCATTCTCATGGCAACCTGAAATCACATAGGCAAACTGAGGTGTTTATCTGGAATTCACTAGCCCCTATAAAGGCATAATATTATGGCTCCTCCTGGTGACAGGATTTTCTGTTCCTGCTGAAGTCC